>NC_141534.1:66040000-66362500 GCF_021556685.1 Rattus norvegicus | reverse complement strand
AAACAGAGCAGGGAAAGCTGCAAGTGGGTTAAATCTGAAAATAGGTAGATGCAAACAGGATAAAATTGAACAAAACCTTACCCCCATGCCAACACCAAGAGGTCTAACAGACATGCTGCCAGGTCTCAGAGGAGATGTGAGGTGGAGCAGACACCAGCTGAAGAGAGAACTGCAATATGTCCCTGAGTGGAGAGCAGTGAGCCTGCAGGAGCAATGTCAGCAAGCAGTCCCGGGAGGACGTCACACAAACTCCCACACCAAAACTGCCACCCACTACAAACAGTGAAAACTCTAGAAACTTAATGTAGGCAGAGAATAAATAAATCACTAAAAGACTCCTCCTGAGCTTTGCAGAATGAAAAGTGTCTGTTAATGTAGAAACCAGAGAAACTGTTCTACAGAAATGGAAGGCTATAACTCATTTTCAAATAATGTAAGCTGAGATAATTTCTTCCCAGTGGGCCTGTGTTCTGAGACGGTTACAAAAAGTCTCCTGGGCTGGAGAGGGTGGCAATAGGTAGAACCGGAAGTCAGAGGGGACATCAGAACAATAAATGTATGGAAATATAAATGACTATTTCCCCTTAAATTGTGCAAGCAAATTGGTTGCAAAGGACAAATTGCAGCAGCATGCTCTTGAATTTTTCTGTGCGCATGTTAAAGAGGACTGCTATGCATGTCTTGCAGCTATGTTTTATAAAGCCAGTCCAAGCCTGATTAGCAAATTAGGGAACACATTATAGTCTTAGAAACCAGTAGTAAGCCATTTTACCAGAATCACCTACCTCTCTATCAGATAAGTAGAATGTGGGGCCGAGTTCTGGGCCAGTGAATGAAGCACATGAGGACCTGAGTTCAGATCCCCTATGATCTGTTCAAAGCTGGAGATGATTGTGCACACCAATAACCCAAGTGCTCCTGCAGTAATATGAGAGATGGAGACAGGAAACCTTTCAGGATTTCAAGGGCCAGCTAGCCCTGTGTGCACAGCAGCTGACAAGCCTCAAGGTAAAAGGAAAAGGCCAATAGTCTTGTCCTTTGACCTTTGTACATATACATGGAGTGTGTGTGTGTGTGTATGTGTGTGTTATGCATGTATGCATGCGAGTATGGTGCATGCATGTATGTATGTGATATATATGTGTGTGTGTGTAAAATGTATGTGTGTGCTACATGCATGTATGTGGTGTGTGTGTTATACATGCATGTGAGTGTGCATGTATATGTGATGTATGTATGTATACATGCGTGTGCGACATGCATGTATGTGTGAATGAGTGTATTGTATGCATGTATGTGTATGATATAATATATGCATGTATGTGTGTATTGTGTACATGTATGAGATGTGTGTGTTATACATGTGTGCATGTGAGTATGGTGTATGCATGTATGTGTGATGTATGTATATGTGCGTGTATGTGTGTGTGCTGTGTGCGTGTATGTAGTATGCATGTTCGTGTGTGTGCTTGTGCCTGATGTATTTATGTATGTGCAGGTGTGCTTGCCCATACATAGGTGTATGGAGGCTAGAAGTAGATGCTGGGTGCCTTATTCATTCTCTGCCTTATTTTTGAGACAGGGTCTCACACTCAGATGGGATTTCACTGAACCTAAAGCTCACTGTGTTGTCTAGACTTGCTGACCAACAAGTCCCCAGTATTTGTATATCTCTACCCACAGTACTGGGGCTAAAGATGTGACATCATGCCAGTTTTTATGTGGGTCCTGAGAATTGAACCCCGGCCTTCATGCTTGTATAGAAAATACAATATGTGTATGTGTGTGTGCTGTGTGCGTGTATGTCACAAATATTTATTCAAAACTTTTAACTGGCAGTGGTGTCAAATACCTGTAATCATAGTAATCAGGACGCTGAGGCATGAGGACTGCAAGCTCCAGGCCAGGCTTGGAGAGACTTAGTTTGAAAAAGATGAAAACAACAATAAAAAATCTAAATACTTGTAAATATTTATAAAGGGGTCTCAAGTAATATAAGATGGCCTTAAATTTGATGTACAGCTTCCTGACTCGACTTTCCAAGTCCTGGGGTTACAGGAGTGTGCCACCACCACACCTGTCTGAGTCTCTCTAATATTTCTATTACTCTTGACTTAATATTTTATCTTATATTCCACATGTAAAACAACACACAAATAGAGCATTTGAACTCAGTCATGGTGATCATGTCCCAGCACAGAGACTACAGCACAGAATGTCCCTGTGCCTGAGGCTCTAGCTGTTCGTTTCTCTAAATGTGTCCTCTCTCTCCACCCTTTCCTCACGAGGTAAAATTATCCAGAATTTTACATTAATCATTTACCTCTTTCAAAAACATGCTTTCCTGCTTTTTAAAATAATCCATTATGTAGCTGATGTTTGGCTAAAAAATAAAGAACCAAACGGCACACATCCTCCTAGGACGTTTTTCTGCTGTGGGTCTGAGATGCCGCTGAGACTCCTGACAGAGCTTCCTAATGTTTACCAATGTGTTAGCCTGGATGGCTACTCCTCCTGTGCCAGCCTTGTGTGCGCCAGGCTTCAGTGTGGCTCCACCTGCCTAAATTGTGCGTAGTAGGAATGGTGACCACTTCTTTTGGTGTTGCATGGTGGGTTGTGACACGCTACTATTGGATGACACGGCTGCTCCCTCACCCTGCCAGGCTTCTACCTAGAAACCAGAGCAAGCCCTCAGAAGATGTATGTAAACGTGGAATTTGACCCATTAGGGAATTACTAAATCAGTTTATTCAGTGGCAAAGATTTCCTTTCCAAGAATTGATTACTCTCCAAAGAAGAGATAAGGAGCAGAGACTAGAGAGGCAGCAACAGAAACAAAGATGAGAGGAACGTCTGGACTGTGTTGTGCAAAGTGAGAGAGAACACCTCTTTGATAAATTGCATGCTGTATTGCATGCTGCTTCCTGGCCTATTAGGCAGTTTCCTAATTGTTCCTTGTATTCAAAAAGTTCAAGTTATAACGTAACTGTAAATACTTGGAGCTAGATTTCTTGCTTTTGTTAGGGAGTGGCTCAGTTTATCTAAGTAATTCAGCATACTTTGCTGTGTGATGGTGTTGGTTTATATCCATCAAAGGTACGCTTGACAGTTTGCTCCACCTGGGTTCTTAGCAATCACTTCGTACTGACAGCATTAAGGCATTCTGGACACAGAAAAGATTTTCTCACAATCAGTATATGGCATGAAGGAGCTTACCTCCCTGGATTTCTCCATCCACAAGAAGCAATGCTGCTGTATTAAGATCTTTGATCTCTGCGCAAAAATGTTCTCCCTACAAAACGCTTTCTTTACAATGCTGTTGTTCTCACCAGAAGATGGAGAGACACTAGCTACTAGAAAGGAAGGGCAGTGTGGCTCACCTGGTGGACATCAGGATTCAACTCACGAGCACACTGAGGGCAGCCAGCCTTTCAGTTGACGAGGGGTTGGCAAGTGGGCACAGGGAATTTCAGGCAGTGCACGTGCTGCTGTCAGAATCTGATGGTGTCTTTGATTTGATAAAGCTATGAGGCTTTACAGATCCTGCCGGCTGGCATGTCAATCACCCAGTGATCTCAGCACAGTTTGCTAGGCATCAGCACCTGGACATTTCCCATAACCGCCAGCCAATTTAAGGAACTTATAAATAATGTCCCCGCAACTGCCAGGCTGCTTAAGTTTCACCATGAGGGCTTGGCCTGGATGGAGACAAAGTCCCAGACTTAGAAGCACAATTCTCCAATGCACTTCAAAATGCAGAGTTCAAAAGAACTTTGATTTAAGGTGATGGAAAAGGAGCACTAGGTAGAGAGTTCAGGGACTTGGCTGGATGGGTTGTCTGTATCCCAAAGTCAGCAAGTATCTCTACTTGATGATCGGGACTCTGGTTTCTCAGTGACGAGTTTGTTCTTTGATCCCAACACTCAAAGTCTCAAAGCTCAAAACCACCCAGCATTTTTCAAAAGGCTTCATCCAGTCTCTGATGGATGACAAGCCCGTGTTTATTTACATCCCGGTGTCATCACAAGAAAGCCAGGACCTTCCTGTGGAGAGCCGAGTTCTGGAAGGTCCGGAGGCAGGGTTGTGTCTGCTCCAGTGCTACTAGTCTGTCTCCAGATGGCAACTCTGCCTCCATGCAGCCCAAAGTGACACGTCCAACCCCCTCTCCCAGATCTTGAGTTTCTCCAGGAAGAAAATGTGGTTTTGCCCTACTTTTAGAAAATTGACATTTCTGGGCTTGACTTTGCTAGTGTGTCTCAAAACATATGGACACTTCTGGAAAAAAATATTATTTCTGATCCATCTGGCTAAAGGGTGGATTTTTCCAAATACAGTAAAAACCCTTTTATGAAACGGTTTTTTTTTCTACCCTAGATTCCATTAGACCACAGAACAAATCTTTTCGTTGGACACAGAGCAATGCTGCTGCTTAAGTCACCTGGATCCTGGGTGAGTTCCCAACACTCCTTCCAGCACACTGAGAAGAGGTAGCCAGCTTCTGGACTGGACCCGCTGCCTGGATTCAGTGTGGATCTTTTCTGATATCCCCCTTGCTTTCCTTCTATCCCAGTGAGTGGCAGGGCCTCCTAAGGAAGGGCACCAGGAGTTTTCCCAGTGCTGCAGATTATGCAAGGAAAAGAACAAAGTCAGGTTATACTAAAACTGGCTGTGTTTATGGCTGTATCTAACTTGGGAATGACTTCAAAACAGAAATCAAGGATAACGTGAAGGTTGTGCCATGTCTGGGCTCTGCCACAGGTGCTGGGCAAGCACTGCTGACCTCCACAGTCAGCATCCTGTCTGAAAAGACAGTTCGTATCAAAGTCGGAAACTTGTGAGAAATCGCTTGGGAAGGTTCTTGCTCAAGGAAATATAAAGAAAGGGGAACCGGAGTTAGGGACAAGATTCAGGTTTGAAAACAAAAGGCTTGGAAATCGTTAGGAGGCTAAAGCTGTCCCCGCAAACCTGGTCTGCCCTCTGTTACTGTGTCCAGGGGATTTTGATGGCTTCCTTCGTCTTCACCCCCCATTCCCAGTAGTTCTTTATTGCTGTGAGACATTAAGTGAGTAATGTAAGGCAACAGTAAAAGTAAGGCACCTCCAGGGTGGGGAAGTCATTGCTCTTTGGGTTAGAACAAGAAGACATAGCCTACTCCCAAAAGAAAAACCCCAGCAGACACTGACTGTGAACTTGAAAATTGGCTTGGAGTCTCCTTTGTAGTGAAGCAGAAAGCTCAAAACTAGGGGCCGTGGCTCTAAATCCAAACACTGGGAAGTGTTAATGGAGGAAGCTTTCAGAGTAATCTAGCTGTGGGAAGGGCTTCATATGAATTCCTATTAAGCCACAGACACTCATAGCCTTCTGGATTGGAAGCATGAAATCAAGACTCTAGTATCAAAGCTGAAGAGGAATCCCACATTTGGGGTCAGCCTACTCTGGAAAGAGGAGAACATCATCTTCTGGATGCCCCAAGGATGGCTTTTCTACACTGACCACCTCAGTGTATCTACCAGCCACTGGGTGTAAGGCTGCCTGGATAATGGGACACCATTTGCCTCTTCAGATGGGGTCCTCATTGCCAGCCTGGGACTTGGAACTACTAGATCAGGGAGTGCCATCAGCTTCCCATGAAGATCTTGGTGCTTTGTACAGTGAGTCAAGGGATTGAGAGAAATGTTTGCCTGTGGATGGAGGCATAGATCAAAGCTCAGGACAGCAAAAGCACCAGGCCTGGGGACTCTCAAGCCCATCACAGAGGTCAAAACTCAGACCTGGAAGGATCCAACTGATCTACCCACAGTAACGGCTTGCCAGACAGACAAGATGAGGCCTTGGGATTACAGAAATACTTGACCTTACATTTGTCATTTATTGTGGGATTTACTAAAATATTACAGTAAAAGCATATGACAATACTCCCAAACACAGAAAAGATTTAGAAATAGAGGGATAACACTAAAAAATTTAAACTATGAAGGAGTATTTGGTAAAATAAAAATAGATTGTAATAAGTTAAACACACACAAAATAACACCAAAACAACCATAAAACAATGGAGAATTACAAAGGGAAAAATGAGCAGAGACCAGATGGGATTCATAAAAGTAAGTAATCAGACGGCACATTGGAGTGCAGCCTGTAAACTAAATTTAACTGGTTTAAACAAACCCAGAGTCCAAAATCATCAGGTTGGACACATTTTACAAAGCTCAATCCAGATACAGCATGTTTGAAAGAAACTGATTTTAATAATAGCACAAATCCACTGGAAGAGTTAAAGTGAATGCACTGCAGGTTGGGCTACAGTGAGTCTGGGTCACTGGACCAGCTGGATCACTGGATCACTGGATCATGGGATCAGCAGGATCACTGGATCAGCAATATCAACATTGCAGGAGAGAGTGTTTCAGTGATATAGTGCTAATTCTCCAGGGTGTGACTGCTAAATGATGACATCATTGCATACTAATGAAGCTTCTAGTTCAACCAGAGACCACAAGTACCCTGGATGTCTGGGTGCTGAACCACAGAGCTCATGACATGTGGAGAATAAGCCATAAAAGTTACAGAGGAATGGAGTCACACTCCAGGGTAAAGACAGGACAAGTAGAGCAAACCCCAGTAATGAGAATGGATGTCTGAACGATAGGAAATAAGCTCAACCTAGTGGGACTCTGGAGATAGGCCACCCAGCAACATCACAACACACATTAGAACTCTTACCAAGGAGACACTAAAAATGACCCTTACTAAATCACTCATGTGTCTAAGGATGAATCAATTGAGAACTTAAAGAGTATTTTGAACTGAAAGAAGACACAACATCAAATTCCCATATGCACTGGATAGATAGAGATGAGCCAACCCAGAACAATCAAGTCTATTAGAGAAAGCAGGAAAAAAGAAAAACAAAGTCTTCCACTAAGAACCTTTCACCTCTTCATCAGGAGTCTAGAAAGAGCCGAGAGTGCCACATCTGTGTATGCATGTCACTCCAGCATCGAAGAGCAGTCAAGAGCATCGTGAGATCCAGGACAATCTGAGCTCTGCAAGAGCTTCAGGGCCAAGCCCTGGGCTTCACAGGAGCTTCAGGGTCAGCCTGGGCTACACAGGAACTTCAGGGCTAGCCTGGGCTACACAGGAGCTTCAGGGCCAGCCTGGGCTACAGGCTGAGGCACTGTCTCTGAAAAGAAAAGAACAAAGAGACTGAAAAAATCAATGACATAAAGAAATAAGTAAAACTCTGTTTCTGTGAGAAATTTGATTCCATGCTAACCCTCTAGCTACCCTGACCAGGCATGAAGACAGAAGATAATTTACCAATATTGGGGATGGAATAAATGGAACTTTTTATGGATCCCACACACATGAAATACAAAATGAGAACAGCATGCTCATGATAGGGCAATAAATTTAAACACATATGAAAAGATATCCCCAAAAGAACAAATACCTTTGAGTTTACACGGAAGGAAAAGGCTAAAATACTATCTGAGGAAACTACATTGTTCTTAAAAACTTCCTCTGATTTCGCTTTCCTGTTGCTATGATTTAAAAAGAAAAAGAAAAAACAAAACAAAACGATGACAAGACAAACAAATCACTATAACCAAAGGCAATTAGAGGAGGGAAATTTTTATTTTAGTTTACAGGTCACAGCCCCTTATTGATAGAAGCCAGGGCAAAAATTCAAGGCAAGAACTTGAAGCAGAAACCATGGCTGCTTATTCCCAACCTCATGTTTTTCTGCCTTTCCCTTCCCTTCCCTTTCCTTCCCTTCCCTTCCCTTCCCTTCCCTTCCCTTCCCTTCCCTTCCCTTCCCTTCCCTTCCCTTCTCTTCTCTTCTCTTCTTCTTTCTCTCCTCTCCTCTCCTCTCCTCTCTTCCTCTTTTCCTCTCTTCCTCTCTTTTTGAGACAGGTTGTCTCTATGTAACTCTGGCTATTCTAGAACCTGCTGTGTATACCAGGTTGGCCTTTAACTCACAGAGATCCACTTAACACAGAGAGATCCACCTGCTTCGGCCTCCCCAGTGCTGGGATTAAAGGCATACACCACCATACCCAGCTCTGTCACCTTTCTTATACAGCCCAGACCCATCTGGCTGGGGAAGATACCACACACAGTGGACAGGACATTTCTCCATTAATTAGCTATCAAGAAACTATTCCACAGGCTAAGCTGATGGAGCCAATTAATCAGCTGAGGTCTCTTCATCTGTCAAATTGAGAGCCAAGACTAGTTATTATAACTTCTTACAAAGAAAGTTCCAGATCCAGGCAATGTCACTGGTGAATTCAACCAAGCATGTACAGAAGTAATAATAAATTTACTCACAAATACTCCTGGGCACTCCATCCTAGGTGGCCAATGCCACATTATGAAAACAACATATCCAAATAAAAGAATTACAGATCCACATTCTTCATTAAATTTTAAGCTACAGATCTTAAAATTTTAACAAACTGTGAAAAGAAAAATGATAAAAGAAGACTCATACTAGGAATGGGCATTTGTTCTTTCCTGAGTGAATCCAATTCACCTTAGTAATAAAATTTATATAAGCAAATAAATTGGTTATCTCAATGGTTGTAGAAGAAGCCTATGAGATAGCCTATGTCCATCCTGAAAGTCTCACCTCACAAAACTAGACAGAAATTCCTTGGCCAGACGAAGAACACCTGGGTCAAATGACCTCATCATCATTCTTAATAGCAAACACCAGATTCTTACCCTAGATTCAAGAAAGTAACAGAAGGGCCTTTTCTTGTCACTGTCTTGAAACATCGTATGTAGGCTTTCAGAGGGTGTTAGGGTGAAAAGAGAAGGAAGTTAGAAACATCTGTATTAGAAGTGAAAATGTGAAACACATTTATCTTCTTTTTCTTCATTCATTCATTTACTGAGTCACTTTACATCCCAATCCCAGGCCCCCCTCCCTCTTCTCCTCCCAGTCCCACCTGCACAATTCCTTTCTCCATCACTCCCTCCCCTTCTCCTCAGAGAAGAAGTCTCCCCCCTCCCCCTTGGATACCAGCCCATCCTGGGATATCAACTTGCAGCAGGACTAAGACTATCCTTTCCCACTGAGGCACCAATGAGCAGTCTAGCTAAGGGAAGGGGATCCAATGTCAGGTAACAGAGTCAGAAATAGCCCCACTCCAATTGTTGGGGGACCCACCTGAAGACCAAGGCACATATATGCTACAAATGGGTAAGGGGCCTAGGTCTAGCCCCTGCATACTCTTTGGTTGGTGGTTCATCTCTGTGAGACCCGCCCTGGGCCCAGATTAGTTCACTCTGTAGATCTTCCTGTGGAGTCCGTGACTCCTCCAAATTCCTCAATCGTGTCCCCTACTCTTCTACAAGTCTCCCCAAGCTCCCCCTAATGTTTTACTGTGGGTATCTGCATCTGTTTCCATCAGCTTCTTACTCTAAGTTCCTGTCTGCAAGTCACAGAGTATCTTTAATAGTGCTCTCTCCTATGGGGTAGGTCTCAAATTAGGCCAGTTATTGGTTGGCAGTTCCTTCTATCTCTCCTTCCTCTTTATCCCTGTGCATCTTGTAGGTAGGACAAGTTTTGAGTCAAAGGTTTTGTGGGTATGTTGGTGTCCTCCTCCTTCCACTGGAAGTCTCACCTAGCTACAGGAGGTGGCCAGTTCAGTCTCTATGCCCCCAACTGCTTGGAGTCTCAGCTATAGTCAACCCTATAGATTCCTGGGAGCCTCCCCCATCACAGGTCTCCAGCTAGTCCCAAAGATATCCACCCAGCAATTTCTCTTTTCTCTCCCAGCCCTCTCCTGCCCCCTCTCTTCCCACACTAGATTCCCCATCCCTGTTCCCCTTCCTCTCCCACTAAGTTCTTTCTTGCCATCCACCTTCAATGACTATTTTATTTTCCCTTCTGAGTGAGATTCACACATCCTCCCTTGGTCCCTTCTTATTACTTAGTTTCTTTGGGTCTGTGGATTGTAGCATGGTTATCCTGTACTTTATGGCTAGTGTCTCTGTATAAGTGAGTATATATCATACATGTATGGTATAGGATACCTGACTCGGAATGATATCATCTAGTTCCATTCATTTGCCTGGAAAATTCATGATGTTTTTGTTTTTCATAGCTGAATAGTATTCCATTGCATAGATATACCACATTTTCTTTATCCATTCTTCACATGAGAGATATCTGGGTTGATTCTAATTTCTAGCTATTACAAATAAAACTGCTATGAACATAGTTGAGCAAGTGTCTTTGTGGGATGTTGGAGCATCTTTTGGATATATGCTCAGGAGTGGTATAGCTGGGTCTTGGGTAGAACTATTCCCAATTTTGTGAGAAACCACTGAATTGATTTCTGAAGTGGTTGAACAAGTTTGCATTCCCACTAGCAATGGAACATGTTGACTAGTTTTATAGAAAATTCCGTGGCATTCACAGAAATAAATGTTCATATATGGATGAGAGAATGTGAAGGGTTGATAGATATAAGATAAATATACAAAAGTTCTGTGAAAATCTCTATGCTAGTCATGGGAATTCACAACTGAACATACAATGGCATTTAGAGTAAAGAACAAGTAGACGATGTGACAAATAAAACCTAGGCCCATCCAGTTCAGAAGAGTCAACGTTGGCAAGGTTCCAAGTTTCTCTTGTTGGGGTGGGGGAGGGGCAGAGTCACTTCAATCAAAATCTTGGCAGGCTTTCTGTTCTGGATGTTTTTTAAGAAGTTGAAAACTGGATCCAAAAATTCAATTGGAAATTTAAAGCATCTAGATTGTTCGAAGAACTTGCAGTAGGGAAAGCCATGGTGCATGGTTTCACAGCTTACTGTCTGACAGAGGCAAGGCTGTGTACTGATTGGAGACAAGAAAATAGATTGCAAAATGAGAGGCACCGGCAGCAGGGACCCTCATGGGTGGTCTATTGATTTCAGCAAAGTTGGAAGGATAAGTCAGTGGAGGGGAAAACTGAGACACTCAGCAAACAGTACCGGGACAATTTGATTTCTTCACAATTCTTTTCATCCGTATCTTATACTGCAGGAAAATGAATTGAAAATAGATCATTAACGTCATACAAAAGAAAAAAGAGTATAAAATTCCATTAGAAAACAGAGAGACTGGAAGTGGAATTAGACGAAGATATTTAAAGTTTGACAGCAGAGAACCATCCTTATCCTAGATGAGGAACACGTGCTTATCAGAAGTCATTATTATTGAAATGCAGAATGAAAACTACCGGCTGGAAACTGGGAAGAAGAATTTCAAAAGCATATGCCTATACAAAAAGGCTTCTATGTCAATTATGGAAGGACTCTCCAATTAAAGGGTAAGAAAATAAACCCAAGTATATGCTACTCGGAGATGCCTCTTCACATTCACGAGTTAGTGGTGCCAGAAAGGCAGGCCACACTGTGGCTGTAGGAAGTCTGCCTGAGTTATGAGGACCCTGTCTCCATAGAAAGGGCACACCCTCTTAGCTTCCAGGTATCTAGGAACACAAAGCTGTAAAGATGCTAGAGAAACCCTTTCCCTCAGCCCCAGGTCTCGCCTGGGTCCCTTGTCTTGGTAAACAGGGATGTTCGGCTGCATTAGAACAACTCCATTCTTTGCTTTCAGGTCAATCTCTTGTTCTGTGCCCCAAGATACTGCCCTCCAAGATGAGGGTGAAGAACGGCTCAAACAGCGTTTAAGGAACCTTGAGCAGTTGATTTCCAGAGTACAAGGGTCAAAGGCCACTCTTCCAAGAGCCACAGAGAGGCTAGGACTCACATAAGTGGCTTCCCACTGCCAACAAATGTAGGACTAAGAAAGATTCTCGGCTCACCTGAAGAGCAGTCTGGATAGAAAGCAGATGCGCTCGGGATTGCCGGCAGAAGTCATAGGTAAGTTAACTTAAATCTTCTCTTTAATCGTCTTTGTCTAAAAATCTGCCCTGGGAAGTACTCCAAGCAGCATTTGCAGAGGATCCACAGAAGGCCAGACCTCAGACTAAGCACTTGGCCACATAAATTAATCATTAGAACAAGAAAGAACGTTTTGAATTTTTGCCTGTGTTTCATAAAGGAGGAATCTGAGGGTCAGAAAACCGAAATGACTTGTCTGGGATTCAAAAGCAAGTGAGGGATTAAATCCTCAGTCCACTGAGGGCCACGGTGTTCACCACACCCCTCTGTAGCTAGACTTACTGAGGCTTGGTGAAAAGAGAACTGGAACATATTTTTGCCAGTTTGGAAGTGAGCAGAGCACACTCTGCTTGCTTAAGCAGTAAGGAAAATGCTGGGAGGCCCTGAAGACTGTGCAGGAAGAGGGGGCAGAAGCCGATGGCACCCAGCCCCAGAGCTTCCTCAGGCCTGGCAGGAACCAGAGGAGTTCAACTGGGCTCATAAAAACCCAACTTTGTTCCATGTCTAAACTTCATGACTATTACAAGTCCCTTTCAAAATCCGTCCTGTGTCCAGAATTGATAGTCTTTTATGTATGACTTACTGCTTTTGCATTTACCATCAAGAAACTGAGTATTAACTCATGTCTCTTCACCCTCATTTTGTTTCTCCTTTGAGGCAAGATGTGTTTCTTCCTAACAGCCGAATATTTCAAAGAAATTTGTTTATGGACAGACATTTTTTTGGCCAGGTGTTATGTTAACATTATAACCTCATAAGAAGTAATTTTTTTCCTTAGGAGCTATTTTAAAGATTTACAGAATCTCAGAAATAAAGTTACATACTCTTTTTCATATGAAGAATCTAGCCGATATTTTACACACACACACACACACACACACACACACACACACACACACACACATATGGTTCTCAACTTTCCTAACACTATGACCCTTTAATACAGTGCCTCATGTGTGATGATGCCCAATTGCAAAATTACTTCCATTGCTGCTCCATAACTGTAATTTGCTACTGCTGTGAATCCTAATGTAAATATCTGTGAAAGGGTCACGACCCATATGTTGGGAATCACTGCTGTAGTTTGAAGGAAAGAATAAAAAAGGCTAAATATTATGGGATAAGAAAGATTCCTCCTTACCTAAATGTAGGTCATGAACAGGAGGAATAAATATGTACATAAAGCTAATTGTTTTCCTACGGAAATTTTCCGGTTCAGTGATATATGAACACACACAAATATGTCTGACAGTGGAAGTGTAAAATCGAATGCAAAGGTCTACAGTCTCGAGGGGCTATTCTAACTGAATAGAAGTTCATGGAAATGTACAGACTTTGGGCTTGCTTAATTTCAGACTGTGTTTTTTTAATCTCCAAGTTTTTATAATAATAAAGTTAATATAGAAAAATATTCCATAAATTCAGTTAGATACCTACCTAAACCAAATACAGACTTTTTTTTTTGAAAGGATAAGAAGACCACACATTGCATTATTCCTTTAGTATGAAATTTCTAGACTCTGCCAGCTCATAGAGTCTCAAGTAAATGGTGGCTGCCAAGGGTTGGAAGGGATAGAAGGGATGTGGCTGGCAAAATGGACAGACTGTTCATAGGTATGAGGTTTGTTTTAGAACAAAATGTTCTAAAATTATCCTGCATAACACAGACTCTACTAAAAACCACTGGCTTGTATGGTATATGAATTATATTGAAATAAAACTACCAAAATATTAATTTCTCCTCAAATGTAATGGTAACTGTAATTTTGGTATTTTTTACATATCCTGGAAACCCCTTAGTGGATTTTGGTAATAAAAATCTATGTATCACAGTTCCATAGAGATGTGACTTTATATAATTTGTGTGAATCTTCTGATTTTGTTTTCAGTTTTTAACAAAGTCTTCAAAGGCTTTAAATTCCTACTCCTCAAACTTCTGAAAGCGGTGAGTAAAATGCTTCTCAATCACAGGCACGTGAGCACAGAGTGAGTAAAATGCTTCTCAATCACAGGCACGTGAGCACAGAGTGAGTAAAATGCTTCTCAATCACAGGCACGTGAGCACAGAGTGAGTAAAATGCTTCTCAATCACAGGCACGTGAGCACACAGTGAGTAAAATGCTTCTCAATCACAGGCACGTGAGCACACAGTGAGTAAAATGCTTCTCAATCACAGGCACGTGAGCACACAGTGAGTAAAATGCTTCTCAATCACAGGCACGTGAGCACAGAGTGAGTAAAATGCTTCTCAATCACAGGCACGTGAGCACACAGTGAGTAAAATGCTTCTCAATCACAGGCACGTGAGCACACAGTGAGTAAAATGCTTCTCAATCACAGGCACGTGAGCACACAGTGAGTAAAATGCTTCTCAATCACAGGCACGTGAGCACACAGTGAGTAAAATGCTTCTCAATCACAGGCACGTGAGCACACAGTGAGTAAAATGCTTCTCAATCACAGGCACGTGAGCACACAGTGAGTAAAATGCTTCTCAATCACAGGCACGTGAGCACACAGTGAGTAAAATGCTTCTCAATCACAGGCACGTGAGCACACAGTGAGTAAAATGCTTCTCAATCACAGGCACGTGAGCACACAGTGAGTAAAATGCTTCTCAATCACAGGCACGTGAGCACAGAGTGAGTAAAATGCTTCTCAATCACAGGCACGTGAGCACAGAGTGAGTAAAATGCTTCTCAATCACAGGCACGTGAGCACACAGTGAGTAAAATGCTTCTCAATCACAGGCACGTGAGCACAGACTCCCCAAAGTCCACATAAAATCTGGGCTGGGGTCAGAGATGGGTGGGTCCCTATAGCTTACGGACTAGCTGATCCAGCCAAATCATAAAACTCCAGGTTCAGTGAAGAGACCCTCTTTCAAAACACAAGGTGGAGAACAATAGAGATGGAGAGATGGAGACCTCTAGTCTGCACAGTCACAACCTAAACACACACACACACACACACACACACACTCACACACATATACACACATACACACATACATATACACACATACACACATATGCATACACACAAATACATATACATACATAAATATACATACACATACATATACATATATACATACATACTCATATACACATACACACACATACATACACACAAACACACACACTAACACATACATACACACAGTTATACATACAGAGACACAAACACACATACCCATACATGCACATACATACATTCACTGACACACTTAAACATATTCACACATACACATACACACATACATTTACTCGCTTAAACATACATTCACACAGATGCACACACTCATACACATATACACATACATACACCACACACACACACACACACACACACACAGATACACACAAGTAGCTCTATGGCTCATTTTGAAGTCAGATGACATGACGCTCCCTGCTTTGCTCATGATGCCCTGGCTTTCCCTGCCCTGGTGTGAATACAGCTTCTTTGTCCTGGTCTGTGCCAACTATAGTATTGGAAGAAGTAGCACTGAAACTGTAATTATTCTGAATGAAACTGGCAGCCATTATTTTAGGTGCACTGTCTGGGCCCAGGCAGGCGTGTCCTGATCTGACTCATACATGGTGTCTACAGAAGTTGATCTGACCAGATTCAGGATTCGAGTATAGCGGTAGTTATAGGGCCTGGGGGGACTTCAGAGAGAGCTTCAGGGGGAGTAGAGCTATGGGAAATGAGGGGAGAGCTGTGGAGGGTAACCTGGGGGGGGGGGACTGGTCACAACGCCAGGGCACAAATAGGTTCTTGTGTTCCATGGAGTAGTGCATGCTTTGACAGCACTTTAAAAAGAGCACTTTTCATGCTTTCAGCAAATGCACACAGATAGAGAGAAGGGAGAGAGTAGACAGACGTGCCTAATATATTCTGAGCACTACACAGTATGGACAGGTCTGAAGACACAGTGTCCTAGTTCCTAAAGAGAAAGCATCTCCTAGAGAACATGATGCTGTCCAGATGGGCTCCTGCACATGCCTCACGGGAAGATGAGGAGAAAGTGGCGCTCTTTATCCTTTTAAAGTTACAAAGTCATTGCCCCATAAAACTGGTGAGTATTTCTGAGAATCAGACTTATGCCCAGCAACACTATCATAATTGGAAAAAACAGATTATAATAAAATTTATAATAAAAACAAATTATAATAAAAACAGGCAAAAGGAATGTATAACCACTAAGCCAGCTTTACAAAGGATACTGAGAGGAACACTTTGCACTGAAGAAGTTGAACATGCCCAAGAGGCCACAGAAGAAAATTAATACCAGGGTAAGTCTATTAAAGGAGTCTGGGGGAAAAAACCATAAAGCGACAACCTGACAGAAATTAATGCACATCTTTTCATAATAACTTTGAATAATATTTAATAGTCTCAATTTCCCCAATAAAAGAAACAGACTATGAGTTTGATTTAAAAAACAAACAAAACAAAAAGCAAACAAACAAAAAACCAGGTTCTATCTTGAGTCTGTCCATGAGAAACACACCTCACTAACAAAGACAAAGACTCAGGTAAGAGATGGAGAGTACTACAGCAGCAGACGAGACTAGGAAACAAGTCAGTGTCACTGAGTTAACATCTGATGAAACAGACTTCAAATAAAAGATGCTGAGAAGGGATAAGGAGTTTCATTTCATACTTACTAAGGGAAAATCTACCAACAAGACTTTGTAGTCTAAAACACATACACACCCAGCAGAAAAGCATTCAGCTTGTCAGAGCAAATACTGAGTGTAAAGTCACAGATTAACCCCAATACAGTAATTATGAGTGACTTTAACTCCCTACTCTCACCAATAGGTCACCTGGACAAAATAAAAAGAGTTAAATGTCATTATGAATCACATGGACCCAAGAGAATTCAACTGAACATTCCCGTGGTGGTTCTCTCTGAAAAAATAGATCACATACTAGGACATAAAATTTGAAAGCACATTTTGTATTCTATCTGATCACAACAAAATAAAAAAGGTGGGTAGTGACAGCAGTAGAGACTACAGGACGTGCACAAACTCATGGAAACTAACACATTACGGATGGTAGCCAGGTCACCGAGGAAATCAAGGAGGAAGTAGAAAGGATCCTAGAGGGAGTAAAAATGAAAACTCGGCATTTCAAAATTATGTGTCAATGAAAGTAGCCATAAGAGGAAAGGACTGACAAACCCTTAGCTAAATTAACCAAATGAAAAAGATAGGATCCAAACTAATAAAATTAGAGATAAAAAGAGAAATATATGGCATGACATGAAAACCTATAGTCCAATAAGCTGGAAAATCTAAAATAGATGATTTTTCTATTTTATGCCTATGATATATGAAGAAATAAATGATCCAAACAAATCTATTACCACCAACATGATTAAAGCAATAATAATAATAATAATAATAATAATAATAATAATAATAATAATAAATCTCCCAACTAAACAGGTCCCAGATGTATTCATTGGAGAATTCTATCAGACCTTTGAAGAATAACAAGTACCAATAATACTCAACTATTCTACAAAATATAAAGGGAAAGAATTCTGCCAAACTCTTTTGATGAAACCATGATTCCATAATGTCAAAACCACGCACGCGCAGGCACACACACACACACACACACACACACACAGAGAGAGAGAGAGAGAGAGAGAGAGAGAGGCACACACAGGTATGCACACACACACACACAGAGGCACACACATGCACACACACACCACACACCACACACACATACACACACGCACACATGCACTGACGCACACGCGTGCACACACACACACACACACACTACTGACTAATCTCTCTGATGAACACAGATGCAAAACTTTTCAACAAAACATTTGCAAATGGAATTCAAGATCATATCAAAAGATCACTCTCTGGATCAAATTGGATTCATCTTTAGAGATTCAGGAGTGATTCAACATACATAAACCAATATATATCATTCATCACATAAGTGGACTCAGACAGAAATCACACGACATCTCAATAGATGCAGAAAAGCTTTTCACAAAAACCACAACATTTCTTCATAGTGAAATCCACAGGGAGGAACATATTGCTATGTGATAAAGGCTGTATGTGAGAATGCTAAAGCCAACATCGTACTAAATGGGAAAAGTGTTTCACACTAAGTTCGGAAACCAGGTAAGGCTGCCCACTCTCTCCATGCCTATTTATAATAGTGCTTGAAGTCTTAGCTAGAGCAGTAAGACAAGAGAAAGTATTAAAATTAATATAGATGAAATAGGAAGGTCAGAATCCAAGGTACCCCTGCTTTCAGATATGATTCTATATATAAGATTTTAAAGACGCAACAAAAAGTCGCCTTAACGCTAATAAACACTTTCATCAAAGTGGTAGGACAAAAAAAATAATGCAAACACCCAAACAATACCTTTCTATATAACAATGACAAGCATACTGGAAAAATTAGAGCAAGGGCAGCTTACACCTACTAGCTCTAAGACCAGTTATTACTCCAGAACATTTAAAGACACTTCTGTCTGCCTAGAGTCAGGAAAGGATTGGGCATTGGGAAAACAAATATCTTGCAGGATAGTGGAGTGTATGGCCACAGAAAGCAGACTCGGAGGATGGCACACACCTTGATCATTGCCAAGCACAGTCAATGCTGGCCGAGCTGGGCACCAGGGAGCTCACGCTGCCTTCATAACAAGGAACTGAATGGGTATCTGGGTAGGAGCCAATTTTTCTAGAGCTCTTCAGCAAACCCGGAGCCATCTGTTTGTCCCCACCCATTGAAACCAGCGTGATTATGTTTGTTTGCATATTTTCCTTCTTAGCCACTCAAGTAGTGGACCAGTAAAGGTTCTTAATCAATTCTGGGAAATGTGAAACAATGGCCAGGACAGTCAGAATTCATTACGCAGAAGCCCAGAAGGGAACTCTGAGGTTAGGGTGAGGATCAGCTAGTGTCCCCGTTTCTTCATTTCTCCTAGTGAGTCACAGCTGAGTTATGAACCTGCTTCATCTCGTGCGACAACCATACGGAATACAGAAGTTCCTCACCCACGTTGGGTGGAGGGGTTGGCTCTGAGGTGATTAGTGACTTCACCTAAAACGGATCTATGGGTTTCGTATGAGGCCCTCTGGCGCCACCAAGTGGACAGTTTAGCAACCCCTCTGGTCACTCTTGCATAATTTGCTGCAGAGTCCCAGTTCCTGAGTCCCGATTCTGGATTAAAATGTGAGTTTTGTTATTGTCTGTCTGTCAGACATCCTCATTTTCCTCTGCAATCCATCTTCAGATCTATGACTTTCTGGGTGTTTTAAAAAATATTTTGCATACAGCACCACACACTGCTCCAGCGAGCACAAAGTCTCGTTTGGCCGAGCCCTTGAGAATCAATTGGTCCTATCATTGTGCCAACATTCTCCAGATCACCACATAAAGTGGGAAAACGTGCGTATCACCTATGGGATCCGGAGTCTTTCACACGTGATAATGGAATGGTGGTTTGCCATGGTTCTGTGTGGATCCAGAATGTTTCATGGTACGAATGGACCACAGCTGGCTCGTGCCTCATTAATGTGCGTTGCAAATACTTCTGTGCAAATGTAGATTTCTAATCACTCCAGTCTGTTTTAGAGACGACTTTTGGGGTTTAGGGGAAGTATCTAATCCTTTCTGAGAATCTACGAAGCTGCTCCAGGGCACTGGGCTGCTTCTGCACCTCACCAGCAGGAAGGAGGAACCTTGAGTCAGTGTGTGTGTGTGAATGTGTGTGTGTGTGTGTGTGAATGTGTGGGTGTGGGTGTATGCATAGGTGTGTGTGTGTGTGTGTGTGTGTGTGTGTGTATGCATAGGTGTGTGTGTGCGCGCGCGCGTGCGCGCGCGCGTGCGCGAGCTCGCATGCCCATATGTATGACTGAAGGCATGTGCATGCCACAATACACTTTTGAAGGTCCGAATCACTTTGGGTGTCCATCTTTGACTTCCACCTTGCCTGACATAGCACTTCTTGTTTGCCACTAAGTACAGCTAGTTAGCTCTCCTGTAAGTTTCCAGGAAGTCTGTCTCCACCATGATCCAAGAGCACTGGAATTACAGATGTGTGTTACTGCACTAGGCTTTCCATGAGTTCTGGGCCTGGGTATTTAAACTCCAGTCCTCGGGCTCATGTAGAAAGCACTATACGTGTTGTGCCATTCCACAGCTTCATAGAATGTTGTCAAGAAATCTCTCGTTGGTGGCTTCTGCTCTGCTTTTATGTCCTGACAATAATGAGGGTTGAGGGCAGGGACCTCCACTGTGCTATCCAAGTGCTGAGTTACAGCCCCGGCACAGTTTTATTTTAGTTGAGTTATAACAATGCTCACAGAGAGGCAAGAAGGCTAAGGGTACAAATCTTCAGAGAGCCACTTCACTGGATGCAAGATTTCCAGTTCGATCACATCCAGCACTCGACTTTGCATTCTCCCAGCTGTATCTTCTGTGACGCAAAGTTTCTAGGTTTATTAAAGTCAAATTTATTATTTTCATCTCTCGAATCATAAGTTTCCTGCTGGATCTGGGAACATACCTCATTCTGTCTGCACAGCTGTGATTCATGGTTTCTGTAGAAGGCTTAACGTTTCGCGTTTCACAGGCAGGTCTATGACATGTGGATTCACAGCTGCATATGGTGCATGGTATATACTTGATTTCGATGTTTTTGGCATATGAATGTCCACTTGCTCCAGCATCACTGGTTGAAAATACCTTGTCCTCACTATAACGACTATGTGGCTTCGGTAAAAATCACTTTTCTGTATCTTGATGCAATTCTGTGTTTGGAAATCTACCATTTCCCATTGATTTGCCTGTTGCTATGGCAACACCACACTGCATTAATCGCCAGGAGAACATCACAGTGTATTTGTCTCCATGACAACACCATATGGTACCTGTCAAAACGACAATATCACACTGTCTCATCATACGGCTTTGCATTAAAATCTGGCCTTGTGAGGTCCATAATTTTACTGTTTGAATTGCTCGTTTTTGAGACATTATTTTAGTTACTCTATTTCTCCTCCCAGAATTGTCGTGGATACCGTATGTCTTTTACCTTTCGGTCTGAATTTCAGATTCGGTTTGTTGGTGTCTGAGGAGAGTTGCTGGACTTTGGCTGAGGGCACCTTCCCTTCATGGAGTTGAAGATGATACAACCCCGCCATGTTTAAAACACTGCGTCTTTAGAGTCGGGCGTTTTTCTAGGTGCTTTTCTTTCCACAGTAGTGTTCTTGAGTACTTCACATTATACATGTGCCTTAGTTCTTCAAAGACTTGGAAATGTTAGCACATTTACTTTAACTACTTCAAATTTCAATGTTCACTATTAAGTGTGGGACTATTTTGACTTGTGTATGGTTTTTTAATATATATTTGCAATCTTGCAGATTTGAGATATTTGTAACTTTCCAATGTAAGTGTTTAACATTCTAAAATTTCCCCTAAACACTTAATTTTTACTTAGCTAAAATATTTTTAATTTATCAAATATTTTAAAATTACTTTTGTAGTCCCCGGGCTATTTTAAAACCGTGGTTTAAATAACAGGTTCTCCAAATAGATTATTTCCAGTCAACTCCATTATGCCAGAAACATACTTCTATGCTCCTCAGTATTTCACCTCTGAAGGATTACTTAGCCACAGAATAAATATCATCTATATAATAAATAGTCACTACACCAGTGACTATTTCAACTCGGAAAAAATCTATTCTGCAGCTGTTAGGTGGAGTCTTCTGCAAATGCCAGTAATAACTGGCTAGTGCTGGTTATAGGAAAAATGAGCAATGATAAATGGTCTTTTCGCATGAGGATATTTTTCTAAAGAATATACAAAATAATACTCAAAATGTTAACCATGAGACCTTATCAAACTTTGCATCATGTTGGGACGAAGCATTTGCATGGAGAATATCTGACAAGGGGCCCCTGAATTCAACAACCAAAGCAATAAAACCTCAAGACCAACACAGGGAAGGACTTTAACAGACGCATCAACACTGGCTGGAGACCACTGGCAGAGACTCAGCTCCAGGCTGTGGGGAAAATCAGATTAAAGCCACAGATGGTCTTGTTGGGAACCCCACCAGTAAAGGCACGGCCATACTAGGTGTCAATGAGGAGGGGTGGTGGGTTAGTCGCTTTGCTCCTCACTGCAACCAAATACTTGGCAGAAAGCCGCACAAGGGAGGGAAGGTTATCTGAGCCATGGTTTGAGAGGGTTCAATCCATCATAGCAGTGAAGAAATGGCAGAAATCAAGGCAGTGAACGCGTGTGGCTGGGGCTCCAGAGCTGGGAAGAAGAGAACAGACTTGGGTACCACCGCTCCTCTTTTCATCACTTGTTGTTCAGTAGGACCCTGGCTCATGGAAGGGAGCTGCCTATATCCATTATGGGTCTCCCTCCCTCTCGGGAAACATCTCACAAACATGTCCTGAGGTGCATCTCCTGGGCAATGGATCCCAAATCCAGTCACGCTGACACTGGAGATGGATTGGCCAAGATGGCAGCCTCTCCTCTTACATGTTCTGGAAAATGCTCTGCACGTCTGTTTTTAAAATTTTTAGAATACTGAACATGCACCTGGCCTATTGTCCTGTTGTTGCACTCCTAGCACTGATGTGTTTGAAACATAGGTTTGTGGACCTAAAGGCCAATGTCACTATTTACTAATAATAACCTTAAACTATGAAGTAAAACCAATTAAGCACTCATCAGTAGGTGGATGAGCCTGTCCCTCGTTTCATACCATGAAATGATGGATTACCATAGCAGCCGAGAACAGAGCAAGCCACTGACCCTGCAATACACTAAAAGTAAAATTGTCCTATGAACTAATCAAAGCAAGAGAAAACTAAAGAACACAGACTCCGAGGCTCTATAAATGGTCAGACATAACAGACATCAGATTAGCAGTTACCTGAGGAGGAATGAACCCCTCTGAGGAAGGTATCGAAACGTTTTAGTGATAGAGATGATTTTTTTAATTTCATATGTACAGGTATTTATACCAAATAACAGTTTAAATATATGCCCACTTACTCTCTTGCTTCTCCATTTATTTTCTTGGCATTTTCAGTTATAAAGAATTGATGGTGTTTGGTCCCATCTGTGAACAGAAAATAAAGTTCTTCCAGATGAAAAAACAGAATGCAAGAAGAAAAGCTGACCATAGAAGAGGTAGAGAGCATCAGAGAGGAAAAGGACTGGTAGAAAAACGTGAACATAGAAAAGCAAACGGTTTACTGATACTGCAATGTGGGTTTTATGCAGTGGGCCAGAGCACAACTTCATTTTACAATTTTAGATAAGAGGATGGGTTGACTATTGGAAGCCTCTTACCTTTCAGGGGGCTAACAAAACCACCAATTTAAACATTACTTACCTAAGATATGACTCGAAATCTTTGGGCTAACTCCTGAATAAAATATATATATATATATATATTTCAAAAATATAAGAGAAAAACTGATTGAATGTAATTGATTTATTAAAGTAAATCAAGAAAGATGGAGGAAAAACTAGATAGGGCAGAATTAATCAAATAGTAACCAAGTATATTAATACTAATGATGTTAATTATGAAAATAGTAATCATAATTATATCATATTAATGATAATATGAAACATAAAACCCCAAATAAGCTAAACTACTAGAGAAAAACCATATTTTATTTATTTTTTATGTGTACAATGTTTATTTGAAATTAGTATGATGAACATTTTTCTGCTGGTATTCATTTACATCCCCAAATGATAAAATGATCACAGTTGTCTTGTCTGTGCTAAAGTAATCTCAGTCAACTCCAAGCTGGTCTAGCTAGTCTCTTGTCTGTTTTAGTGTAAGTAATAGGTGAAGACAGTGCATGTTTGTTTGCTGTTGTTGTTGTTTTAATTTGACCTCCTTTTCTTTTTTTATTTGATAGTTTATGTATTTACATTTCCCATGTTATTCCCTTTCCCAGGTCTCCCTTCCCATCCTCCCTCCCCTTGCTTCTATGAGGATGTTCTCACTCCCACCTCAATACCCTGGCATTCCCCTACACTGGGGAAAAGAGCCTTCACAGGACCAAGGGTGTCCCCTCCTATTGATGGCAGACAATGCCATACTTTGCTACATATGTGGCTGGGGCCATGGGTCCCTTCATGTGTACTCTTTGGTTGGTGGTTTAGTCCCTGGGAGCTCTGGGGGGTCTGGTTGATTGATATTGTTGTTCTTCCTATGGGGTTGAAAACTCCACCACCTCCTTCAGTCCTGTCTCTAACTCCTCCATTGGGGTTCCCGTGCTCAGTCCGATGGTTGGCTGCAAGCATCCTCATCTGTATCAGTAGGGCTCTGCAGAGCCTTTCAGGAGACATCCATATCAGACTCCTGCCAGCAAGCACTTCTTGGCATCAGCAATAGTGACTGGGTTTGGTGGCTGCAAATGGGATGAATTCCCAGGTGGGGCAGTCTCAGGATGACCTTTCCTTAGTCTCTGCTCCAGTCATTGTCCCTGTATTTCTTCCTGTGAGTATTTTGTTCCCCCTTCTAAGAAGGACTGATATATCCACATTTTGGTCTTCATTTTTCTTGAACTTCATATGGTCTCTGAATTGTAACTTGGGTATTCCAAGCTTTTGGGCTGATATCTACTTATCAGTGAGTGCAGGCCATTTGTGTTCTTTTGTGATTGGGTTACCTCACTCAGGATGATATTTTCTAGTTCTATCCACTTGTCTATGAATTTCATAAAGTCATTGTTTTTGATAGCTGAGTAATATTCCATTGTGTAGATGAACCACATTTTCTGTATCCATTCCTCTGATGAAGGGCATCTTGGATCTTTCCAGGTTCTGGCTATTATAAATAAGGCTGCTATGAACATAGTGGAGCATGTGTCTTTGTTTTATGTTGGAGCATCTTTTCAGTATATGCCTAGGAGTGGTATAGCTGTTAGTTCTCTGTCCAATTTTCTGAGGAACCACCACACTGATTTCCAGAGTGGTTGTACCAGTCTGCAATCCCACCAACAATGGAGGAGTGTTCCTCTTTCTCCACATCCTCTCCAGCATCTGCTGTCACCTGAGTTTTTGATCTTAGCCACTCTGACTGGTGTGAGGTGGAATCCCAGGGTTGTTTTGATTTGCATTTCCCTGATAACTAAAATTGTTGAACATTCTTTGGGTGCTTCTCAGCCTTTGATATTCCTCAGTGAGAGTTTTGTTTAGCTCTGTACCCAATTTTTTAATAGGAATATTTGATTTTTTGGAGTCTAACTTCTTGAGTTCTTTGTATACATTAGATATTAGCCCTCTATCAGATATAGGATTGGTAAAGATCTTTTCCCAATCTGTTGGTTGCCTTTTTGTTCTAATGACAGTGTCCTTTGCCTTACAGAAGCTTTGCAGTTTTATGAGGCCCATTTGTCAATTCTTAATCTTAGAGCATAAACCATTGGTGTGTGTTCAGGAAATTTTCCCCTGAGCCTATGTGTTCGAGGCTCTTCCCCACCCTCTCTTCTATTAGTTTGAGTGTATCTGGTTTTATGTGGAGGTCTTTGATCCACTTGGACTTGAGCTTCATACAAGGAGAATGGGTCAATTTGCACTCTTCTCCATGCGGACTGCCAGTTGAACCAGCACCATTTGTTGAAAATGCTCATTTTTCCATTGGATGGTTTTGGCTCCTATGTCAAGTGACCATAGGTGTGTGGGTTCATTTTAGGATCTTCAATTCTATTCTATTGATCTACCTGACTGTCTCTGTACCAATACCATGCAGTTTTTATTACAATTGCTTTGTAATTCAGCTTGAGGTCAGAGATCGTGATTCCCCCAGAAGTTCTTTTATTGTTGAGAATAGTTTTCACTATCTCGAGATTTTTGTTATTCCAAATGAATTCCAAATTACTCTCTCTAACTCTATGAAGAATTGAGTTGGAATTTTGATGGGGATTGCATTGAACCTGTAGATTGATTGCTTCTGCAAGATGGACATTTTTACTATATTAATCCTGCCAATCCATGAGCATGGGAGATCTTTCCATTATCTGAGATCTTTGATAAAAACCATCTTTTAAAGAGACCCATCATGACTCAATTTTCAAAATAAATGCCATGTTTTAAATAAGAGGCAGGCAAGACTTAACCATGAGAACACTAGGCAAAGGGTTGGGATCTTCTACCCCACTCAGACAAGAATCATGGGAAAATGAGAAGTTCCAGGGTTCGCAATCCCAGGTCCCCTGAGTGCACCAGGCACAGGGGTTGGACAGCTCCAAGTCCTGACATCCAGGAGCCCCTCACTCCAGGCTTTAAAATTTGGAGACCTGTGTGCCTGGATCTAAGCTGGAGCTTCCCTGGCACACAGCAGTGCTCTCTCAGTCATTGCTGTTGTGAGATTGGGGCCTGCAGCACCTCAGGCCCGTACAAGAGGTGCAACGCTGGAAGGTCATGTCTGCTGCTAGGACTCAGGACAAATTGGTCCTGTTTCTAATGCATGACATCTGACCGTCGTAGCCGCCAGCATGTCCGGCTAAGAGGAGCTGATGAAGCTACAGGTCAAGTTGTTCAGGAGATGCTGGAAAACACAGGATTGGGTGTAGCTTAAGAGTCATTATCTGAGGAGGCAGGGAACTCACAGATGGATTGTTTCTGTTTCTTTTTCTTTTCATTATTATTTGGTTACAGATTGTGTGACAAGCTCAGGATGAGTCACAGCACACTGTCCATCACCAGCTTCACCAATCACTTCAGCATGGGCCAAATGTATGTGCTATCATCCCAAGGAGTTTTGACAAAGGAATGCACGCTAAGCTGGAGGGTCCTCTTATGATACAGCGGTACAGGGTTTCTCTCTACAAAGGCCAGGGGCAACTGGGTAGCTGCAGGGCCAACGGTTGGAGCCAATGGTCTCAGGGTTGTGCCAGAGGGTGAACTAGAGAAAACCCATTTCAGCTAAGGGCCATCCATCTTGCTTTAATGTGGAAGTCTTTTCTTATCCCTGGCTTGTGACTGGATAGTTTGTTCATGATCTCAGACCTCCCTACAAAGAGCGATAAATAAGGAGCCCATGGCTCTTGTGGAATGCAAGGCCAAGATTTAAAAATGTGTTTCAACACAAAGTCATGGGGATGGAGGGCCAGGCAAGTTACATAACAGGGATAATAAATTGAAGATGTCACCTCGAGACGCAGAGTTGAACATACATTGGCAGCACTTAGCCCTGCAGCCACATGGGCGCGAGACATGCCACAGTTTGTTTAGAATCCGTCAGCGTTAACCACTCCAGGGTCTTGTAAATCACCCCTCAGGCATTTTAACAGATTAGAGAAGCAGAAGAAACCACTGTGGCAACTTGTTTTTTCTCCACAGATCCTCAGCAGACAAAAGAAAAGATGGTCATTCTTTTGCCTTGGAAGCTTTGGGAAACAGGAAAATCTCCCAGGTTCTGGAGAATGTGACAGGAGCTCCATTGAACACAACCTCTCCCAATCTGGCAGTTCGAAGGGGTGAGGTACCAGAGACATGCCTGCCATCCCAGTCCCCTCCCTAGTGTGTGAACTTGACCTTTACAGAGAAGCAATGGCAGAGACCTTAGTCTTATGCTGTATGTTAGTTTAGGGTTGGAGAGCTCTGATACTGGCTCCAGCACATGTAGTTTGGGCAAGGGGCAATTCATGTCCCCCTGTCAAAGACCCTGCAAAGCTACTTCTAAGCTGATTTTCCATAGCACCTATCTCCTGCAACTCTGCTGGTTTTCCTTGGACAAAGGAAGAGAGATTCTGGAGAGACACCACCCTACTCCCGTCCTTCACCTATGAAACTATTGAAACAATAGTTTCTAAGGCATCTTAATTCCCCAGGAGTCCCTTAGTGGAGGAGGCGAAGGGCTGGGGCACCATCCAGAGTGGGAGCTCGACCTCTAGAAAGAGATTCCACCAGTTCTGGCCTCTCCTCAGACTGCTCTGCAGGAGGGACTGGAGCCCAGGCACGGTTGCCTGCAGCTTTGCACTTACTGCTCTTTATTTAAATCTAAACCTCATGTCAGGGCCCCACAGATGGGAGTTTCTGAGGTGGGGTGGGGTGGTAACTGGATTACTTTAAGCTTTCTTCACAATGTGCCCATGTGGAATAAAACTTTCTCTATTTTTCACCTTTTTTTTTCAATTGCCTTTTTGGGGATACATGACTAAACCTGTCTCTTTAGGGCTACCAGGGCCCAGGTTGTACTGTAAAAACTCCTATAGAGAAATATTTAAACTATAGGACCTGGCCCTTTAAGGAAGACTTAATTTATTGGACTCTCTGCTATGATAGCTGGCCTCTTCCTGGATCCTTCATTTGGTTAAATTGTACTTTTCCTGTGTGAAGAAAAATGAAAGCTTTATATAGATTTGAAGCGGCTATTGCAACTTTAGATAAAACAATAAAATAAATAGAATGCAAGAGAGAAGGTGTTCCTTGTCTATGTTTAGAACACCTCAGGACAGGCCCACACAGACATCTTCAGGATTGTCCCTGGCAAGACTGAGGACAGCAGGAACCAGAAGCAAGACCTTAGAAGTAGCCACAAACCTTGCTGCTGTGTGAGAGATGCATCCTAGCAGGAGTGGGGCCCACTGAGCAGGGCTGTGAGGACAGATCAGACAGGCCTGGAAGGAAAAGACAGCCACGAGAGCCATGGCTTGTAGAGAGCCTACGGAGATGGGATCGGTGCCCTTAGAGAAGCAGCCCCACTGACCTGCACCAGGCAAGTGAGAGAGAAAAACAATGCCTCCAGCGGTTCAGAGTCTATGTTTAGAGATACCAGAGGGCACAGAATCTGCTGATGATTCCCCTAAAGATGGACTGGAGGCTCGCCAGGAAGAGACAGTACTAGGTTTTCTCAAAGGAGAAATGGTGAGTGGGGTCCTACAGGGAGACAGGAACTCTGCCTTTGGGGAATAAACAAAGGGCACCAGCAAGAAGCTGGGGGCTCTGTGCAGACTGGATTGATGGAGGGAAGCACATGAGAAGGCTCAGGAGCAGGGACACGGTGGGTTCTGTCATCAAAGGAGATTGTTGGCAGAGAGGCAGAGAGGCAGAGTGGAGAGGGGTCGTCTCCAGGGATGCTCTCCAGACTGCAACCACTGAGCTTGCTGACGGACGGACGGACGGAGTCCGAGTGGTGATAGACAGGTCTGGAAGCGCACACACCCAATCACTAGTAACAGATTAATTCTGGGAAGCCCGGCACTCATGGTGATGGCCAACTGGAATCTTAGCCTCGATACTTTTTACACAAGTAGATTATATCAAAGAACATTTTGATCCTATTTGTGAATTAATGGGGCTTTAGCAATAACAGTGCTCTAATGAATATCACATGAACTTCAAAGTTCTCGACTAGGAAGCCTCAAACGTATGTGGAAAACTCAACTAAGCCATGTCCTTAACAGGCACACACTGTGTATTATCAAAACTATTTGCATAATAAGAAAGTGACCGCAAGAGATATCAGTTGAAGAAATGTCAGAACTCACCATTTCGTAAGAGCAGGGAGGAAAAGGGAGCCACACTGAAGTTGAGAAATCTGAGGAGAACTAGTTTTGGCTTTACTGCAAATTTAGTCAGGTTATTGAACATTATTTAGCATTTTCTTCTGGAAGATAAAAGCCCCTGCCGCAGACATATGAGGTGTGTGTGGAAAGGCAGAAATAAAATCATAAATGTGAGAAGATTTTTGCCCTATTCTAGTAAAGAACTTCTACAGAATTTAAGGGGAATATCTGTCATTCTGTTGGACATAGTTGACATCATGACTGTGTATCAAGTGTTGGTAGGGAAGACACGGTCCATACACACTTCTCAGTGACAGAAAGATGTATAATGACTGTATAACATCCAGAAAAGAAGCCACTTAACCTCAAGTGTGGCCAAAGATAAGTCTATAGAGAAAATTATTTGAAAGAGAAAAACTATGAACTTCAGTGAAGTCTATATAGACCTGCAGGTTATAGGTAGTAGCTAAGTAGCCAGAGAGCTGAGCTGAGATGATCTCCCAGCGAGTCCAGGCTCCGTCCCTCTGCCCATGACTCATCAGTTACACAAGAATAATAGTGGAAGGCAACCTCAAGAGGACGAGAAGTCAGTGTGAGCACATACACTTGGCCTTGAGTTCATCCAAAGCCATGAAGATGCCAGATGGCTCAAACTCACAGTGTGTTGGGGTTTAGGGAAGAGGGATATGACTGCATCAGGGACAGGAGGGCATATTCCATTGATCAAGTCATAATGGTATTTACTCAGGTGGAAAGAGTCCATTCCTTAGTCCGACACAGCACACAACAGAGTATATAGCGTACCTCAGACCTTGGGCTCTGTGACATTGTACATTCATCTGTGGCATTCTTTCTAAGTTGCCCATTGACCGAACTTAGGTACAAAAGAGAAATCTGCTTTAGTGTAACCATTTATTGCCAGAGAAGCAACTGGCCCTGCCATCTGCATTGTAGCTGGACAAGAAAGCATCAGGCCAAGTTTTCCTGCTGGTCCACTGTAGCAATCATGAGTCTTCTCTGGGGATTTCTCAACATCAGAACATTTGGTTATGAGCTCTCTCTCTCTCTCTCTCTCTTTCTCTCTCTCTCTCTGTTTCTAGAATAGACTAGATACCATTGAGTCATAAAATTATAAGACATGCTAGGATTTTCACATGCTCGTTTGAGAACTTACAGGAGATAGATTCTGGAAGGATTTTGGAACAATCCATTATAAACTTCATTGTTAAATCATAAATTTGAAGTTCCATTTGGTAGACATGAAAGAAATTAGTGTCATTCTTATGAAAAATATTCATTGTGCATTAAAAAGAATACCACATCATGAATCATACAAACCTGGCAACAAAGAGTCCCACCATGATTAACAGTCTAATGGGCACGGGCAACTTTGTTCAGTTTTCAGACTCAAGTTCTCTGGACATAAAAAGACACAAACCCTCTCTTAGTTTGAGATGTTCAGTTTCACTACGAAATCCGGATCCAGAGATCTTCAAGATAGCATGAATGGGGTAAGCCATGCAAACATTCAATCTTTGGTGACACTAAAAGAAAAACATAGAAAGTAAAACAAAAAAATCTCACTTAAGTATAAGTAAACTTGTAATAAAACATCTAGCCTCATTGTTGTTAATAAAAACTTAAGGACCTCAAACTGTCGCTTTATACTAAATAAGTGAGTAATCTGGGTGATGAACATTGTTGATTTGGTGGATATCCACATACACCCTTCAAAGATATTAGAATGCTAAGTGAAAACCCGGGGACGTTAAGGGGACATTCCCTTGATCTCCTTTATAATTTAACTTCAGACATCTCTAGGTTCTGAGCCAGCCCAGGACAAGTTACTGACGCCAGTCACATTGCTAGGAAGAAAGAAGTACAACATCTGCCGGAAGGGAGCTCGGATACTGGATAGGGTGAGCTCCCACTGTCTGTGCGGGGATGTGAGTCAAGGTCTAAGGTGACCCTGGGTCAGAGCTTTAACATATGCCACACAGAGCACTCATTCCACAGGAAACCAGCTCAGACCCCTGAACCATTTAAATTCAAGAGAATGAGCCCCAGGAAAGCTCCTCAGTAGTGGTCCTGTTTCTGCCTTAGTCAGTAACTGTACATTTTTCCCTTGGTCATGAGCTATTGCCCATGGTTCCCCACTTCTGACAGGACCTACCCTCTCCTTTCAGCAGGGGTAGCACCAACACATTCCTGATACTATCGTGGTTGTTTGCATTCTGTCCCTTCTTCAATCTACCAACTTTTGTATTCACTAAGAACTACTAGAATGTTACTTTGGATATTTGGAAGGAAATAAAAAAAGTGAATTAGACATAATCCTTACCCTCAGGAAATGTTCAGTCTGTTAAAAGGATACAGATACTAATATACAATGCCCTGTGTGCCTAGAGCAGACACGAAGGAGAGGTCCTTCAAATCTCTAAATGGTACATTTCAGAGGGCTTGATTAGCATTGGAAACTACAAGACAGAGAGGAAACCCTGCAAAGAAACAACTCAGACTTATATTTGACACCTCTTTTCCATCACCTCCGTTTGCCTGGTTTCCAGGTGGCAACTGTTGTGTCTGAGGTGAGGTGCTGAAACCCTGGGGTTTCTAGAAAGGAAAGGAAAGTCCCACAGACAGCCAGAACTTGCTGTTCCACACTGAAATCATCAAAAGGACAGACAGGAACATGGAGGAGAGGCCAGACTGGAGCAAGTTGGTGTCATGAGAGGACAGACTCACTGTATGTGGAAACAGCTGTGTCACTTCTGGAGACCTCAGAGTACATGAGCTTCGTGGCAGCTCAGATGGTCCAGATGCAGTGTAGGAAGGCCTGCCTATGCATCACACAGCCTGTATGCCAGAGGCTCACTCCTCTTCAAGGAACCTGGGCCTGGCTCCCTCTACCTCCACTCTTTCTCGTTTGAGAAGTTATCTGTGCCTAACTCTTCAGACATATGCATGCATGGGGTTCTTAACCAGGTAGACAGGAAACTTGATCAAATATCCATTGTCTTAAGGTTTCGTTGCTATGAAGAAACAACACGACCTAGGTAACTTTAATAAAGGACAACATTTAATTGAGGCTGCCTTACAGTTTCAGAGGTTCAGTCCATTATCATCACAGCAGGAAGCATGGCAGCAAGCACGGCAGCATCCAGGCAGATATGGTGTTAGAGGAGCTGAGAGTTCTACATCTTGATCTAAGAGCATCCAGAAACAAAGATTCACTTTGGCCAGACTTGAGCCAATATATGAGAGCTCAAAGCCCACCCTAACAGTGACACACCCCCTCCAAAAAGGCCACACCCCTCCAGCAAGGCCACACCCCTCCAGCAAGGCCACACCCCCTTCAACAAGGCCACACCCCTTCAACAAGGTCACACCCCCTTCAACAAGGCCACACCCCCTTCAACAAGGCCACACCCCCTCCAACAAGGCCACACCCCCTCCAACAAGGCCACACCCCTAACAGTGTCACTCCCTGTGGGTCAAGCATCCAAACACATGAATCTATAGGGGGCGAAACCTATTCAAATCACCACATCCATGAAGAATTAATACTGAACAACCCTAAGATCCTAGGTACCCTTCCATACTTCTACAGCTACAGCTAAGAAGGCACAAGCTATAATGCGTTATTGTGTCTTCTGAGCCCAGTGTGAAAGGCAGTTCCTCTACACCAGTGGTTCTTAACCATTCTGATGCTGCTACCCTTTATACTCATGGTGTGGTGACCCCCCAGCCATAAAATTATCTTCGTTGCTATGGCGGTGTAACGGTAAGTTTGCTACTGCTATGAATTGAAATGTAAGTATTTTTGAGGACAGAGGTTTGGGGTCTTGGCCCACAGTTTGAGAACCACTACTCCAGCTCATCATTGCTTAACTCTGATTAGGCACAAGGCCAGCTGGTGTCCAGCATTGTCCACTCACCCAGCCAGTGAGCTAGACCTGCCCTGCCAGAGGTGTGCAGGAAGGACCTGCATTAATTGCCTGTGTCAGATGTAAACTTCCTGGAAAGTCACTCAAGCTCTTTCTTCATCTCATACTCATGTCTGCGTCATCGTGGCGTAATCTTCTCATGGCTATATGCAGACAAAGACCAGATCTGATCATTTCCCGGATCATCTTGGCCTACTTCCATTAATTAGAATTCCCATGAAAGGAATAAGAACAGACAAGGGGTTCCTGCAGGCACACCTGTGACCTCTCCTAGCCCTCCTCCTCACAGAATAAGACAGCCACATTGGAGGTAGTGCCTCAGTGAGGGGTCTATTCAGAGCAGTGGGGCTGGGAGCAGTAGCAGGAGGAGCTCAAGAGATGAGTTTGCCTTCTCTTCTCTGAGGAATCACCAGAGGTCGGTGGGTTGGGCGCTTCCAAAATCCCGTGGCCGCTATGGGCCCAGCATCCATCCCGACGTCACGATCCTTTCTTGGCACTCCACTGCAGCACCATACAGCAGACATTATGAAATTTAAATTTACATCTGTTGTTTTAGTTTTCCGAGATTCAATATGGATTCCACGTGTCATCAGGTAAACATCCATTTTGTACTGTATTTAGAAGGTCTCGTGGCTGAGCCCGGTCTCCATTAACGAAACTGCTTTTTAAAAAGACTCCGGCTGCCGCTGCAGAGAGCCCCTGGGCAGCACCCCACGAGCGAACCTGAGCCTCGGGACCACAGGTAAGACCAAAATTTCTGCTGCACGAAAGCTGCCTGGTGAGCTTGGGACACACGGAAGCAGAATTTCTCTAGGACCGGGCACTTTCTGTGTTTAGCGGAAGTCCCACACCCGCGGATCCCGGCCCGCAGCAGCTCTCTGCTCCCAGACCCGGTGAGAGAGAGACCCAACCGCCTGGTCAGGTGGGCACTCCTGAGGCTGCAGAGCGGAAGAGACCACCAACACTGCTCACCCCTGCCCACATCCCTGGCCCAAGAGGAAACTGTATAAGGCCTCTGGGCTCCCGTGGGGGAGGGCCCAGGAGCGGCAGGACCCCTGCGCCTGAGACACCGCCGGAACCTGAAAGAAACAGACCGGATAAACAGTTCTCTGCACCCAAATCCCGTGGGACGGAGAGCTAAACCTTCAGAGAGGCAGACAAGCCTGGGAAACCAGAAGAGACTGCTCCCTGCACACACATCTCGGACGCCAGAGGAAAAAGCCAAAGACCATCTGGAACCCTGGTGCACTGAAGCTCCCGGAAGGGGCGGCACAGGTCTTCCTGGTTGCTGCCGCTGCAGAGAGCCCCTGGGCAGCACCCCACGAGCGAACCTGAGCCTCGGGACCACAGGTAAGACCAAATTTTCTGCTGCAAGAAAGCTGCCTGGTGAGCTTGGGACACGGAAGCAGAATTTCTCTAGGACCGGGCACTTTCTGTGTTTAGCGGAAGTCCCACACCCGCGGATCCCGGCCCGCAGCAGCTCTCTGCTCCCAGACCCGGTGAGAGAGAGACCCAACCGCCTGGTCAGGTGGGCACTCCTGAGGCTGCAGAGCGGAAGAGACCACCAACACTGCTCACCCCTGCCCACATCCCTGGCCCAAGAGGAAACTGTATAAGGCCTCTGGGCTCCCGTGGGGGAGGGCCCAGGAGCGGCAGGACCCCTGCGCCTGAGACACCGCCGGAACCTGAAAGAAACAGACCGGATAAACAGTTCTCTGCACCCAAATCCCGTGGGAGGGAGAGCTAAACCTTCAGAGAGGCAGACAAGCCTGGGAAACCAGAAGAGACTGCTCCCTGCACACACATCTCGGACGCCAGAGGAAAAAGCCAAAGACCATCTGGAACCCTGGTGCACTGAAGCTCCCGGAAGGGGCGGCACAGGTCTTCCTGATTGCTGCCGCTGCAGAGAGCCCGTGGGCAGCACCCCATGAGCGAACTTGAGCCTCAGGACCACAGGTAAGACCAAATTTTCTGCTGCAAGAAAGCTGCCTGGTGAACTCAAGACACAGGCCCACAGGAACAGCTGAAGACCTGTAGAGAGGAAAAACTACACGCCCGAAAGCAGAACACTCTGTCCCCATAACTGACTGAAAGAGAGGAAAACAGGTCTACAGCACTCCTGACACACAGGCTTATAGGACAGTCTAGCCACTGTCAGAAATAGCAGAACAAAGTAACACTAGAGATAATCTGATGGCGAGAGGCAAGCGCAGGAACCCAAGCAACAGAAACCAAGACTACATGGCATCATCGGAGCCCAATTCTCCCACCAAAGCAAACACGGAATATCCAAACACACCAGAAAAGCAAGATCTAGTTTCAAAATCATATTTGATCATGATGCTGGAGGACTTCAAGAAAGACATGAACACACTTAGGGAAGCACAGGAAAACATTAATAAACAAGTAAAAGCCTACAGAGAGGAATCGCAAAAATCCCTGAAAGAATTCCAGGAAAACACAAACAAACAGTTGAAGGAATTAAAAATGGAAATAGAAGCAATCAAGAAAGAACACATGGAAACAACCCTGGATATAGAAAACCAAAAGAAGAGACAAGGAGCTGTAGATACAAGCTTCACCAACAGAATACAAGAGATGGAAGAGAGAATCTCAGGAGCAGAAGATTCCATAGAAATCATTGACTCAACTGTCAAAGATAATGTAAAGCGGAAAAAGCTACTGGTCCAAAACATACAGGAAATCCAGGACTCAATGAGAAGATCAAACCTAAGGATAATAGGTATAGAAGAGAGTGAAGACTCCCAGCTCAAAGGACCAGTAAATATCTTCAACAAAATCATAGAAGAAAACTTCCCTAACCTAAAAAAAGAGATACCCATAGACATACAAGAAGCCTACAGAACTCCAAATAGATTGGACCAGAAAAGAAACACCTCCCGTCACATAATTGTCAAAACACCAAACGCACAAAATAAAGAAAGAATATTAAAAGCAGTAAGGGAAAAAGGTCAAGTAACATATAAAGGGAGACCTATCAGAATTACACCAGACTTCTCGCCAGAAACTATGAAGGCCAGAAGATCCTGGACTGATGTTATACAGACCCTAAGAGAACACAAATGCCAGCCCAGGTTACTGTATCCAGCAAAACTCTCAATTAACATTGATGGAGAAACCAAGATATTCCATGACAAAACCAAATTTACACAATATCTTTCTACAAATCCAGCACTACAAAGGATAATAAATGGTAAAGCCCAACATAAGGAGGCAAGCTATACCCTAGAAGAAGCAAGAAACTAATCGTCTTGGCAACAAAACAAAGAGAATGAAAGCACACAAACATAACCTCACATCCAAATGTGAATATAAAGGGAAACAATAATCACTATTCCTTAATATCTCTCAATATCAATGGCCTCAACTCCCCAATAAAAAGACATAGATTAACAAACTGGATACGCAACGAGGACCCTGCATTCTGCTGCCTACAGGAAACACACCTCAGAGACAAAGACAGACACTACCTCAGAGTGAAAGGCTGGAAAACAACTTTCCAAGCAAATGGTCAGAAGAAGCAAGCTGGAGTAGCCATTCTAATATCAAATAAAATCAATTTCCAACTAAAAGTCATCAAAAAAGATAAGGAAGGACACTTCATATTCATCAAAGGAAAAATCCACCAAGATGAACTCTCAATCCTAAATATCTATGCCCCAAATACAAGGGCACCTACATACGTAAAAGAAACCTTACTAAAGCTCAAAACACACATTGCACCTCACACAATAATAGTGGGAGATTTCAACACCCCACTCTCATCAATGGACAGATCATGGAAACAGAAATTAAACAGTGATGTCGACAGACTAAGAGAAGTCATGAGCCAAATGGACTTAACGGATATTTATAGAACATTCTATCCTAAAGCAAAAGGATATACCTTCTTCTCAGCTCCTCATGGTACTTTCTCCAAAATTGACCATATAATTGGTCAAAAAACGGGCCTCAACAGGTACAGAAAGATAGAAATAATCCCATGCGTGCTATCGGACCACCACGGCCTAAAACTGGTCTTCAATAACAATAAGGGAAGAATGCCCACATATACGTGGAAATTGAACAATGCTCTACTCAATGATAACCTGGTCAAGGAAGAAATAAAGAAAGAAATTAAAAACTTTTTAGAATTTAATGAAAATGAAGATACAACATACTCAAACTTATGGGACACAATGAAAGCTGTGCTAAGAGGAAAACTCATAGCGCTGAGTGCCTGCAGAAAGAAACAGGAAAGAGCATATGTCAGCAGCTTGACAGCACACCTAAAAGCTCTAGAACAAAAAGAAGCAAATACACCCAGGAGGAGTAGAAGGCAGGAAATAATCAAACTCAGAGCTGAAATCAACCAAGTAGAAACAAAAAGGACCATAGAAAGAATCAACAGAACCAAAAGTTGGTTCTTTGAGAAAATCAACAAGATAGATAAACCCTTAGCCAGACTAACGAGAGGACACAGAGAGTGTGTTCAAATTAACAAAATCAGAAATGAAAAGGGAGACATAACAACAGATTCAGAGGAAATTCAAAAAATCATCAGATCTTACTATAAAAACCTATATTCAACAAAATTTGAAAATCTTCAGGAAATGGACAATTTCCTAGACAGATACCAGGTATCGAAGTTAAATCAGGAACAGATAAACCAGTTAAACAACCCCATAACTCCTAAGGAAATAGAAGCAGTCATTAAAGGTCTCCCAACCAAAAAGAGCCCAGGTCCAGACGGGTTTAGTGCAGAATTCTATCAAACCTTCATAGAAGACCTCATACCAATATTATCCAAACTATTCCACAAAATTGAAACAGATGGAGCCCTACCGAATTCCTTCTACGAAGCCACAATTACTCTTATACCTAAACCACACAAAGACACAACAAAGAAAGAGAACTTCAGACCAATTTCCCTTATGAATATCGACGCAAAAATACTCAATAAAATTCTGGCAAACCGAATTCAAGAGCACATCAAAACAATCATCCACCATGATCAAGTAGGCTTCATCCCAGGCATGCAGGGATGGTTTAATATACGGAAAACCATCAACGTGATCCATTATATAAACAAACTGAAAGAACAGAACCACATGATCATTTCATTAGATGCTGAGAAAGCATTTGACAAAATTCAACACCCCTTCATGATAAAAGTCCTGGAAAGAATAGGAATTCAAGGCCCATACCTAAACATAGTAAAAGCCATATACAGCAAACCAGTTGCTAACATTAAACTAAATGGAGAGAAACTTGAAGCAATCCCACTAAAATCAGGGACTAGACAAGGCTGCCCACTCTCTCCCTACTTATTCAATATAGTTCTTGAAGTTCTAGCCAGAGCAATCAGACAACAAAAGGAGATCAAGGGGATACAGATCGGAAAAGAAGAGGTCAAAATATCACTATTTGCAGATGACATGATAGTATATTTAAGTGATCCCAAAAGTTCCACCAGAGAACTACTAAAGCTGATAAACAACTTCAGCAAAGTGGCTGGGTATAAAATTAACTCAAATAAATCAGTTGCCTTCCTCTATACAAAAGAGAAACAAGCTGAGAAAGAAATTAGGGAAACGACACCCTTCATAATAGACCCAAATAATATAAAGTACCTCGGTGTGACTTTAACCAAGCAAGTAAAAGATCTGTACAATAAGAACTTCAAGACACTGAGGAAAGAAATTGAAGAAGACCTCAGAAGATGGAAAGATCTCCCATGCTCATGGATTGGCAGGATTAATATAGTAAAAATGGCCATTTTACCAAAAGCAATCTACAGATTCAATGCAATCCCCATCAAAATACCAATCCAATTCTTCAAAGAGTTAGACAGAACAATTTGCAAATTCATCTGGAATAACAAAAAACCCAGGATAGCTAAAGCTATCCTCAACAATAAAAGGACTTCAGGGGGAATCCCTGAACTCAAGCAGTATTACAGAGCAATAGTGATAAAAACTGCATGGTATTGGTACAGAGACAGACAGATAGACCAATGGAATAGAATTGAAGACCCAGAAATGAACCCACACACCTATGGTCACTTGATTTTTGACAAAGGAGCCAAAACCATCCAATGGAAAAAAGATAGCATTTTCAGCAAATGGTGCTGGTTCAACTGGAGGGCAACATGTAGAAGAATGCAGATCGATCCATGCTTATCACCCTGTACAAAGCTTAAGTCCAAGTGGATCAAGGCCCTCCACATCAAACCAGACACACTCAAACTAATAGAAGAAAAACTAGGGAAGCATCTGGAACACATGGGCACTGGAAAAAATTTCCTGAACAAAACACCAATGGCTTATGCTCTAAGATCAAGAATCGACAAATGGGATCTCATAAAACTGCAAAGCTTCTGTAAGGCAAAGGACACTGTGGTTAGGACAAAACGGCAACCAACAGATTGGGAAAAGATCTTTACCAATCCTACAACAGATAGAGGCCTTATATCCAAAATATACAAAGAACTCAAGAAGTTAGACCGCAGGGAAACAAATAACCCTATTAAAAAATGGGGTTCAGAGCTAAACAAAGAATTCACAGCTGAGGAATGCCGAATGGCCGAGAAACACCTAAAGAAATGTTCAACATCTTTAGTCATAAGGGAAATGCAAATCAAAACAACCCTGAGATTTCACCTCACACCAGTGAGAATGGCTAAGATCAAAAACTCAGGTGACAGCAGATGCTGGCGAGGATGTGGAGAAAGAGGAACACTCCTCCATTGTTGGTGGGATTGCAGACTGGTAAAACCATTCTGGAAATCAGTCTGGAGGTTCCTCAGAAAATTGGACATTGAACTGCCTGAGGATCCAGCTATACCTCTCTTGGGCATATACCCAAAAGATGCCTCAACATATAAAAGAGACACATGCTCCACTATGTTCATCGCAGCCTTATTTATAATAGCCAGAAACTGGAAAGAACCCAGATGCCCCTCAACAGAGGAATGGATACAGAAAATGTGGTACATCTACACAATGGAATATTACTCAGCTATCAAAAACAATGAGTTTATGAAATTCATAGGCAAATGGTTGGAACTGGAAAATATCATCCTGAGTGAGCTAACCCAATCACAGAAAGACATACATGGTATGCACTCATTGATAAGTGGCTATTAGCCCAAATGCTTGAATTACCCTAGATCCCTAGAACAAACGAAACTCAAAACGGATGATCAAAATGTGAATGCTTCACTCCTTCTTTAAATGAGGAAAAAGAATACCCTTGGCAGGGAAGGGAGAGGCAAAGATTAAAACAGAGACTGAAGGAACACCCATTCAGAGCCTGCCCCACATGTGGCCCATACATATACAGCCACCCAATTAGACAAGATGGATGAAGCAAAGAAGTGCAGACCGACAGGAGCCGGATGTAGATCTCTCCTGAGAGACACAGCCAGAATACAGCAAATACAGAGGCGAATGCCAGCAGCAAACCAGTGAACTGAGAATAGGTCCCCTATTGAAGGAATCAGAGAAAGAACTGGAAGAGCTTGAAGGGGCTCGAGACCCCAAAAGTACAACAATGCCAAGCAATCAGAGCTTCCAGGGACTAAGCCACTACCTAAAGACTATACATGGACTGACCCTGGACTCTGACCCCATAGGTAGCAATGAATATCCTAGTAAGAGCACCAGTGGAAGGGGAAGCCCTGGGTCCTGCTAAGACTGAACCCCCAGTGAACTAGTCTATGGGGGGAGGGCGGCAATGGGGGGAGGGTTGGGAGGGGAACACCCATGAGGAAGGGGAGGGGGGAGGGGGATGTTTGCCCGGAAACCGGTAAAGGGAATAACACTCGAAATGTATATAAGAAATACTCAAGTTAATAAAAAAAAAAAAAAAAGACTCCAAGAGCTGCAGCCACAGAAGGCAGCAAGAGCACTTTGATTTTTTTTTTTTAGAAAGATTCACACATGTGCTAGGATGAGAAGCCATTCGAGTCTGTGGAGCTCTTTGCTTTCGAACACCTCCAATAAGTGTTCTTGGCTCTTGAGTAACGGAAAGTGGAAAGTGAGCGGTTGGCAGAGCGTGGTCATGGATGATGGAGGAGGCTGCCTGGAGAAACAGCTGCTGGAGAGCAGCTCTCCGTGGCCACAAAGGCTGTGTGCTGAGGCCACAGTGGGAGAGGCTCTGCCAGGAAGCAGTATTTCTGGGTCGGGCCTCTAGCCACTATCTTCCGCTCTCTGGCAAAGTCAAAGCCATGGGACGTGGAAAAATTCTTGAATTCTGAATAACGTCAAAGTAAGTTTATCTGGGCAGAAGAACATTTAAGTGGCTACTCAGAGGGGGGGAAAAAGAAAACATAGGAAACCTAAAGGCATCTGTGTGCATTCAAAGCCCGACCTGAATGCCTGCAGGGCAAGGCAGTCTGTGGGAAGCTGGAGCTGTTCAATCACCAGACTGACCTTTGAACTGTGTATTGTGAACACTTAGCAAAAACTAATCAGTGTACATTAAACACACCTTGTACGGGACCAGGGTGTAGCCCAGACAAAGAAAAGAGAGACGAAGAGCGGGAAGGATAGAGGTGAGAGATAGGTTATATGTAGAAAGAGTAAGGCAGTGACCAGCGGCTATTCCTGTGCAGTAGTCAGAGGTGAACTCCAATCTAATGTTTGACTACAAGAGGGCAGACCTAAAAGGTGAGGATGACCTGGGTCACATTGTGTTGCTGTGACAACAAGCCTGGCTTAGGCATTTATGAAGCAAGGAGGCTCATGCTGCACAATCCCACCAGATGGAAGTCATAAGCAACATGGTGCTAACAAATGTCCTGGAGAGGGAACCACAGGGAAAGATAGAAAGAGGAAGACGGCGGCTGAGCACAAAGGGAGCACATGTGTATACAGGACAGCGGGTGGCCAGAGCCACGATCCTGTGACCCGCCTTACACTATAGGGGAGCACTCCACTCCTGCTAGACCTGACCTACTTCCCCGAGGCTGGTCAGTCCTTTTTGGAGGATGGAGCTCCTTGATCAGACCCTTTCCCACTAGGACTAAAGCTCTCATGCCTCTATAAACCCCGGGGGAGCAAATGACAGCAAGGGAGTCTGTGGAGGACAGATCATGTCTAAACTGCAGCAGTGGAGTACCAGGTGCCAGCAGAGGGACCATAGTGGTACCCAGTGCTGGAAGGCTCTCAATCTGCAGGAAGACATGGGGTGGCTATGAGCTGTGTGTGTGTGCGTGTGTGTGTGTGTGTATTAGTGTGTCTCTATGTGTGTCTCTGTGTCTGTATCCTTGTGTTGGTGTGTGTCTCTGTGTGTGTCTGTGTGTATATCCTTGTGTTTGCATGTGTGTATGTAGTGTGTGTGTGTATCCTTGTGTTTCTGTATATCTGTGTGTGTCTCTGTGTGTTTCTGTGTGTGTATCCTTGTGTGTGTGTGTGCTGTGTGTGTCTGTGTCTGTGTGTCTGTGTGTGTATCCTTGTGTGTGTGTGCTGTGTGTGTGTCTGTGTCTGTGTGTCTCTGTGTGTGTATCCTTGTGTCTCTGTGTGTGTGGTGTGTGTCTCTGTGTCTGTATGTGTCTCTGTGTGTGTCAGTGTGTGTATATGCAAATGATGTGGTGTATGTGATATATAAGGGGTTAGGGGAACAGTACTCTCTACACAGAGAGGAAAGAGAGCAGAGGGAAAGCTCATGGCTAACTGATCACCCCTGTGGATTAGCAGTAGGTAATGGTGCAAAGGCAGGCCATGCCCAAGGTCTACCATCCATTTTGCCCCAGCCATCATGTCTTACTCTCTCTGAGGGTGCTGTTCGTCTGTGCTTTGCCCTGCAAACATCTGCAGAGGACTAGGAGGCTCCAGGTATGGGCTATTAGAGTTCTTTTGTTTCTTGTTGCTGTGATAAACATACCAATCAAAAGCAAATCAGGCGATAAAGGGTTTATTTCTTCTCTCAGATTACAAAGGGAAGTCAGGGCAGGAATCCAAGGCAGCCTCTGAAGCAGAGACACTGAAGGATGATGCTTGCTGGCTTGCTCATCAGGGCTTGGCTTGCTTTGTTATAAAATCCAGGATCACCTGCCAAGGGTGGTCCCCCTTCCCCCACCCCACACCTTGCACACACACACACACACACACACACACACACACACACACATGCACACACGCCAACCTCTCCTACATCAATCATCAACTAATTGAGAAAATGCTCTGTAGACATTCCAACAGGTTAAACTAAGTGGGGCATTTTCCCAATTAAGGTTCCTTCTTCTCAGATGTCTCTAGCTTGTGTCAAGCAGAAAACTTAATAATAATAAAAAACAAACAATAACAACAACAACAACAACAACAACAACAAACTAGGCAGTTCATTCTCTGGTGACATAACCGCAAACCTTCAATCTGGAGTTTCTCAGAGGACTCAATGAGGCAACCAGAAAAATTGCTCTGGGTTTCTCAAGACAGAGGACAAGAGGCTTTCTGCCTCACACACTCCCAACTATGACAGGAAGCCACACGCTAGCCTTAGGGGAGCATTCAGTCACTGGTGTACAAGGAACAAAGACCCACAGTCTCAGCCTTTCGCGGGTAGTGTTGGTGTCCTTATTTTATTTATTTTGATGACCTTATTTCGCAACTCTTCAAGTGTCAGTGTTTTCTTGATTCCTGTTAGATGTTACTTCCCTATTCTTGGGTCCCTACTTACCAATTACTCTTCTATTAGCTATTTTTTCTTACTGCTATCACCAGATACCTGACTAAGCCATTTGGAGGGCTTATTTTGGCTCACAGTTTGAGGATACGATCCACTGTGGCTGGGAAGGCCCAGTATCAGGATCATAAGGAGGTCTGTCACATTATCTGAAGTCAGGAAGCAGAGAGTGGACAAGAAGGGAGACCAGGGTGTAAAACCTCCAGGCTCACTACCAGTGACGTGTTTCCACTAACAAGTCGGCACCTTTTAAATGTTCCACAACCTTCCAAATCAGAGCCACCAGCTGGGGACCAAGTGTGTAAGCACATGAGCCTGTGGGGGGCATTCCACATTCATACCGTCTCTACCAGGCTGTAAGAGTTGGGTGAAAGATTGTCATTTGGTCACCTCTGAGGCACACGAGTCCTGTGGCTCAGGAACAAGCCCTGTGGGTCCTCTCTCACCCAATGGCGGTGTGTCTACAGCCACCTTCACTTCAACTCATGATCTAACAACCACAGCGTACAGTGAATTCCTGCTCTAACGAGGCGGGGCCGTGGGGCGGGGTCATAAGAGACAGGCACGTCTCGTGGTCCACAACAGCACGTTAGGAAGGCTCCTGCTCTCTCCACCTAGAGTGCCAGTCCCGTGGCCTTGGAGTTTCCCTTCTTCGACACACAGAGTAGACACTTAGGTGGACAATCCACTAGTGTGGCTTCATCAAGAAATGACTTCGCTGAATTGGGAAACAACGTTTTACTATGTTGCTTTTCCCAAGCGTGAGACTAAGCTTTCAGAGCCATCTTTGTGCCATATTCTGCATGTTCCTGGACGTTTGTTTTGCCAGCTTCAAAGAGCAGGATCCCAGCTTCCACCCCTTTGGCTGTCTTGTTGATTCTCTTCTTTCTTCTCCTCCCAGGGGACGCTTCTAAAACCTGGTGTCTCACCCCTGTTAATGACTACATAGTGTGGAACTTGTCAAAACCAAGTGGAGCCCCTAACACAGAGACAAGCTAAATAAATAAAGATAGAGGGTATCTTGGCTCCTGCTGGGTGACAAGAATAACCATGTGACATTTCCATCTGCCAGGCATCTGCTCCCTGAACAGAGGCCACCTTATCACTGCTATGTAGCCACACAGGACTGCCGAGGGGTAGTTCACTCAGGACCACCTCTGGAAGGTTCTCTTCCACACGCTTGCCTCCTGATTCCCCTGCTCATTTCCAAATAAATAGCATACTTTTCAGAGAACCTCTTTCCTTTATTTTGGTCAGCAATACAAATATTAACCCCAGTGCCCATATCTTTGAATTTGTGGGGCAGTGTGCATTCATTAGATACACTTTTTTTATGTGACTAAATAAATAAATAATAAAATTGATCAGTCAACACTCCATGATACTTGGGCATAATACTATTGGACAGAATTGGCCTATACAAGCCTTCAGTATCGCCCTGCTTCCTCTGGGCAAATGGGCAATTTTTAGTGATTTCTTTCTACCTAGTATCTCTGTGGGTTACCTCATCACATTTTCCACCTCTGAGCACAGACAATGGAAAGAAAGTGACTCTTGACATTTATTGTTTCTTCAAACCTTAGGAGGCTGGTGAAAGGTGGTCGCAACTTTCCCTGAGGCTTATATTAAATTTTAGTCAAATCCAATAAACAATAAAAAGTAACATGGATATTTGTAGTCAGTTCCCTGTTCACATTGTGCCCGCTGCAGGTTTTCTCATGCGTGACTGGACTATGGTTTTTGTATGGTGGGTAGTGCTAAGTGTTTTCTTGGCGGGTGGCACTCTGTGCATCCTGTGTACCTTACTCAGCCCTCCTGAGGCATAGCACCTTTGACAGCAATGAACCATCAAGCAGTAGGGTTATCTCTTTATGATGGACTGTGTTCACAGTAACAATACACTCCATTTGTATTGTAATGGATTCTCGGGAGAGAAGCTCATCCATTTCCCTGCCAGGCACATTTAACTTCTTTAGAATGCGGCCACCTGGTAAGGTTGTGCTCTGGTAGCACATTCTGCCTTCTCCTTGTCCCAGATGGTACAACAAGCAGAGAGATCCTAATGGCCATGTCTGTGTCTTCATACTTTAACCTCTCCTTCTCTCAAGGTTTTGACCCCATCTACTTCTTAGGTTTTGGCTTCCTCCCCTTTGACCCTCTTAGTTCTTCTAGGAATCTATGTCTGCGTGAAACGTGTTGGAGACTGTTCTTTGTCTACAGTGAAATTTTATAGCCAAGCGCTGCAGAGGTCACTGCCTTCCAGATTTGGATCTGCAGATGACTTGAGTCTTCCAAAGCTGTGCATTGAACAGACCAGGTGCAATCATATACCTTTGTCCTCAGAAAGCCAATTAAGGAGACAAAGTAACTGTGAGAAGGAAAATGGGTAGTTCATTCAATGTGACCATACTGACAAGAACAACAAAGAGGCCCAGGGACCCCCCACCTAGGCCCATCTTTGAGGTCCTGACAGGTTTAAATGGAGGGCAAGACCCATTCTTGACCCAGCTCATCCTTGGCCCACCATTGACTCAGTCATTCTTGAAAAGTGGTCCGACTTATCAGGACAGTGTGAAATCTTTTCTTGGGAGGCAAGCTCCTTCTCTGGCTTCAGCCTTTTCCTTCTCATAAAATTCAAAGGGAAATTCAAATCACTTGGAGTCCAGTGTTTCAATGGCCCAAAGGAGGAGCAAAGGCATCTCTATAGAATGTCTCATCTCTGCTAGGACCATTACAGTGTTAGGCTGTGCCTTGCCCAGAGTGACTCCATTTTCTAGCAGGAGCTGGGTCTATTTTGAAAGCAACCATCAGAAAAAAAGTCACCAGAAGCACCTACACACCTGAGAACAGAGCTCCTTGCTCCCAAATCCCATAGGGGAAAGAGCTGAACAACCAGAAGTGCGGACCATCCTGAGACATCAGGACAGACTACCACTTCTGAACACCTTTGCCCACATCCCTGGCCCAAGAGGAAACTGCACAGTGCCTCTGGACACAGCAGGTACCTGCAGTTCTGGTCTGCACCCAGAATTGAATTGAACCAGTCAAACAGCTCCCTGCACCTGAATTCTGTGGGGAAGAGAGCTGCACCCTCAGAAGTGCAGACACTCCTGAGAAATCAGAGGAGACTACCCTCTGCCCACATTTCTGAACCAAGAGGGAATCACCTAGTGCCATCTGTGAGCCCTGGGCGCAGGGACCTAGGAACAGTCAGGGGCAGGACCCTTCCAGTTCCTGCCTGAGCCAAGAGCTGAAAGACAGTCACCAGGAGCACCTACACACCCGAGAGCAGAGCACTCTGTTCCCAGAACCTGCTGAGGGAAACAGGTCTACAGGAGTGCTGACCCACAGGCCTACAGGAGTGTCAAGTCACTGTCAGAAACAGCAAGACAAGCTAACACCAGAGATAACCTGATGGCAAGAGGCAAGTGCAGGAACCTAAGCAACAGAAACCAAGACTACTTGGCATCATCAGAGCCCAAGTCTCCCACCAAAGCAAATACTGGATATCCAAACTCACCAGAAAAGCAAGATTTGGATTTAAAATCACATTTCATGATGATGAAAGAGGACTTTAAGAAGAACATAAATAACTCCCTTAAAGAAATACAGGACAACACAAGTAAACAAGTAGAAGCCCTTAAATTAATTAAAGAATTACAGGAAAACACAACAAAGCAGGAGAAGGAATTAAACAAAACCATCCAGGATTTAAAAATGGAAATAGAAACAATAACAAAAGCACAAAGGGAGACAACCCTGGAGATAGAAAACCTAGGCAAGAGATCAGGAGTCATAGATGCAAGCATCACCAAGAGAAGAGATAGAAGAGAGAATCTCAGGGGCAGAAGATACCATAGAAAACATCAACACAACCATCAAAAATAATATAAAATGCAAAAAGATCCTAGTCCCAAACATACAGGAAATCTAGGGCACAATGAGAAGATCAAACCTAAGGATAATAGGTATAGAAAAAAGTGAAGACTCCCAACTTAAAGGGCCAGTAAATATCTTTGACAAAATTATAGAATAAAGCTTCCCTAACCTAAAGAAAGAGATGCCCATAAACATACAAGACGCCTACAGAACTCCAAATAGATTGGACCAGAAAAGAAATTCCTCTCGTCACATAATAGTCAAAACACCAAATGCACAAAACAAAGAAAGAATATTAAAAGCAGTAAGGGAAAAAGGTCAAGTGATATATAAAGGCAGACCTATAAAATTTACACCAGACTTCTCACAAGAGTCTATGAAAGCCAGAAGATCCTGGGCAGATGTCATACAGACCCTAAGAGAACACAAATACTAGTCAAGGTTACTGCATCCAGAAAAATTCTCAATTAACATAGAGGGAGAAGCCAAGATATTCTATGACAAAACCAGATTTACACAATATCTTTCTACAAATCCAGCCCTACAAAGGATAATAGATGGAAAACTCCAACACAAGGAGGGAAACTGCATCATAGAAAGAGCAAGAAAATAATCTCCTTGCAAGGAAACAAAAAGAAGAGAGACACACAAACATAATTCCACCTCTAACAACAAAAATAACAGGAAGCAACAATCACTATTCCTTAATATCTCTCAACACAAATGGACTCAATTCCCTAATAAAAAAGACATAGACTAACAGACTGGATATATAAAGAGGACCCAGCATTTTGTTGCATACAGGAAATACACCTCAGAGACAAAGACAGACACTACTTCAGAGTAAAAGACTGGAAAACAACTTTCCAAGCACGTAGTCCTAAGAAGCATGCTAGAGTAGCCATTCTAATATAGAATAAAATTCACTTTCAAGGAAAAGTCATCAAAAAAGATAAGGAAAGACACTTTATATTCATCAAAGGAAAAATCCACCAAGATGAACTTTCAATCCTAAATATCTATGCTCCAAATGCAAGGGCACCAACATTAATAAAAGAAACCTTACTAAAGCTCAAATCAGACATTTCACATCACACAATAATAGTAGGAGATTTCAACACCCCACTCTCATCAATGGACAGATCATGGAAACAGAAATTAAACAGAGACATAGAGAAACTAACGGAAGTTATGAACCAAATGGACTTAACAGATATTTATAGAACTTTCCATCTAAAACAAAAGGATATACCTTCTTCTCAGCACCTCATGGTACCTTCTCCAAAATTGACCATATAATTGGTCAGATACAGGAAGATAGAAATAATCCCGTTCATCCTATCAGATCACCACGGATTAAGGCTGGTCTTCGATAACAACAATAATGACAGAACGCCCACATATACATGGAAGTTGAACAATGCTCTACTCAATAACTTGGTCAAAGAAGAAATAAAGATATTAAAGACTTCTTAGAATTTAATGAAAGTGAAAGTACAACATACCCCAACTTATGGGACACAATGAAAGTTGTGCTAAGAGGAAAACTCATAGCGCTGAGTGCCTGTAAAAAGAAACAGGAAAGAGCATATGTCAGCAGCTTGACAGCACACCTAAAAGCTCTAGAACAAAAAGAAGCAAATACATCCAAGAGGAGTAGAAGGCAGGAAATAATCAAACACAGAGCGGAAATCAACCAAGTAGAAACAAAAATGACTATACAAAGAATCAATAAAACCAGGAGCTGGCTCTTTGAGAAAATCAACAAGATAGATAAACCCTTAGCCAGACTAACCAGAGGGCACAGAGTGTGTATCCAAAATAACAAAATCAGAAATGAAAAGGGAGACATAACAACAGAATCTGAGGAAACTCAAAAAATCATCAGATCCTACTACAAAAGCCTATATTCAACAAAACTGGAAAGTCTGGAGGAAATGGTCAATTTGCTAGACAAATACCAGGTACCAAAGTTAAATCAGGAACAGAAAAACCATCGAAACAACCCCATAACTCCTAAAGAAATAGAAGCAATTATTAAAGGTCTCCAAACCAAAAAGAGCCCAGGGTCAGATGGGTTTACTGCAGAATTCTATCACAACTTCATCGAAGACCTCATACCAATACTGTTCAAACTATTGCACAAAATAAAAACAAACAGAGCACCACCAAATTCACAATTACTCTTATACCTAAATCACACAAAGACCCAACAAAGAAAGAGAACTTCAGACCAATTTCCCTCATGAATATCTATGCAAAAATACTCAGTAAAATTCTTGCAAACCGAATTCAAGAGCACATCAAAACAATCATCCGTCATGATCAAGTAGGCTTCATCCCAGGGATGCAGGGATGGTTCAATATATGGAAATCCATCAACATAATCCACTATATAAACAAACTCAAAGTAAAAAAACCACATGATCATTTCATTAGATGCTGAGAAAGCATTTGACAAAATTCAACACCCCTTCATGGTAAAAGCCCTGGAAAGATCAGGAATTCAAAGCCCATACCTAACCATAGTAAAAACAATTACAGCAAACCAGTAGCTAACATTAAACTAAATGGAGAGAAACTTGAAGCAATCCCACTAAAATCAGGGACTAGACAAGGCTGCCCACTCTCTTCCTATTTATTCAATATAATACTTGAAGTCCTAGCCAGATCAGACAACAAAAGGAGATCAAACAGATACAAATTAGAAAGGAAGAAGTCAAAATATCACTATCTGCAGATGATATGATAGTATACTTAAGTGACCCCAAAAGTTCCACCAGAAAACTACTAAACCTGATAAACAACTTCAGCAAAGTGGCTGGGTATAAAATTAACTCAAGCAAATCAGTAGCCTTCCTCTACTCAAAGGATAAACAGGCTGAAAAAGAAATGAGGGAAATAACACCCTTCACAATTGTTCCAAATAATATAAAATACCTCAGTGTAACTTTAACCAAGCAAGTGAAAGATCTCTATGACAAGAACTTCAAGTCTCTTAAGAGAGAAATTAAAGATCTCAGAAGATGGAAAGACCTCCCATGCTCATAGATTGGCAGGATTAATATAGTAAAAGTGGCCCTTTTGCCAAAAGCAATCTACAGATTCAATGCAATCCCCATCAAAATTCCAACTCAGTTCTTCATAGAGATAGAAAGAGCAATTTGCAAATTCATTTGAAATAACAAAAACCCAGGGTAGGGAAAAATTATACTCAACAATAAAAGAACTTCTGGGGGAATCATCATCCCTGACCTCAAGCAGTATTACAGAGAAATAGTCATAAAAAACTGCATGGTATTGGTACAGAGACAGAGAGATAGACCAGTGGAATAGAATTGAAGACCCAGAAACAAACCCACACAGCTATGGCACTTGATCTTTGACATAAGAGCTAAAACCATCCAATAGAAAAAATATAGCATTTTCAACAAATGGTGCTCATTCAACTGGAGGTCAGCATGTAGAAGAATGCAAATTGACCCATTCTTCTTACCCTGTACAAAGCTTAAGTTCAAGTGGATCAAGGACCTCCACATAAAGCCAGATACACTTAAACTAATAGAAGAAAAAGCGGTGAAGAGTCTCGAACACATGGTCACTGGGGAAAACTTTCTGAACAAAACACCAATGGCTTATGCTCTAAGATCACGAATCGACAAATGGGATCTCATAAAACTGCAAAGCTTCTGTAATGCAAAGGACACTGTGGTTAGGACAAAACGGCAACCAACAGATTGGGAAAAGATCTTTACCAATCCTACATCTGATAGAGGCCCTATATCCAAAATTTACAAAGAACTCAAGAAGTTAGACTGCAGGGAGACAAACAACCCTGTTTAAAAATGGGGTTCAGAGCTAAACAAAACATTCTCAGCTGAGGAATATCGAATGGCTTAGAATCACCTAAAAAATGTTCATCCTTAGTCATCTGGAAAATGCAAATCAAAACAACCCTGAGATTTCACCTCACACCAGTGAGAATGGCTAAGATCAAAAACTCAGGTGACAGCAGATGCTGGCGAGGATGTGGAGAAAGAGGAACACTCCTCCATTGTTGGTGGGATTGCAAACTGGTACAACCATTCTGGAAATCAGTCTGGAGGTTCCTCAGAAAATTGGACATTGAACTGCCTGAGGATCCAGCTATACCTCTCTTGGGCATATACCCAAAAGATGTCCCAACATATAAGAAAGACACATGCTCCTCTATGTTCATAGCAGCCTTATTTATAATAGCCAGAAGCTGGAAAGAACCCAGGTGCCCTTCAACAGAGGAATGGATACAGAAAATATGGTACATCTACACAATGGAGTACTATTCAGCTATTAAAAGCAATGACTTCATGAAATTCATAGACAAATAGATTGAACTAGAAAATATCATCCTGAGTGAGGTAACCCAATCATAGAAAAACACACATGGTATGCACTCACCAATAAGTGGATATTTGCCCAAAAGCTCGAATTACCCAAGATGCAATCCACAGACTACATGAAGCTCAAGAAGAAGGTTGACTAAAATGCCAATGCTTCACTCCTTCTTAAAAGGGGGAACAAAAATATCCATAGGAGGGGATATGGAGGCAAAGTTTAGAGCAGAGACTGAAGGAACAGCCATTCAGATCCTGTCCCGCAAGTGGCCCATGTATAATACAAGCCACCAATACTAGATAAGATTGATGAAGCCAAGAAATGCATGCTGACAGGAACCAGATATAGATCTCTCCTGAGTGACACAGCCAGAACATGTCAAATACAGAGGTGAATGCTAGCAGTAAACCACTGAACTAACTGACCTGAGAACGGAACCCCCATTGGAGGAATTAGAGAAAGGATTGAAAGAGCTGAAGGGGCTTGCAACCCCGTAAGAACAACAATGCCAACCAACCAGAGCTTCCAGGGACTTAACCGCTACCCAAAGACTATACGTGAACTGACCCATGGCTCTAACTGTATATGTAGCAGAGGATGGCCTTGTTGGACACCAATGGAAGAAGAAGCCCTTGATCCTGCCAAGGTTGGACCCCCAGTGCAAGGGAATGTAGGGGGGCAGTAAGGGAGGGAGGGTGGGGAGGGGAACACCCTTATAGAAGAAGCGGAGAGGGAGGAGTTAAGGGGCTTATGGACAGGAAACCAGGAAAGGGAATAACATTTGAAATATAAATAAAGAAATATCCAATAAAAAATAAAATATTTCAAACAAATTGAAGATTTTGGGGAACATAATTCTTAAAACATAAAAGACACACAAATATTTTAGAAAAAAAATTTGAAGATTTTTTTGAAAAATAATCCTTAAAATATAAAAGACATAGAAAATATTGCAGAAAATATTGAAGATTTGTGGAAAATCCTCCTGAAAATACCAAAGACAGAAAATATTGGTAATAAAAAAGAAGATTTTTTGGGAAAAAAATTCCTGAAAATATAGAAGACACAGGAAAAAAAAAAAAAGAAAAAGTAAGAAAGCAACCACCACAGAGCCAGGATGACCTTAACTTGTTAATTCAAGTAAACAATGTCTGTGCAGCACAAACCAGAAAACAAACATGGACAAACAACTTATTTATACAAACAACTTATTTATACTTTTATTATTTAAAAAATATTTATTACCACCTATGAACCAGCCAAATCATGTCAGGAAACATGGACATGTGAAATCATATCAAGAAAATCAGGCCAACAAAGGATATAAACCTTCACTTGAATCATACAGAAGGAGAGAGCCCTGACACTGGATCCTCAGGTCGTCGGGGTTACTGATTTTTCTCATGTCTTCTGGAGATGAGTTGGTTTTCCGGAGGGGAGTTCTTACCAGGAACTAAGCAAGGTGCCCTGTGGTTCCTCTGCTTGAGTCCCCTTCTCTGTCCCTTGTCATAGGGCTGGTCATTCAAGCATATTTCCAGTGCAAGTATCCTCCATGTTTTCTAGCTGTGGATGGGCAAGGCTGGTATCCAATTACAATTCTACAGCTTCCTCCAAGGAACACCCCAGGTCCCCACCCTGTGTTCGTCCCACCTCAGCCAGCTCTTCTAATAATGTCACATCCATGGTGTGGCCAGTCCTCTCTAGTTGCCACTGGTTGACAATAGCACTCTATTCTCTCACAGAACTCCTCTGGTTCAGTAGCTCTTGCTTGTTTACCCCTGGTGAGAGAGTGAACCCTTCAGCTAGAATGTTAATAAAAAGTCTACGCACATCTGTGTCCTTCAGAAAGAACTCCTGGAGCTCACAGACAGCCCCTCACTAGGAAGGAATGTAACAGATTATTGCTGAGAAAAGGAGCCCAAATGTTCTGACTGCTCAGACATCAAAGGTGAGGATCCACCGGGAGCCTTAAGCTCTGAGGCTCTGAGGAGGACTTAGCTGATCCTCAGAAAGAAAAAGCAAAGTTTGAATGTTTGAAAAATGTGAGTCCAGGTGGTATGAACTTCTGGCTCCCAACAAGACAGCAGACTGATGTGGGGTTTGTCATTCCTGTCCTGAACAGGGTCACGGGCAGGTCACAGAAGCAAGCTTTGGCGCTCAGAACTGCAGGAGCACCCGGTCCAGGAAGAAGGGAAGCAATGCTCAGAGAAGTCCAGCGTGCGTGTGAGGGGTCTACGGCGTGTTGTCATTTTCTTATTTCTCCCCCAAATTTGTGACATGTAGCAAAAGTCTGTTTCTCTAAAGTTACCAAGGCAGTGCCTTGCAAGGCACTGTTGGTACATGCTCTGGGGACACTGGCTTATGAAGAAGCCCCGTGGATGGGGAGACAGGCATTAGAAGACATCGAGACTGTCCTACGCGATGAGTGGGAAGGCTTTGCCACGGTGTACCAAAGGGCAAACAACTGTTAAGCAGTTGATGCATCAACATGGAGGGTTACTGGTCAAGGAAGATGGCTTTTGTCACTATGCATTAAAATGGCCTCTAATGTATTAGACAAAACCAAAATGGCCTGGCTTCAAAGGGACAATGGACTCTGGGTATGGAAAATACAAGTTTGTTGGCAGAGCAGAAGTTGAGAGTGAGAGATACCATGTGTGCTGGTAAACGTGCAAACTGAGAATTCCCTGGAGTGAGCCTGGGGTGCTTACAGCTACTGTCACCATGGAGAGTTGTGGAGGACTTTTTTCCTTGCCTCATGACTTTATTTGGGGACAGCATTATGTTAGGTAGCCTAGGCTGGCCTTGGGTGTGTGCTACCACACCAGCTCCTTCAGGGCCATCTCTGTAGCGTGACCCTTAGCGCTCACAGACAGGCAGACCAGCACTCTGTGGTCTGTGGGTTGGCACTTCCAGAAATTTTGGATCCGGGTTCTGATGACCTCGGAGCCAGTTTGTGCATGAAGTGTGCTCTGCAAAATGCATGGCGTGCCAGTTTGTCCTTGGGTGTCATTGGTTAGGACATCGTGTTTTCCTGTGAAATGGTGTGTGTAGCTTCATTAAAAGAGTATTTCGCCCAGCCTTAGAGGTTCAGTTCTCACCCCCATTAGCTCCCTCTCCTCCCACATTCTCTTCTGAGGCTCCATTTCCTGGGGGTGCCATCATTATGATATCGAGAATTAAATGAAAAGCCCCTGCAGTAGGCTTTAGAAGCCAACTATGGTGTGTTTCAGGAAGCAGTTGGAATTCAAACTCTAATACAATCCAGGTTGGGTCCAGAGGAATTCTAAAGCCAATCACTCTCTGGTGTAGTTTCCAGTGCTGTACACATAGATGGGTGCACCCTGTCAGGCCCAGTGTCCTCGTTCCCTCAGCCACCACTGCTTTTCTTCAGGGTTTTATCCGGGTCCAGCCTTTACTTTAATAGAAATGTGAATTTCTGTTTTCCTTGTGATGATCTATAGAGCCTGTGATGATCTTGTCCTCATATTGTGGGTGGTCATATTGTCCAACTTGAATCTGTGTTTAAATACATTGATTTTGAAACAACTCCAAGTGGTTTTCCTCTGTGAGTACTAGAACCAATCAGGCCAAACACAAACCCCACACTAGTAGACACAGCTTCTGTCCTGGTCTGAAAGGCTTTTCTAAAACTCAGGGTCTAGGCTGTGGTTTCAAAGTGGCTGCAGTTTTCCATCTAGGACTCAACATCAGGCATTACTAGCAGGGACAGCCGTTCTGTGATGCTGGTTCATCATCCAACTACGAGCTTGTGTTGGGCAGGCCAGGAATTCCAGAATTTTCAGGGAGTTGAGAGTACCCATAGCAGAGACTTATCCGTACCCATCAGAGCAGGAAAACTCAGACCTGCAGGAGAACTGCCACCTGCCTGTGTCTCACAGGCCATAGAGCTGTTGGTCATAGACCAGGAAGCACCTAGGGGGCCGAGGGGAGGCAATGTATTTGATTAACAGCACAGCAGAAGAGGGTCGTGGCTCAGAGCCTGCCAGGCAGGGCGGACAAGGGCGCTACACCAGCCAGCCTCTCTCTTCAGCGGGTGGGCTATTATCTGGAACACACACAGGCAGCACATGTCGAATATGTGCTCAAACACACATGTGTGCACATTGTCAGTCATTATCTAGAACATTCACAGACGCAGACACATGCACACAGGTGCTCATTCTCAGTATCTAGAGCATACCCAGAGGAGACATGGAGGCTGTGTGTGCCACAGGCATGTGGGTGCACTCAGAAGTCGCATGAAGCCTGTCCAGTCCTGTGGGAGGCTGAATGTGTTCCTTAAAGCTACGTACACGACACTAACACAGTTAGTTATTAACTTTTGTGAAGTGTATGTGTTTTAAAGTATAAGGCCCACACTTAAGGGCAAAAACAAACGAAAACTAAACTAACCAGAAAGGCCACGTCGGATTTGAGAGAAGCCAATCGAAAATTAAATGCGAGTCTCGGGCGCCCTCTGGTGGTCATAACTGCACCACAAAGGGGCAAGTGGCTGAGATTTGCTGTTATTAAAATTCATTAGATTGAACTATCTGGTCTTTAAATGGAGAATGATATTTTATTTACGAATTTCTCAGGTGGTTCTGATGTGATCCTCTGAGGGCAAACGAAAGACAACACACCAGCTTACCACATGCTGACAGATAATCTGTCCCCGTGGAAGAAGTTTGATTTAGACTTACAGTTCTGATCCCAAATTTTGTATCAAGGTGTTATTTTGTTTCCCCTGGTAATAGACTCAACAGTCTACTAAGAGGAGAATAACTGTGCTGTTATCAGCCTCAAAGACCATGCCATAATACCATCTGTATGTCAAGATAGATGCGCTGGCTAGGTTTATACCAACTTGACAGAAGCTGGAGTCATCGAAGAGGAGGGAGCCTCAATCGAAAAATGCCTCCATAAGACTGAGTTGTAGGCCAGCCTGTAGGGCTTTTTCTTAATTAGTGGTTGATGTGGAGGGCACAGCACAATGTGGGTGGTGCCATCTCTGGGCTGGTGGTCCTGGAGTCTGTAAGAAAGTGGCATGAGCAAGCCACAGGGAGCAAGCCAGTAAGCAGCACTCCTCCATGGGTTCTGCATCTCCCCTTGCCTCCAGGTTCCTGCCGTGTTTGGGTTCCTGTCTTGACTCCCTTCAATGATAAACAGTGCTGTGGAGGTGTAAGCCAAACAAACCCTTTCCTCCCTATTGGCATTTTGGTCATGGTGTTTTGTCTCAGTAAGGAAACCCTAACTGAGATAGCAGGAGACACAATAAATAAATAATCCACAATACAGCATAAGACACCAGGAGAAGGCTCTCTCCGCGGGCTGCCCATGCTAGAGTAGCATATCCAACTGCTTTCTTTGTATTCCAAAGCTCCAGTGTTCAATGGAAATGTGACCAGTAATAGAGGCAAAGGAGAGAGAAAGGTGGAGTTTTAGAGAAACAGGAATAAATTACAAAATACTAAAAACAGAACATATACTCACATGGGGTCAGGAGGCAAAGAAAGTAGGAACTGTTGTAGATGACACCACTCTGGACACATTATATTGTAAGAAATCCAGTTTGAGGCTTGCTGCAGCCATGGGTGGGTTATAGCGACAAGAAGGACAGTCCGGTGCTCAGAAGCAAGTGAGTCCAACCACTGTCCCACAGTGAGAACACAGACACAGACGGTGGATAAAATCTCTGTGAGCGTTGCTGACATGAATGTATCTAAGGAGCTCTGGCTCGGCAGTGTGGTGACCTGTGTGACTGTCACAGGATGCCACTGTACAGATGTGTCCCAATCAACCCTGGTGGTGTATCCTCAGGAGTCACACTGAGATCAGGGCAAGAGAGCACCCAGGCTCTCTGGGGGATGCTATCCCGACTCTTATGTGTGGAATAAGCAAAGCTCGTGGCTCGAGTTCTGACTAGAGGGAAAGTTCATCCGACAAGCACAGACAGAGAAGCAGTGGGCCTAACTTTCACTTGACTTTGCAGCAGGGGCTGGGGTGGGGCTAGAGAGCTGCAGGGTAGTCACCTGGCTCTGCAGAAGGTACCCTCCGGTCATAATGGACTGGAATAGTCATATGGCAGGAAAAGATGTAACTAAATTAATGCATCGGAGGTCATCACAGGCATGACTTGGAGAAGGCGGAGACAGGACGTTGCATGGGCTCACCAGACATAAACCACTAAAAACAAGGTTTCCTTTGACCAGGAAACTGAAAGGCAAGCTCACAGGGCTCGTGCCGAGCAGTGTAGTACAGAGCAGGATGAAGTCACATGACCTGACTCACACCTCAGCCCTGAAGAAACAATGCGCTGGAAAATGAGTCCCCAACAGGAGCCCAGATCCACCAGGGCAGCCATGGCTTCCTTTAGGAAAGCCTTGGTACTACACTGAAGTTATAACATAGTAATTGATCAAATATTGATCATCAGACACATTTCCTGCTCCATCTCTCGTCAATCAGGACTCCTGTTTGCACAAAGGGAAACTGGTAGTTTGAATATGCTTGGAGGTGTGGCTTTGTTGGAGGAGGTGTGGCTTTGTTGGAGGAGGTGTGGCTTTGTTGGAGGAGGTGTGGCTTTGTTGGAGGAGGTGTGTCACTGTGCTTGTGGACTATAAGACCTTCATCCTAGCTGCCTGGAGGTTAGTATTCTACCTGCAGCCTTCAGATGATGATATAGAACTCTCAGCTCCTCCTGCACCACGCCTGCCTGGAGGCTGTCATACTCCCACCTTGATAATAATGGACTGAACCTCTGAACTTGTAAGCCAGCCCCAATTAAGTGTTGTCCTTATAAGACTTGCCTTGGTCCAAAGGACACTGTGATTAGGACAAAATGGCAACCAACAGATTGGGAAAAGATCTTTACCAATCCTACAACAGATAGAGGGCTTATATCCAAAATATACAAAGAACTCAAGAAGTTAGACCGCAGGGAGACAAATAACCCTATTAAAAAATGGGGTTCAGAGCTAAACAAAGAATTCACAGCGGAGGAATGCCGAATGGCTGAGAAACACCTAAAGAAATGTTCAACATCTTTAGTCATAAGGGAAATGCAAATCAAAACAACCCTGAGATTTCACCTCACACCAGTGAGAATGGCTAAGATCAAAAACTCAGGTGACAGCAGATGCTGGCGAGGATGTGGAGAAAGAGGAACACTCCTCCATTGTTGGTGGGATTGCAGACTGGTACAACCATTCTGGAAATCAGTCTGGAGGTTCCTCAGAAAATTGGATATTGAACTGCCTGAGGATCCAGCTATACCTCTCTTGGGCATATACCCAAAAGATGCCCCAACATATAAAAAAGACACGTGCTCCACTATGTTCATAGCAGCCTTATTTATAATAGCCAGAAACTGGAAAGAACCCAGATGCCCTTCAACAGAGGAATAGATACAGAAAATGTGGTACATCTACACAATGGAATATTACTCAGCTATCAAAAACAATGACTTTATGAAATTCGTAGGCAAATGGTTGGAACTGGAAAATATCATCCTGAGTGAGCTAACCCAATCACAGAAAGACATACATGGTATGCACTCATTGATAAGTGGCTATTAGCCCAAATGCTTGAATTACCCTAGATGCCAAGAACAAATGAAACTCAAGACGGATGATCAAAATGTGAATGCTTCACTCCTTCTTTAAAAGGGGAACAAGAATACCCTTGGCAGGGAATAGAGAGGCAAAGATTAAAACAGAGACAGAAGGAACACCCATTCAGAGCCTGCCCCACATGTGGCCATACATATACAGCCACCCAATTAGACAAGATGGATGAAGCAAAGAAGTGCAGGCCGACAGGAGCCGATGTAGATCTCTCCTGAGAGACACAGCCAGAATACAGCAAATACAGAGGCGAATGCCAGCAGCAAACCATTGAACTGAGAATAGGACCCCATTGAAGGAATAAGAGAAAGAACTGGAAGAGCTTGAAGGGGCTCTAGACTCCATATGAACAACAATGCCAAGCAACCAGAGCTTCCAGGGACTAAGCCACTACCTAAAGACTATACATGGACTGACCCTGGACTCTGACCTCATAGGTAGCAATGAATATCCTAGTAAGATCACCAGTGGAAGGGGAAGCCCTTGGTCCTGCCAAGACTGAACCCCCAGTGAACGTGATTGTTGGTGGGAGAGCGGCAATGGGGGGAGGATGGAGAGGGGAACACCCATAAAGAAGGAGAGGGGGAGGGGCTAGGGGGATGTCGGCCCAGAAACCGGGAAAGGGAATAACACTTGAAATGTAAAGAAGAAATACTCAAGTTAATTAAAAAAAAAAAAAAAAAAAAAGACTTGCCTTGGTCACGGTGTCTGTTCACAGCAGTTAAACCCTAACTAAGATAGAAACTGAGACATGAAGCCATCTGGGGACTTAGAAAAGCTGATAAAGGTTGAGTCAGGCCAGCTTAGATCCCCTGTAGCCAGCAGCTGGCTTCTCTGCCTCTTGGAACTCAGCATGCCTTTCTTGTTGGTTCCCAGGTTGGGTGAAAACCCACTGTGGACCTCTGAACTGTCTCCCAACAACACTCCACTCTACAGGCCGTTCTGCAGTCCTGCCTGGGCTGCTCACAGCTCTTTAAGGCATCTGGGCTTGTGGGTAATCAACAAACTGCCAGTGCCCACCTGTGGCCAGTCAGCTCGATTTTTTTCTTTTTAGAATATCCCTTTTTTACATCCTATAGCTTCTAATAGCCCCCTTTAAAAAAAAAAAAACAAAAAACAAAAAAACCCTCAGTCATCAAGAACACCCTCAAGCCCTTTGGCCTCTCAAATCTCCTCTCTTGGATGTAGAGGCCAAGAGAATTCCTTGTGCTCCATCTCCACATAGCCCACTCTGGAAAGTTGACTGTAGGGGAGAAAGGCCACCCTCAAGGCCAACCCAGCAAAAAGACAGACTAGGGTACCAAAATGCAAGCTTTCTGGAGACGTTCAGAACTCCGCCAGTAGGTGGCAGGCATTCTCCTTGAGCAAAATGCTTGAAGCCAGAGTCTGGGACCAGACCTCACAGAGTCTCCTGTGAAAAGAAAACCTTTAGGTGTCCAGGTGCATGGAATTGTGCTTCAGGATTCTAAAGATTCTATTAATTAAAGAGCTCTGAACTCCAATAATCAAGAAGCAAACGGAACAATTAATTTACAAAGAAAACCATGAGAAATCTCTTCTACCAGCCGTCTGTCCTGTCAGGATCCAGTCAGAGTCCCTGTGTCCCCCTTCCCCGCCCCCACACCCAAGTCCCCGTCTGGCCCACCCCACCCCATCCTTCCCTCCATCCCTCCACCCCTCCACCCCATCTCATTCCCATTCCCATCTGGGTTCCCTCCCCTGCCTCGCCTCCCCTCCCCTCCCACCGTAGTCTTTGTATGGTTTCTAAGTAGGGACCTGTGTGCAGAACAGAAAGGTTTCCCAACACCACTGGCCCCTGGAACCCCTTCCCCATGTCTTCATTTTCTTTGTTCGGTGTGAGCTCTGTGCCTCCGTACTGGCATGAGCGCATTTGCTGACAAAGAACATCTTCATTTCCCAGCAAGCCAGCTCTGCTTTATACAAATTTTGTACGTGGTCAATATTTATGACTATCTGATAAGCCGCAGATAAGGGAATGTTCCTGTGTGGTTGGGACGAGCCACATGGAGAAACTGCTGATTAAAAGGGCCAGGCTCGGGGCTGGGGGTTTAGCTCAGTGGTAGAGCGCTTGCCTAGGAAGCGCAAGGCCCTGGGTTCGGTCCCCAGCTCCGAAAAAAAAAAAAAAAAAAAAGGGCCAGGCTCCGGGTGGAGCAAGAGACTGGGTATAATCCTTGGGCTCCTGACATACGTCAGGTCTAGACCACAGCATAACAATTGCTGTTCTTGGTGAATCTGACACATTCATAACGCATACAGCCAACCTCTGTGGTGCTGAAATGAACCTTTACAAAAATAGAAAAATCAAGCCACAGATATTGCTTTGAACTATTTTCAAAGCGTTTTCCTCACCTCTTATTAAAGAAGAAAGCCACTAAATTTAAAGGGAGGAGACATGTGTTTAAGCAACTCGGACTTGTTGACAAAGCACTATTTCCCTGATATTAGGTACGTTTGACATCTCAGTCCCAGACACTGTTCAGACCTCACTGTCTCACCCCAGAAAAATCTTCGCAACAGAGCTCCCAAGTCCCCAGCTTTTTGCTCTGGCCTGGAACATGGACCTAGGATCCTTACCCTGCCCTCTCTGTGGGAAGGGAGTTGCTCCATTTCCACCACAAGAAGCCACTGGTCCCCCTCTGGGATAACAGGTCCCCATCTGACCTAGACCCCACAATTCTGGAAGTCACTCATTAAAATCTCTCTGTCAGGAACCTCCTGGGACACTCATTTTCTAAGCCTACAACTTTTACAAAAATTATTACTGAGGTGGTGTGTGGTGATTTTTTTTTTAAAAGTGTGTGATGGAGAGGCCCCTCCTAGAGCGATCAGGTGTGATGACAAATTCTAAATATGCCATACCTGAGACAAAAGAACCAGATTTTTCTTTGGCAGAAATCAGGCCCATTCCTTTCCACACCTGTACCACTCATTGCAAAACTCAATTTAGAGGAAGAGGCTCCAGGAGCCCCCTTACAATTGGTCAAGCAGAGTAGAGTCACGGAGCAACGCTCAGAATCCCCTTCACAATCCACCCCTCAGCCAGAGCAGTGGCTGACACACATTGCTCTCACATCAGGGTGTGACCGTGATAGCTGAGTAAGTTTTTTTGTTTTGTTTTGTTTTTTGTGTTTTTTTTTTTTGTTTTTTTTTTTTTTTACCTCAAAAAAGCAAAACCAAACAGCAAACCCTGCCTGCCTGCCTGCCTTCCCAGAGAGCTTTCCTGTTCCCCAGAGAGCAAGCTTCCTCGCTGCTGAGAGCCTAACCTAACACCCAGGTGGAAAGAGCCTGATTGAGTTCTCCTGTATCCCCTGGGCTACTGGGGTCTAGAGCGGCCATGTGCTGGTGCCAAGATGAGGGTTACTGTTATTGGGAAGCTGAGGTCTTGATGACCCCAGGAGGCAAGAAGTCCCTCCACTGCCTTCAGCTGGCTGTGGCTGGTGCTCTTGGGCCTCTCTGTGTTCCTGTGCGTGCAAAACCCTGCTTTCATAGATTTCTTTTTTTGTGAGAAATTAAATAAGACCCACAGCCAGGTAATCAAACAAAAAGACGGTGTTCCAATGCGTTTTCGCCTGAGCCTGCGGACACAGCCTCCCCTTGTGCTCTGTGTGCTGACTAGCTCCCCAGGAAGCCTCCTGTGATAACTCTTGCTGACAGGTACCAACCTGCGCGTGAGGGCCAAGACAAACGTGGACACGAAGCAGCTTCTAAACATTAACAAGTCCCACTCTGCTACTAAATCAGACTTCTTTTCACTTTGGGGAAGCCTGCCGGTTACAGAGGAAGGAGTAAGAAATCCACACTGCCGTTAGGGTATGTCCTCCATTTTCACTTTCTGGGAAAAGGTGGGTGGCGCGGCACATGTTCTGACTTGCTCTTTCAAACGTTGAAAGAAAAGTGGAACAAAGTGAGAAAGAGGAACGGCCTCAGGCAGGACAGAACTCCCTCTGCTGGGAGCCTGTCACAGAAGCCAACTAGGACTGGCACTGAGCCAGGCAGGCCGGTCCCTGAATCAGTTCTACTATTTATCACAACAAATTTTCTATTTTCCTACTCAGTGTCCAGTGGATGCAGCCAAACAAGACAAGTCTTTAATCTCACGATGCTCAGCAGCCCCGTGGCGTGCCGTGCAGTGGGGCGTGGGGAGGCGGGGTGCCGACTGAATCTTGTCAGTGGGTACCCGCAGAGTGTAAATCCTGTCAGGCAAGGCCGGAACAGCCAGCCTGTGGTTGGGGTGGAAGAACCCAGCTCTGCCAGACTCTGTTAGCCTGACCCCGGCCAGCAGCAGGGCCACCTCTGACCGCAGCCTCCCTGGCCACCACCTAGGGAGGAGGTCTCCTTGGTCACAGGGTCCACTTACTGGAAACTGCCGCCACGTCATGGGGTCAGTCCCTGTGAGACCCATAAATAACAGCTCCCAGAAGTACCTTTTCTATTTGCGGTAACCCCCGCTTCTCCTCCCACCTCTCCAAGTGATAAATCAGGTGAGCGGCCTAAACAGCGCTGTTGTTCGTCAGACACTGTGGTCACAGATGACTGACTGCCACGGTGTCCCTCAGCCACAGATGAGACATAAATAGATGGCTATTAATCTCTGCCTAATGAAGTCGAGGACTGGCTGCTTAGATGCTGGTGTTGGGTCAGAGCCACCAGCACTGGGTTCTTTGTTCCTAAACTGGGGTAGGGAGTTGCATCATCACCTGAGAAGGGACTAGGGTCACCAGAGATGTCCCGAGATGGCTGCAGCATGACCATGCACACCACGAATAAAGCATGACCCGCTCTTGAGCTGGGAATCCGGAAGTAATTCCGATGCATTATCTCAACTTGGTGTGAGTGGAGCCTCTGTAATGCCGGTCTGTGTAACAGCTCGTCCCTGTGAAGATATAGACTCTCCTTGGCCTATAGGCTCAGTAGGAGCCTGTCCTGGGGGTACTGGGAAGAGAAGCCATTTGGCCTGGCAGCCAAGTAAGCTAGCTTTTCACAAGCCTCTGAGAGGCCAACTCCATGGTCACTAGGGAGGCCCACTTTAGCCCTCATCTTAACAGTACAAAAGAAAACATATGAAGACTCACGAAAACGCCAGCCATGGTGATTAATGCTTGTAATCCCAGTACTTGGGAAGATGAAGTAGATATGCCTCCATTTCATGGCCAGCCTCACCTACACTATGAGTTCCAGGTCAGCTTTGACTCCAACATGGCACACTGTCTCAACACACACACACACACACACACACACACACGCACACGCAATGTACAAAGAGTAAGTTGTTACTGGCCTGTTAAGGAGAATGCATACACAACATTTGTGTCGACCACTCCACCCGGACACAGGAAAGTGGACAGAGCACTTCCTGATACTGGCAGTCACCAACCAGGGTCCCTAGAACCTCCTCTTGGCTCTCTCTCCTCCCAACACCACGAGAGCTTCAAACCCGTGCTCCACAGTTCTCAGCTGTATTCCTGTACCCCTGCTGTGATCTCACTCCATCCAGCTCAGATGGTAGCCCCAGCGGGCAGGGAGACCTGGGGATATGGGTAGGTGTGCACTAGGATTCCAGCTCCTCTCACAAAGAAAGAAAACGTCACCGTGCGTGCGCCGTTTGCTTGCTTTTAACCTCAGTCCTCTCTGCAGCGAAGGTGTCACTGGTCACGCTCATCTGTGACAGCTCAGGAGAGCCCTAACGCCAGGGGGCGCTGGTTCATCTAAAAAGAGAACATGCTACAAGTTGTAAAACAATTTGTTTCTTCATCACGCAAAGGACCTCACAATAATGAACGCTGTGCCTTCGGGAGCCACAACATAGCATGTGGCCTGAGTCCTCAACACCTCCCAGCTGGTTTTTCTCTCCACTCAAGGCAAGGCGGGTCTGATGCCTAAGCCAACACCAAGGTGCAAATAGAAAGTTCACTTAAAAAGCAAGCATTCGTCACACCTTGAAATAGATGTCACTAAAGTATGCGTTGTGAGATCCTTCAAGCCTGAAAACAAGAAAGTGATGTATTTTATTTAATAGCTACCTAAAATGCTCCAAATTCCCCTCAACTTCTTTCTTCTTTCTTCCTCCCTTTCTTTCTTCCTTCCTTCTTTCCTTCCTTCCTTTCTTTCTTCCTTCTTTTTCGGCATCTCATCTAACCCTCTGTTCATGAACCACGTAACTATTGCTTCTTTTGATGTTTTCTATTACAGGGAACAGAGAAAAAAACAACAACAAAAAATAAAAATAAAAAACCCTCCGATTTGTATAGAATCAATGCATTACTTGTGATTCATCAGTGGTCATTTCTAATTGATACATTTTACCTGGCATATGTGTGATTACACACACAAACATGTTGCATGTGCTTTCTTCATGTATTATTGATAGAATACCCTTAACGGAAGGTGATTCTGTTTCATCGGGGCCCAGCGGATACTCATAATGTTTATGGGCAGGTAAGCTGTGAGAGTTTTCCACAGAATGCTGCCTGGCTCGGCACTCTTTAGCTCCTCCTTGTTTGTTTAACCCCTCTCCACAAGAATCACAGTGACTCTGATCCTGGCTCTGTACTAATGGTTCAAGAGAGGGAAAGCAGGAGGGAGAATGTTCTGGAATTATTCCCTCACTGAGAAGGTCAATAGTAACTTCATTGTCAGCAGAGAGGAAAACACTCAGCAATGGAGCTTCTCACCTCCATTCAGTGCATGGGCTGCATTGCTCTCTAAATTGGACTTAAGTCACTTAAGATGGTTCTAGTGCCACCAAACAGGGCACGGTGATGGGAAGAGCACTGGAGGGTAAGGAAGTTACATTGGATACATTGTAGCTTATCCCCTCAAACATCTTGCAAGTATGTAACCCTGGAAATCTATTCCCAGCATCTCTAGGGCTCCTCAGCCATGAAGTGAGTCCATATCTGACATGTGTGAAGTAGTTAGGGAAAATGGTTGGAATCACATCTTGTGAGGAAGCCCAAATCCCCACTCCACCCAAAACCTCTGTTTAATTTACAGTCTCCATATGAGCAGGGCAGCCAGGAGTGTCCACTCCCAGAGGATGTTTTCCTCATGGCGAGGCATCACTGGAAACTCAGTGGCTCCGGTCAGCATTTGTGCACTGAGCAGCGCCGCATACCGCCAAGGGCACAATGCTTTCAACTCAGGCGTGTGGTAAACTTAAAAAAAGATCAAAAAAAAATCACACAAAGGAGTCCGGCAGCCCGTGAATGCCCTGTGTATGAGTAATGTTTAGTGTCATCTACTCCTAAGTAAGTATTTAGGGTTAGAGGCACAGGTGGAGACTAAAGGAAAAGGCATGTATGGGAGCCGTGCTAGGTCTCTGTGCACAACGGTACAGTCCAGTCACGTGGAAAAATCCTCCGACCTATGTCTCATGGCTGTGCTCTTATAGCTGGTGGAACTGTTTGCGTCACAGTAGGCTTAAGCCCAAGAGAGAGTAGACTTGGACAAAATGAAGAGAGGCCAGGTAGATTCCATCAGGGCGTGCCTCCTCCCCTTCCTATGCAACACAAGCAAATCAAAGAGTAGAGTTTATGGTTTCTGTCTAGGAAGCTCTGACTTTACGTGGTTTCTTTCTGAACAGGGTCCAGGCTTGTTTCTGTGAGACTGATGAAGCACGTTGTAGAACAAAGCTCCTGGCTCCCACCCAGAGAGATTTTTCCCCTTCATGTTTTCATGGAATAAACTCTCACTATAACACCCTGCTGCAGCCTCTACAATTAAAACTGGGGCACTTGACTGCCACACACAGGCCCATGGGCTCCATATTGGGAAGTGGAAATTGTTCTTCTAGATGACTTTGTACCCATTGCCATATTTCATATCCACTGTCACAGCCCATCCACCTGCTTTTCCACAGTTTAGCCTGTATTCTTTATTACTCTTTATTCTATCATTTCTGTGTTAGATGGTTTTACTTGCTATCTGCCAGTCAGTGTGAGAGTAAGCAAAGAGAGAGAACTGCACACCCTCTCTTCTCCTCCAGAGTTGGTTAATTCCACTTCTCCTATGTCTCCCAGATTGGACCCAGAGCACCAACCAACACCCCCACACTTCCGCAACACACACACACACACACACACACACACACACACACCGCCAATCTCTGGTCCCCAAACTCTCAAAGCCACTTTGTTTCTAGGATTTTTCTTTCTGCACATTATACCTTGCCTAGACCTGGAGATCAGTGAGGATGCAGGCCCCAGTCTGTGGGTCTGTCTATCCCACTGTTGCTCTACTCTAACTCCCTGAGTTCCTTCCTGCTTACCAGGCAGAGCCTAGCTCTTCAGGGCTCCAGCTCAGCCCAACCTGGCTTTCGGCAAGCTCACACACAGGAAAGGAGTCCCTGAAACTAGAGATAAATGGCTTGCTTCTCTGGTTTCAAGGTAATTTGCATATATTTTCTCCCCCAGGATAGCAACCTTATCTTAATTATGTATTTTCATCTAATTCTCCCATTACATGGGCTTCTGGAAGTCTCCTCCATCCTGCTGACTCAGAACACAGTGCCTTGTTTCAGTTAGGTAAGACCAGAAGTAAGAAAACCGCTCAGGGCAGAAATGGACAGACGGACTTAACAAGGAATAACGTAGGTGTCCATAGGAGTTGTACCATCAAGCGCTAATTCATTTAGGCTTGTCAGAGCCTAGGAAAAAGTTGGCCTTATAGTGGGTTATGGGGGAGACAGGGCAGAACAGGGCTACCCATTCTCCCCAGGGACCCAAGTGAACCCTGCTGAGTCTCAGCTCCTGCCCATCCTCTGCCAATATTCCCTTCATTTCCTCAAAAGTAACGAAAATGACCATTTTGGTAACAGGCATCCATTCTGAATGCCATCAGTCCTGCTGAGTTCCTTGTTCGCACTTAATCTGTCCTTTAGATCTTTAGTAAAATAGTAAGTCTATGATGCAGATAATGTCACCCCCAAGGAAAACTGGGGCATAAACGACTCATCCTCTAGTCTAAGGTCAGAGTTTTACAAGGTAGACATTGTGGAGGTCATCCAAGGGCATCTCTGGAATTCTGTACAGGTACAGAGGGGACACAACAGAAGGGTTTAAACCAAAGTAATAATGCACAGAAATTCATGCAATATTGAGATAGATTTGAAGACCCCCCCCCCCCAAGCAGGATGGGACAGAAAGGAGACCAATAGGAACATGGGAAAGAGAACCAGACCCAGCACCAGCTGGGGCGCTGCTACACACATATGGGGTCTGGGGACAGGTCTCGTGTCTCCAGTATTGCACTGCCCTGCACCAACTGTAGCAGCACTAAGAAGGGTAAAGTGTGACCTAGCAGTAAGCTCACACCATCCTGCAGGTGGAGAGCCAGAGCCAGTACTCGTTTAGCCCTTCTCTGCCCAGTCTCCCTCATACTAAATAGGAAACAGATGCCGTGGGAAACACGGGTAAATGTAATTTCAGTGTTGGATTTATCATGATTTTCTGTTGCTAATGCTCCAAAAGTTTATGTCATTTCTAAATATATCTAACTCCTAAATATGTAGGTTACCTTCCCCACACACAAAAAAAGTATGTTCGAACGTCATTTTACCCCAGCCGTTAATAACTGCCCAATGTCAACATGAGCCAGAAACTGGGAATGAGTCTGTAAATCTCCACTTATTATGAATTGAGATTCATACTCGAAAATATTGGAATGACATTTGTAAGCTGTCTTTGTACACTTCTCTATATTTAGATGTGGCTTGAACCAGTCTTTTTAAAATTGCTCTGATCAGCTCAGGGACCTTGGAAACTTCTGAAACTGTTATTAGATTTCATAATGGCTCCCATCTTAAATAACCCTCGGCATGTCCTTGTTTATAAATGTTCGTAGAGATGCATGTATAACGGGGTATGTTACATTTCATTTGCTTCTTTTTTAATTTGTATGCTGTACACTGAGAAACCAGTGCTGGTTGGATTGTTTCCAATGGTTCATTTAGGAATGAGTCTTGCTGGAACTGAGAGAAACACAAATCCTTACCTATGCGAGACAGTCGAGGAAGGTCGGGGAAGGGGTGTGCAAATGGCCCGTCTAGCTCTTTCTCTCACACAGCTACCATGTTCTGTTAGCTCTTCTCTGTGCCTAAGAAAACAGAAAATCAAATGGGTTCTCATTGTCTAGAGACAAGTTCAGGCTTCTCTGATCTTGGCAGTGCCTAAGCATCTTGTCAGCCTGTCTGTCTGTCTGTCTGTGAAGCATTCTAGACAATACCAGAAGGTGCCCACTTTAACTCTAAACAGAACCCAAGCTTCTGATCTTTACAGTGCTCTCAATAGCACAAGGCTGCACAGGAACACTGCAGAACAATTCTTAATGATACGCAAAGTCACTTCTCGCCATACATGGAGGTGCAATCCGTTGTAACAGTGGGGCTCGGGCGCTGCACTGCGATACAGTGCAGTCTTATGATCCACCACAAAGCCTGAGTGCCGACTTCTCTTTGAATCCACAGCAACTCTGGCTTGGGGTTTGCTGCATTTGGTAATTCTTGCTCTGAGTTCTTTTCTCTCCTGGAGCCAGTCCTGAGCTGGGTATCCAGCTCATGTCTTAGTCTGACCCATGGAAGAGCCTTGAGTGCTTACAGTTTATAGGACCAACATATTCCATAGAACGTGGCAAGCGTCTTGTAATAAGAGAGGGTGTTCAGAGTCGGGCCATTCCACAGCTGGTGGGGCACATTCTTTGGACCACGGCCAACAGCTCCATCTACCACCTGCCTTTGAAGGGCTCCACTTTCAGACGGGATGCACCTGGAGGGGTCAGCACCTATGACTTCATTGATGGTATCGGGTCTGCAAGCCTGTGCATAAACACCATCTGGCGCTCAGCGGTTCTGCAGAACGCTGCAGAGTACAGCAAGGTCCTCCACACCCCTAGCACTAGGCAGACCTGGGGGCTGGGACCCACAGAGCCTGAAAGGTAGTGATTCAAGCGTACAGTTTGTTCTCTTCCACCCCCATGCAGATGGTTCATTTCCAGAGTCCTCAGAAGCACACATGTGGACGTTCAGGGCCAAGGTCCGGTTTCTATATGTGGCCTCTTCGTGTTTTCTTCAACCTGAAATCCTTAAACTCTCAAGTGCTAAGAAGCAAGCCGCTGTCTTAAGAAGAATATCTCCTTCTTTTAGTTCAGCATTTTCTACCTGATACTGTTTTCTTTCCTAGATGTTTAGAAAACAGTAGAAACCTTGCAGGATGTCCCTTGAGCGCTCTTTAAGGATGCTCTGCTTATGCGTGTTTGGAGTCTCCATGCTCATTCCAACTACTTTAAATTAATTTTTAGCATGGTATCTATCTCCTCCTCCATGGCTTCACGCATTATCTGCACGTATCTGTATAACCGCACCTGAAAGTGGATTTCTCATAGACAACAGATAATGGGGCCTTTACTGTGGCAATTTGTTCTGGCAATCTTTGTCGTTAACACTTGGACTGTTCTTGCCTAGCCTAGGATAACAGACGGTGATGAGCATCTGAGGTGTGTCACACTGCCTGCCTGCCTCCCTCCCTCCGACTTACAGCGGTGGTCAGTAGCTGTTGTCTTTCTTCCTCTTTCCCTTTAGTCCAAACCTCAGGGGCTGACCACACCCCCTAGTGCATCTGAATGATCATCTGCAGGTTATCAGGGTCTTCAAACTCATCTTCCTTCCGTGGCAGATGATGGGCTCTGAGGAATCCTTAGATTGGCTCATAGCTGTAGGCGATGGAATCTTCATTTCTCAAGCATCTATCAAAACCAAATTTAAGCAGAAGACTTCTTTAGCCATACATTATGCCCATCTCTAACCCTGTGCCCCTCTACTCCCATGCCTTGAGCTCCCATACACACTGCACCACCCACATGTGTGGGTTTGGCCGCCATTCCTTAAGCTCCCCTCTGGGAAGAGGTGGCCACAGCTTCTTGGCACAAACTGAGAGACCCTTGTGAGAGGCGTAAGTGGAACTAGAAACTCCCATATCAAACCACACATGCCTCTAGTCTGGGACTCAACTCAGCACCCCACCATTCTGGGGGTACAGCAGTACCTTCAATCAAGGAATACAGGCAGGAACCCTTCTGCCTAGGGAGAATTTGCTTTCTCATCTTTATTGAAAATTTCAAAAAGAATTTACCAGGAAAATTTTTTAACAAGTCCCTTTAGTTACTACAAAAGGCCAAAGCAATTGAGCACTAAGTAATAAGCCACAGGTAAATGCATCTCTTGCCTTTTGATGCAGTATTCGTAATACGGTTAACTTTATTTTTATTTATTTGATTTAACTTACTAATCTCACCCATAATTTCATCTTTACTTGAATTATAGGTTTTAGAATTGAAGTGAGAGGCATTTTTAATCAAATCCCTTCATTTCTCAAGGAGGAAAATGGAGGCTTAGTACATTCAAAACACTTGCCAGGGGGGAGGTAACTTGATAAACAACCAAGTGAAAGCCTAATTTGCTAATCACTCTCCTCTAACCAGGTCATGTACTTCATTCTTGGGTAGGACAACGCACCCACTTGAAAACATCAACATATAACTCGAAGGGACAGATGCCCTATGCCTAGGAGGCTCGCAACAGAGCAGTCCTGGGGGAGCCATGAACTTGCAAGGAAAGGCTGCAAACAACACATCAAATGTGACTTCAGTGTATTTGAGACCTGAGAGATCTCCACTGAGGGATATAGACATAAGAACATCAATTTGTAACCTACCACGGGCCTATACTTTAGTAAAAGATGATTAAAATTACAAAATGTCTAATAAAATAAATACATTATAAAATACAGTCAATTCTTAAATTACCCTAGGTGGTTAATTACCCAGGTAATTAACTCCTAAGCATTTATCTAAGAAGTCCTCACTCACTTCATGTGAGAAGCTACTTTATGGAGCCCCCACATCCTTCCCTAGGAGCCCAATACTATTCAGGGAGACACTGAACCTTCAGTTTAAACATGAAACCATATTTACAGTTTACATCCTTGTACTGTGGAAATCAGAACACTATAGCTCATATTTAGCCACTTTGTGAAATTCGGACTGTTCACCAGACACAGCTGTGAGCATGAAGCAGCTGGCATGTTCTCCCAGCAAGCTCTGGGCCACCCTTGGAGAACCAGATTCTATTTCCTACTCCACTGTGCCATAGACTCATCCTGGAGGAGACCTGGAGCACTGTGGTACAGCACGGTGGAGACGCTGAGCCTCTCAGGGCATGGACAGTTGAGGTGGCCTTCCCCATAGTAGAGCTCACATTCCTTGGGGTTCAAATTTGTTGATGCACCTTGAGGGGGAAAAAAACCCAACTACTCATTCTTTGGAGTTGTCCTACACCAGATGCTTAAACGGTTGTGAGGAGTGTTTCTTTTAAAAATGAGACAACATTCCATTCATTATTCCCAGCTCCTAGATGAAGCCCAGTCAGTATACAAGACACAACCCTCTCGAGGGTTATTGGATTTGAAAGAGAATAGGTCTAACTTTCAGTACCTCCCAACAGTCTAAAATATACCCGTATGCAAGATTTTATCTATAACAACAAAGATTTTGTCTATATTGTAACCGATGACTTTTGAGTACAGCAGTGACATATGCTCTAAGACCACTGTCCTTCCTAGGAAGGGCGAGAGTGCAGCAGAGAACACATATCCAGCCATGACAAGCTTTACTGGAGTGGAAGGTAATATGCTGAAGGCAGATGTTGGCAGCTGTAAGGAGAAAGGTTTGCCCCCTGTAGGGTGAGTGAGGCTTGACATGGGACATTGATGAAGAAAGGAAAAGCTTCACTAAGTGTAACGGCTGCTTTAAGTAGGACTCATGGGGTGAAGGCCTAACCTCTACTCTGCAGTCATCAGGGTCGAGGATACCCATGTCACATTTCCGATCGTGAACACCCCTTACCAAGCTCAGAAAGGGATGTCCGGGGAATGAAGTGCTGAGAATAAGAACGAACAGAGAGCAAAGGAATCACAAGGCAGGGCCTCTGCAGACTTGATTTATGCCATTTTCCTGGGAGACAGTCAGAAGCACTAGTCCACCTATGCTAGGAAGCCCTTCATGTGAGGACTCAGAGATAGTTCAAGGCCTGCATGACTTTCACCCATCAGCTTGGGGGACTTGGACAATTTCTTCTGAACTGTGGCCCTGCACAAACAGCGGACCCTTCGAAACCCAGAACCCAAAGCCTGAGTTCTAAGCAGGGAGTTCGTGCATCGTACACGCAGGGGCAAATGTTGGCACCTGCGCGGCGGCTCACCATCATGAAGTCATTACTCAGGATTCAAACACCTCTCCCAGCACTGTAGCTAGACCCATCAGTGTGAGTTTACAAATGGTTGTGCATGTGTGTTTACACAGAGGCATTTAATTATGTGCATACTTATTTTGTAGCTACAGTTCTAAGCAACTTTCCTTCACTAAGGACTGTTTATTAAAAGTATAGGCTGAGAGTACAGCTCACTATACTTTATCAACTAGCCTGGGTCCTGGATTAGGTATCCAATAAGATAAAATAGAAAGAGATGAACGATTTTAAAAAACTATTTAAATAACAATAGTAATAGAAACAGATTAAAATAATCTGATAATAACAATAACAACAAAAACAACAACAACAACAACAACAATAATAATAATAATAATAATAATAATAATAATAGGAAGAGCCTGTCCATTTTAAGCATGGTTTTTCTCCTATGGCTCTGCCAAGCCAGTGAGGCATCCTGGGCAAAGTCAGAGTGAGTTGAGTGTGAAAAGTCTTAATTGATGTCGTTTTCCTGGGAGGCTCAGGCAGAAAGCAGCACTAGTCCACTGGTGCAAAGAAGCCTGCTTGTGAGGACTCAGAGAGAGTTCAAAGTCTGCATGACTTCTACCCACCAGCTTAGGAGACTGACAATTTCTTCTGAGTACCACTGTCCAGAAAGTGGCCTGTTGGAATGGTTCCTTTGCTTGCTTGCTTGCTTGCTTGCTTGCTTGCTTGCTTGCTTGCTTGCTTGCTTGCTTGCTCGCAACATTGTATTTGCCCATTATACTGTGCAAAATTGTTATTCCTGTGATGGGCAGGTGGGGTCAAAACTTAAGGGATAATGCCTAAGAAGCCAGGCATTTCCTCCTTAGGACCCTTCAAGTAAAAACAAACAAAACACAAGTTACAATTATGAAATTTGGTGTCTGAACCTTTTAGGCCATTTAATTAGGATTCACCACTGATTCAAGTTAGAAACGTGACAAATTAGACAAACCAGACAGTGGTGACTCTGAATAAGCAGTCTCTATAATTCATTCAAATTATCTCATAGATGGGCGCCATTACTATTCCTTTACCTGAAGCTTCTGAAGTAGAGGCAGAAGGATCAAACATTCAAGGTCATCCTTGGCCTAATGGAAAGTTCCAGAGCCTAACCTGGGCTACAAGAGGCCACATCTTTAAAAAAAAATGTTGCATAGATGACTTGTGATTTCTCATCAGCAGAGCAATGATGAGCCCAATGGCTGGGATTTGATATTGGGCATGAGTCACAGTCCTATCTGACATGAAGGGTCTTGGAAATGAGCCCCAAGCCAGCTGCTCACTTTCCTCTGGCTAAGGATTGGAGTCTGCAGCTGCTGTGTATCAAGTGTCCTGAGGTGGCTTCTACAGGCTGTGTGTCCCACATGAAGTGGCCCTCAGCCTCCTAAGGTCTAAAGACTCTCTGTTGGAGCAGATGGTTTCTTGGAGTCTTTTCAGGCAGTGGAAATGGGATAGAGCAAAGGGTGTCCTACTTGCCCTGGAATGAGTCCCCTTAGATCTCCCAGCGGGTTTCTATGCTAGCCTTTAGACTCTGATATCATGATTTGCTCCTGGACATAAATTAGCTCAAAGATGCTTATTTCCTGAGACATGGGTGAGATGCAGGCATTTTTTCCCACTTAGTTTAAATGTCATTTTTCATCCTTTAAAGAGCTCTCACAGTTATGCCCTGGGTCATTTTAGGACTTTCAAAAAGCCACCTCCTTCTTTGGTTACTGAACCATTGCCTTGCTCCAATAAAAGCTAAAAACTAAAGGACTACCCAGCTTCTGTCTACTAGTTGCTTGATCCCAGTTGACTTACAGGGGTGGTTACTTTGATGTATTCACTCACCTGAACAGTCCTGATCCCCCATGAGCTGTGCTGTGGACAGCGTCTTTGGTGATGGCATATGGTTACTGTATGGGGACATCAGGCCACTTCTGTCAAATAAGTGACGAGTTTAGGAGGACCCAAAGAAAAGGTTGGACACCTTTATAACTCTGAATGGGCTTTGCCACCATCTCTCTCTCTCTCTCTCTCTCTCTCTCTCTCTCTCTCTCTCTCTCTCTCTCTCACACACACACACACACACACACACACACACACACACACACCAATCAGAAAGCATCCTAAGTTCTGGAGAAAATAAGAATATAAAACCTGTACTGAGCACAGAGACTCTTCTTGGAGCCAAATCCTCTGGGTTCCTGATCTTGCTGGTCTGCCAAACAACTTGTCCTTGATTCATGAAGTGTCAACCAAATCCACCACTTGATTCAGTAACACTAAGGTGAGCCTATATGTGCTGGTTGGACTCCCAAGGTTCTGATGTCCTGTGGCTAAAGGTCATGGGATCCTAGAGAGGAATAAGTTCTGAAGCCAGGCCCTTGTGCTCATGTTTACAATGTTTGGGTATTTCAGGAAGTAAGCTCACATTTCCTGAGTGTGTGAACAATATTTTTAGATATGAAAGCTGACTTAAAATAGGTAGTGATGCACATTCAGTATATTTGCAGTCAAGGTTTCCTGAAGTGAAGTCTTTCTAGAACAGTGAAGACACACAAACATAAAAACTAACTATAAATACACACACACAACAACAACTAGGCACAAGCAGAAAATAAGTCACTTAGCTTTTATAATTGGATAATAAGTGTCTACATTTGACAAGTCAAAATGGCATTTTCCAGCATCATGGGAAGTGGGTGTGTACACACTGTCCGAGGGAGAAAGCTTTCACTATCTCTTGTTTCTATCCCTCACTCCAAGCAGCAGAGAAGGAAGCTCCAGGGCGCATGCTTCTCTGTCAGGCCTGTCTGTAAATCCTAGGATGCTGGTCATGAAATCTTGACTGAATCCCACACAAGCGTTCCATCTCGGACTAAGACAATTTGAAAAAAAATCAACATCCTTTTCCACTAAGTTAAATTTGAATGTAATGTAATTTGTGATCACCAAGGAATAAAACAAGACAGGGGTAATTAATTATGTCATATATGTGAAGAAAAGTTTGAGTGTAGTTATTTACAATGGTCTCAGGGTGTATTGAATGTAAAATGGAAAAGAGCTATGCAGGCTGACAGCTGGTTTAAATTAAATAAATCCTGACTCAGAATATTAATTTTCAGATGCTATATGCATGAATATGAATTATACACTCTGTATGATCTCACAGAGTACCACGAGAGAACCACGACTTCCAGGACATTTTTCCTTAACCTCCTGGGCTCCTGTGTGTATACAGACATCTTGCAAGGAAACTTTGTGATCCTACAGTCTCTGGGAATGAAGAGAATTAAGAACGTTTACTGATGTCTTTACTGTGGAGACTCTTCCCTGTCTCCTCTCAGATTTTATTTTGGGGTAAGGGAAGTATTGGGGTGAACTGGTAGGGTGGTTTGAATATGTTTGGCCCAGGGTGTGGCACTATTAGGAGGTGTGGCCTTGTTGGAGTAGGTGTGACCTTGTTGGAGGAAGTTTGTCACTCTGGTAGGCTTTGAGAGTCTCCTTCTAGCTGCTTAGAAGACGACCTCTCCTGGGCGCACTTGGATCAAGATGCAGAACTCTCAGCACTTTCTCTAGCACCATGTTTACTTGGATGCTGCCATGCTTCCTGCCATGATGATAGTGGATTGAACCACTGATCCTGTAGACCAGACCCAGTCAAATGCTCCTTATAAGAGTTGCCTTAGTCACTGTGTCTCTTCACAGCCATGAGAACTCAAAGACACATGGGTTACAAACATGAATGTCAGGTGCACAGATGCAGGGATGCTACCTGTCCTTGAGGTGGCCGGCATTGCCAGGTTCACATATTGGCAGTGTGCACTACTCAGGACTCTGTCAAACATCTGAGCCGGTCACCAGGGCTTGCAGAGTGATATTCCTCAGCCCCGGATCAATTGCAAGATGAAGCTTATTTATCTTTTTTAAGATCCTGAGAAGCATCTCCCCTGGTGGAGAATGTACAGGTCGGTTTCCTGCATCTATTAATGTACAAAAGTGAACTTTTTGTCTACACGGTTACCCTTAAAATTGTCCCAATTGTGACACAACTAAGGTCAACTAAGAATTTCAGCTAAAAAGACATGGAGAAATTGGGTTGGTGCCCAACAAGAAACTTCACCCCTGCTGACCAACCTTCATGGTATTAGAAGGTACCTTGTGAGCTACTGGAGGAGAAAAGCAATCCTCAGTATCACCCAGCTGCAAACTCTGTAACCTCCAACAGCGACCTGCCTGCAAGGTACACTGGAGCAATAATGACACAAATGTTACGGGAGTAACCAACTACTTTGTTGTTGTTGTTGTTGAGTTTATATGAATCAATAGTAAAGATATCTATCTATATATATAGATAGATATAGATAGATAGATAGATATAGATATAGATATAGATATAGATATAGATAGATAGATATAGATAGATATAGATAGATAGATATAGATAATAGATATAGATAGATATAGATATAGATTAGAGATAGAGATAGAGATAGAGATAGAGATAGAGATAGAGATAGAGATAGAGATAGAGATAGAGATAGAGATAGAGATAGAGATAGAGATAGAGATATATGTGGGCTAGTTCTGTGTGTCAACTTGACACAAGCTGGAGTTATCACAGAGAAAGGAGCCTCCCTTGAGGAAATGCCTCCATCCAGTTGTAAGGCATTTTCTCAATTAATGATCAAGCAGGGAGGGCCCATTGCAAATGGTGCCATCCCTGGGCAGGTGGTCCTAGGTTCTATAAGAAAGTAAGCTGAGCAAGCCAGAGGAAGCAATAAGTAAGCAGCACCCCTCCATGGCCTCTGTATCAGCTCCTGCCTGTAGGTTCCTCCTCTGTGAGTTCCAGTCCTGATTTCCCCTTTCCTCCCCAAGTTGCTTTTTGCAACAGTAGAAACCCTGACTAAGACACTAGGTATATCGACTGCCCTCTAGGGAAGGCCTGGTGCCCAGGAGTGGTTGAGGAACACAAAATGGACTCCAAGTGGAAAAAAAAGTTTTTGTATACTGTTTTGTTATTTTCTTTGCTTTTTTTAGTTTTAGTTTTAGTTAGTTTGTTTCGAATTTTTGAGAAGGAAAAAGAACATGGAATGGGGTGGGTAGGGAGGTAGGGAGGATAAGAGAGGAGTTGGGGTAGAATATGATCAAACAAGTTATAAAAATTAATAAATGTCAATTTTTTAAAAATCTAAGGAAAAATTACAATGATGTCCTTCAGAGAATCTCCAAAAGTGAACAGTTTATCAGTCCTTTAAAATCTCATTTTAAAATCCAAATAAAAATGGAAACCACCCCCATGGAGTTGGAGTAGTGGACTGTGGTGGTTAATTAACCATCTGGCCTGTGTATTTTCCACATTTGAAGTGTTATACACACAAGGCCAAGCCCAGTGGTGGGGTGGGTCTGGATCTTTGTTTGCCTTGGTCTACAGAGAAGTTTGTTCCTGAAACTCACCGGGGCTGTGGTGCTGAGAATGTGGGCTGGCTGGGCAGGACTCCTCCTCTTCCCAGCATCTGACAGCAGCAGACCAGGTGGTTGCCAGTTGTTCACTCCCAGAGATGCTCACCCTGAGCCTTGTCGGGTGCAAGCTTTCTTAGATGCAAGATAAAGGGTCACTTGAATTAAAAATCTTTTAGACATTTTAAATTCTATGCATATGATTATATCTCCTGCATATAAGTGCTTCTTAATACATGTAAGTGTGTGCCCCATGTGCATGTTGGTGCCCATGGAAGTCAGAGGATGCTGTCAGGTCCCCTGGAACTAGAGTTACTGATGGCTATGAGTCACTGTGTGAGGACTGAGAATCAAACCCTTGTCCTCTCCAAGAGCCACACGTTCTTTAAACTAGGGACCCATCTCTCCAGGCCCTGCCATCGCTATTTCTTCTTAGAAAGCTTGCCCTTGGGCTTCAGAGTGTAGCTCAATGGGTAGAGTGCTTGCCCAGCAGGCAAAAAGCCCCAGGTTCAGCCCCCAGCACCATACAAACAGGACATGATGGTGGACATACATAATCCAAGCACATGAGGTGTGTAAGAAAGGAGGATCAGAAATTCAAGGTTATCTGTAGTGAGTTCGAGGGCAGCCCAGGACACACAGGATCTTGTCTTTGAAAAAGCAAAATGAAACAAAAGCCTGCTCGGCAAAGAAACTTTGGAAGAATGGAACACAGGGGGAAAGAAGAGCAAGGTATCCACTGAGTTTGGGAGTTAAGTTTGGGGACACTGGTGCAGCATAGCTCTCAGCAGTGACTGGCTGTTCAGCCTTCTTGAAAATCAGCTGGGTGGTCCTAGGGACTAGAACTCATAAAGTATCAAGGTCAATACCCAGCACAGAGCAGCCCAGCAAACTGCAGCTTCACCCCAAGTGAGAGAATTAATGTGTGCAAAAATAAAGCCAGGCTGGAGGCAGAAATGTTCTGAGGACTGGCAGGCAGACAGACAGAGAGACAGACTGACAGACCCCCAGGGTTCTGGTAGCATGTGGGGAAGCATGCGGGGAGCCTGGATGACCCAGGGGTGTCCATGTTTGACCACAGCTCCTCAGGTAAGCTTAAGCTCTTTGTCTCAGACACATGGACTCTGCTGTACTCATGAAACAGAGTCTGTACTTGTTCTAGGACAAGATTTGTCCCTAAGAATCTGTAGTATCTCTGCCAGGAGCATCATAGCTTCTCAAGCAGCAGGAGAACAAAGCCTGTCAGGATCTCACATCAGATCCATCCCAAGGTAATCCGAGCATGCAAAGCCCTGAATATAGACTAGAATGGCTACTGCCTTCCCACCCATGTCCTTCCTAGCTGTAGCCCTCAGGGCAAGGGCACTCTGTTCCTCTGTGTCCCTGTCTTCCCACCTGTAGCACATGGCCTTCCGTTTCCCAGGCAGATTCATTGAGTCTTCCCTTCACATGCATTGGGGCTGTAGACTGACACTGGATCTTGCGTGCTTACTATCAAACGTATTTTTATGCAAGTATCCACAACCACCAAGTGGAAAAACTCACGACAGAGTTGAAACTAGAAAGGCAACTAGCTTTAAAGCCTCTTCCAGGACTGCAGTGTCCCGTACCTGCATTCAGTCCTTCCCACCACAGCTTCAAAGTGGCTAGTTGAAGGTCTCTCTGCATAGCCCTGACTGTCCTGGAACTCACTCTGTAGACTAGGCTGGCCTCAAATTCACAGAGATCCCTTGGCCTCTGCTAGGATTAAAGGCATTCAACACCACACCTGGTCCTGTGTATATTTGTTTTAACAACTATTCAACTAACTATTTTAACTATTCATTGAGATATATAAACTTTGAGTCTCCTTATTTTCTTTTATTTGCAAGTTTCTTATAATAAAATCTTGATAAAATAATTAAAATATACTAGCCATGCAAAGATGGTTTTCATTATGTTTCATAGACTGTCATGTACTTTTCTCAGGTCAACCCCCATCTTACCTCATCTTGCTTCATCCTGTCTTATTCTATCCCTGTTTCCAAATTATCTCCTCATCTTTCATGTCCTTCTTGTTATTAAATCTTAGTTTTGCATAGGAGGGAAAACATGGTGTGTGTCTTTCCAATTCTGTCCTGTTAAGCTGAAGATAATAATTTTTATTTCCATCTACTTTCCTGCAACTGACATAACTTCATTTTTCATAGCTAAATAATACTCCACTCTGTATTTTCGCCCACCCTCATTGATGGGCATCTGGAATATTGGTCATTCCCTCTCTTTTGCTATCTCTCTCCATTTTTCTCCCTCCTCTTAGTTTTGGAGGGCAGGGCCCTTGTAGAGTTTCCTGAGATCTTTCTTAGCTCTTAGACTCCTTAGCAGTGAGCACTCCCTTCATCCCACCAGAGTCGCAGAGACTGCTGCTGTGTTGTGTTCTTAGCTCTTCCAGGCCATGTTCAAGACTTTGGCCTTCTGCTCATGGCAATTGCAGGAAACATTTTCCCACATTTTAGAAATTATCATCAAAGGTTTCGGGCTAATTCTATTTTTATTTTCATAGTCCAAGCAGAAGGTAAAAGGCAGGTGCACACTTTCCCAGGGAAGGGCTGGAGGTGGAGTCTCTCCCCCAGGCCTTGACTCGTGCACTGATTAATCAGGTAGAAGCTGAGACGACTCTGTTCCATGTTCAGCAATTTCCTGCTCTGGGATGAAGAGAGGCTACCTCCTCCCCTTGGTCAGGGTCTGATTGACAAGGGCATAGAGAGGTCACTTCGACATATTTTTCTTCTTTCAATCTTGTCAGCTATTTTTTTCCATGCCCACCCCATTTGACTGTCAAGAAGGCCTCTAAGGAGGAGCCACACCTTCCCTGGTTGCAGGTGTTTGACATAGTCCTTGCAGCTTGTTGACCAGAGCTCCATCCATAGACATACTGCAACAGTTAAAAAGCAAACATGTCGGGTTTAGATATCTGCGCCTGGGAGGTGGGGTGCATTTATTTGCCTCATCCATGCAGAGCCCTGGAATCCTCTCCCAGCCCTATCTCCACAAAAGCAACTGAAAAATGGAAGTCTTCCCAATTATTATCAGTTCATGAGTGGGAAATATTGATCCAGGCCACGTCTTACAGCTTAACATCTAGAACACGGCTGCTTTTCGGGCGCCCAAAGGGGGCCTGCGCACACATCTGCCTGGAATATTGACAACCCCACACACTGAAACCAGTGCCAGAGAAGTCGAATAAATTACAGCTCCATTAATGGGCCCGTCCGCCTCAATGAATGCCAGATGTTGCACAGGTGACCTGAAGGAATGCTACGATCCCCCGGTTCCCATAAATAACGGGAAAAGCTGTCAGGACGAGTAGGCAAACATGGAGTGCACAGAGTGAGCCAGCATTCCTGATGTTTTAACTCTTTGTGAACCAAAGATTCTGTTTTTCCTTAGATGAGGGAACTCAACGCAGTGCAAGGCAGAAATGAGTTGGGTGCGTGGAGAGTGGAACAGCTTCAGAGTTAAGCACTGTGGCATAGCGTGCATGTGTAGAACTGGGGTGGGAAAGGCTTGGGTCTCATCGAACCTCACAAGAACGTGCCTTAGTTTCTTGGCTTTTTGTCCTGAGTCTCTGCTCAGAGAAGACCTCGACTTTCCAACGCTGAGCTCCGGGTGCTCCTGACACCCCAGGGACACTTTCTGTCACGTCTCCTTTGCTGCAGTGTATTTTACTGTGTTATCCTCCAAGCTGTGAACATTTGAACAATTCCTTAGTTTGAGAATTTCAAGCAGGTATTAAATAAAATATGATCATATCTACCTCTATTTCCCCTCCTCTATATCCTCCTTAATACCTGCCTCTGAACTTCATGCCTTTTAAAGATATAATGCACTAAACCTGTAAGTGTGGGGATGTGAAGTGTCCACTGGAGCATAGAAACCTGCAGTGGCCACATTCTCAGAAAAAGAATGAGTCTTCTTTCCTCAGAGACTATTAACTGCCAATAACTGCAACCCGTGAAAGAAAAAGAAGGAAGGAAGGAAGGAAGGAAGAAAGGAAGACAAGCAAAAAATCCAACCAACCAACCAAGAACCCGCCATGGACTGAGCATGTAGGATTCCAGCAGCAGCAGAGTGAGGAGTAGAAGAGAATCTGCAATCATACAGCACGTTCTTGGGCGCCTCATCTCATCGGGTTTCTCTGAAGCCTCATTTAGACGTTTTATTGAGCTGTAACTGACATGTAGCACAGGGAACACGTTCTAACGTACAACCTTGTAAGCTTGCTTCTGGGTACTGTGCCATGGGTAACTGACATCTTGCCGGGAAGCCATGGTAAAGTGTAGTTTGCTAAGTCCACACCTGTGCCCATTCATAGTTAACCATCTCCCCATCCTCCCCAGACAACTCTGAAGGCCACTCCACATGCTCTCCAGCTGGTCTGTGGGGGCCTGAGTGATGTACACTTTGACATGTACTTTAGTGTGCTTGCCGATATGGCTGAGGGTGAAGATACCAAGTCCTTGCTTTCTCTCCATCTGCTTTCTTTCCTTCTTTTCTTTCTTTCCTTCTTTTTTCTTTCCTTCTTTTCTTTCTTTCTCTTTTCATTTCTTCTCCTTTCTTCCTTTCCTTTCTTCTTTTTCTTTCTTTCCTTCCTTTCTTTTGTTTGTTTCTTTCTTTCCTTTCTTCCTTTCTGTCTGTCTGTCCTTCTGTCATTCTGTCTTTGTCTGTCTGTCTGTCTGTCTGTCTCTCTGTCTGTCTGTCTGTCTCTCTGTCTGTCTGTCTGTCTCTCTGTCTGTCTGTCTGTCTGTCTGTCTGTCTCTCTGTCTGTCTGTCTCTCCTTCACTATCTCCTGAAGTACACTTGGGTGAACATCCTGTTAGGGCAGCTCCGTGCCACCCACCTGGGTTTCGTACTCGGGGTACAGTTGCTACTCATAGGACAATTTGGTGAGCAGCTTTAGCCAGATACTTCCCAGCGGGAAAGCAAGAGTTCATGTGTGACTTTCTGTCACCACAGCAAGGAAGCACAAGCCACCACAGCCAGAGTGCATGGACTTCCATCCTTTCCCGTGGTAGTAGCTTAGTCCTCTATGGCTGGCCTCAAGTCACAGACTGCTTTTCCACAGTCTAGCATATTTGTCAGGGACATCCTCCCCTGACCTTTTGAAAAGTTCTTCTAGCTCTGAGCACGGCTTTCTTCCTCTCTCACTACCCAATGCCTCCGCCATGGCTGCTGCCTTCAGAGCCTCTTGCCTCAGCCACTGGACCTCCCTGGTCACCTTTAAAGGACATTCTTTCTGCTGGGTTTTGGCAGTTGGACTTTTGGGCCTTCAAAGGCACCAGGAACTCAGACAAGACACATACCCTCACATAAGCAAAAACATTCATACATATAAAATAACAACAGTAAATAAATCTGTAAAAAAAAAAAACAACAAAAAACAAAAATAAAACCCCCAGAACTCTAGGCCTTGCCCATTTCTCTAGTAAAACAACCCCTCACCCCCCCTACACACACACCTTATAATGAGAGTCTTACTTATAACTGCACAATCTGAATTTTGTTGCCTGTCTTCTTAGGTCTATTAGTGAATTTTAAAAAACTTTAAGTGTTCAGAACATGAAGGGACTGGGGAAGCCCAGGATGGTCACAGCTCAACACTATTATCAGGGTGACTAGTAGGAGAGAGAAAAGACTCCAGACCAGACAGTGGCTAAAATCCCTTCCAAATCTGATGAGGACTTAGGAATGTATGCACAGGACTCTCACATCCCCTCCCAAGAGACGCTTAAATCCAGCTCAGCGTGTGTCATCTTCAACATCTCTCCTAGAGTCTCCTCTACTTTCTGCAGCTTCTCTGGCTTACGGGACCCAGAAGAACTTGAGCCTTCGTTGACAGTGGCTTCCGTGAGTTCTCATCATGTCTGTCCTAGCTGATTTCAGTTGCTTCACCTGTGAACCTCCCCTATCTCTTCCACATCCTTCATCCCATCTAGATATGATGGGACCGGGCCACCGTTAGGTGCTCTCAGGGTAAGGAGAAAGCCACCTGCTTCCTGTGTGGATGTGGTGATTAGGGCAGAGGTTACAGGAAAGGTAGCATGTGTGGAATCTGATGGGTTATATCACAGAGATGGATTTCCCAGCTTACAATTCTGTTTCTCTCCTGCTCCGATATACAGCACTCTGTAGCTTAACCCTAAAGGTGCATGCCCTTCATGTGTGCTGTCTGCTCATGAGAGTCAGGCTGTTTCCACCCCCACCGGGTCCCGTTTTCCTGGAATTCTGTGTTAGGAGGGGAAAATAGACATAGTCAGAATCCCATCCTCCAAGTCGCTCTCCGGAGATCCCAGAACTGTGTCCGTGTGTTTAGAAAGAGCCCCTCCCTGGTTTGCATGTCATTTGGCCTGGGATCACACTGGAATAGACACGGGACTTGTTTCCCTGCACGGTGAAAGAGGCTAAGATCCTAATGGCCAAACCAGACCACAGCGAGTTGCTCTCCTTGGACTTGGCCAGGGTGTGAGGCCCTGTGTGAGGGAGATGGAGACAAGGTCTCCCCCTCCCCATCTCGAAGACCATCCCATGTGTCTGAGGAAAGAACCCACTGTTTTTCAGATACGTAAGGATGCAATTTCACGCATGGCAGCTCAATAAAGCATATTTAATATATTCAAGTCTACAAATGTAAACCAGACCTGGCCCGAGTGCAGCTTCCAGTGGAGTTTACATCCCTCCGAGCCTCTGACATTTGTAACTGTTCACGTGCTAACCCAAACCATCCACTCATTCACCTTAGTAAAAGCATATTTTGGGATTTTATGTGCTGGGACTGGACATCAAAGAATCGTTTTTTATTATAGCGTGATTGCTAGCCAAGTCTGGCTTTGGAGCGCACTGTTCAGCAGCACACGATCTAGCCAGCCGTGGGGCTGGGTAAGAAGGCAGGTAGGCTGCGCCCGTCAATCTGGGCCATTGGCAAGATAGTTACAGGGTCTGAGCATGGAATCCAGCTCCCTTTTGCTATCACTGGCTGCTCTGCCAACCAGCTGGGCTGGGGAGCCTTGGCCGAAAGCTGTGCGTTGCCCTGTTCTGTGTAGATCCATGAGGAAGGACCTAACCCCCAGAGCCCCCATTTTTTGGGGATGTGTTATTGGATAACCCCCTCCCCCAAACAGCCTCGGCTTTTCCCTGCCCTGTCCCTCCAAGATGGCTATAGGAATTACCTCGTACACTTTTCACATGACTGGATCGGAATGACGGAGCACCCTCACATTTACATGGTCCACCAAATACCTGCATACTAAGCCCCATCGTCTCCCATGGCTAATAGGTACTATATAGATGTCACACTTATCCAGGGCCCCACATGAAGTCTGCGCTTCAAGCATGAGGTCCATAGCTCACTCTAAAGTTGGAAGCCAATTCAGACTTCCTGCCTTTCTGCGAGTAAATGCTGATGAGCTGGGTAGGGAAGAGAATTGGTTAGAGCAGGAATAGCACCTTCCCTCAAAATGTGTGCAATGAAACAGGCTGGAGAAGGAACTTTCTCCTCCCACACGTGTTTGCAAAAGAGGAAATTGGCTCGAAGCAGAGCGAAAACAAACAAATATAAAAGCAGTTTTCGTTTCACATAAGGAAAAACTTGACTGGAAATGGAAGTAAGAACCTGGCCCTGAGGACGTGTTAGCCTGTGGTAGGAGACATGCTGAGTTCACAGCCTGCTGCAGGGGTGTGAGGGGCCTGCCAAGACATAGAGGTGGAGGCTCAGGGTGGGTGGCCTGCCCACAGCATTCCCCGGAGCCTGTGCCCACATTAGCAGCTGGCCTGTTGCCAAGCCAGAATGTTGGAGGTCAAGTACCTAGGAAGAGGCTTGGCAGGGCTGAAAGGGAAGTCTGGTCAACCTTAGAATGGGCATAGCCAAGACCCCTCAACACGGCGTTTCTGTCTACACCTGGTTGGTCCCAGGGGCAGGGGAAGCCTCCTCAGGCTGCTAAGAGACGGTGTGTACACTTGCTGTCCTGCCTGACCAAGTAGACAGGTCCTGTTCTCAAGTAAGGGATGGTCAGGACACACGCTGCACATTTGCAACAGAAGAGACCTGTTTGCAGTTCTACTGGACATGCCTCACTCCAGCATCCTGCATAGGATAGAAGTCTCAGAGCAGGGAACCTGCAAGGAGGTCTCTAGAAACATCCAGGTCCTGTCTGACTGTTCTGGGGTCTGTTCTCAGGGAAGAGGGTTACCCAGGGTCCTCAGACAAACAGCATGAGGAATCTGGGATATGGGATGTAGGTGGGGATGGAATGTGCCCCATGATTTAGGAGGTAAAGGTGAGGTGCCAACACCTGGGAAGGCTCGGATCCCTCCCTCTGGACACACACACACACACACACACACACACACACACACACACACACACACACACGCACGCACTGTGGGTGGTCTTGGTTGTATTCTATAACTTTAGCAACAATGCTAGGGTTTTTTTTTTTCTTATGTAAACTGCCCCTCCCCCCCCCCTCTACTCTGGCCAGGGAATCCGGTTGGCAGATCTTCCCATCTCCTTCATCTGTAAATCCAATCCCCTGCCTCACCCTCACCTCTGTAGCAGTGGCAGATCTCCTGCTGTGTCCCGGTTCCTCTCCCTCCCACCCCTATCTCTGGTGGATCGTGTGTGTGTGTGTGTGTGTGTGTGTGTGTGTGTGTGTGTGTGTGTGTGTGTGTGTGTCCTCCAGCCTTCCCTCCCACTCGTTTGTTATTCTAGACCACTGGGCTTTCTCTGGGCACCCACCAGCCAAGCCTGTCAGAGAAGCAAGTAGGCCAGCTAAGCAGGAAGGTGAACTTCAGCTCCTCACTCTCTCTTCCCTCCTCCATCAGCACCGCCTCCCAGTCTCGCCCTCGGCTCTGTAGCAGATTACTACTGTGGTTCCCCTCCATCTCTGAGTCTCCATAGCCCACGGACCTAGGGGAAAAACCAAACACTTCTGTTCTACTAAAAGAACCTAGCAACAAAATGACTCCCAATGACACTCTGCTATACTCATAGTGCCTCTGTCAGCCATCATCAGGGAAGCTTCCTCCTGTAGCAGATGGGAACAAAACAGAGACCCACAGCCGGAAAGGCAGAGAGTGAGAGACGTTGGTACAATCAGCCCCGAGTGAGACATCTCCATCCAATCCCTCCCCTCAGGGCACAGGAACCTCTAAACCAACAGGACTGACTGCGTGCCTTCACAGTGGCCGAGGAAGCTTGCTAGAGCCTGCCTGGGTCTGCAGCAGGTGGGATCCTAGAGCTGAAGGAAATAGACCCCGCCATTCCTAATTCAGAAGTTACCTCCACTTGATAACCACTTGCAAATGAGAACTTAATTTTCTCCAGGGGAGTCTCACAGGGGAAGCAAACTAGTCTTCAGGGTGGACTGCACCCTCGCTGTAAATGGCTGACAGAAAACAAACTCAGCGGCCATCTTTGGAGGATCCTTGTCTCCTAACATCATGTTGGGACTTTTTAAACATTCATCTTAATTTTTATTTTTATTTTCATTTTATTCGTATTTTCTTCTCTATTCCCCTCCCAGTCCTTTGGGTATATATTATGGTTTCCAGCTTGGTGTTTATAAGGGATCCTGAGTGTGCAATCAAGTGGGTCTCTGTGTCCATATCTGTTCCTTGTGTTTTTCTTGGATTCTCTTCCTTCTGTTTAGTTTGTCCTGGTCCAGTGAGTTAGTTTTTTGCTTTATCTTATATCTTATTTCATTATTATCATTTAGAAGCCTATGTGTTTTCTAATGTGGGCAGAAAAGAGGTGGATCCAGCTGGGACAGGAAGGGGAGAAAGCGCGTGGGCGGGAAACATCAGGGTCTATTACGTGAGAAAAAAACATTATTTTCAGTAAAAGGAAGAAAGACATTCCCCAATAGACACTACTGTGAAAATCTTTCAAACAGAGAGGAGGGATATGAAAAGAGTGTGCAGAAAGAGTGGGAATCCAACGGCAGCTGCTAGGCTGGGGGCCCATGTCTGTGAATGGTTATGGCTATGGGCTGCTGGTGAGAGTTGTGGCCTCACAGATTTACAAAGTCACACTGAGACAGGCCAGACCTCTCACTTCATGCTGGGAGTACCTTCGGTTCTGGGTCCCAATCTGCACATTCTGAGGATGTAGGGAAACTTTCTTCTGTTTTCAAAAACTACTATTATTACATGCGTATGGGTGTTTTGCATCTATGTATGCCTGTGCACTGTGTTCATGCCTCGTGCATTGGAAAAGCAAAACAGGATACCAGAGCCCCTGGAAATGGAGCTACAGACACTTGTGAACCACCACACGGATGCTGGGAATTAAACCCTAAGCTAGTGCCCCTACCTACTGAGCCATCTTTCCAGCTCTGTAATCATTGGAGGCACTAACGCTAAGCCGGCACTTTCTTGAGGAGTACTGCTCACGGCCTCAGGTCTACACAGATTGGGAGGAGTGTTCTGGTTGTACTGGGGCTGAGTTCCTGACAACCAGCCATGTGGCCTCACCCAGGCTAGCCAGACCGAAGCTCTGGAAGTTCCTGAGCTCCCGAGTTCTGTTTCCCCCACAAATCTCCCATTGTGTCCGCTCTTCAAACAAATGCATTTTGTCATCACGTCAGTATGAATTGAGAGACAGTGAACTCAATAAGACTTGCTACCAAGCATACAGTTACTTCATCAGGCAGAGTTAATGAGTAGCAGCCACGGACTCTGCTCTTTTTTTTGCCCTTAAAAGGATATTTCTGGCTGGGAATAAAATGAATCCCATCCCCAAACTCTTCTGAGAATATTAAGCCGAAAATCATATTTTGGAATTTAAAAGCCACCAGTCACAAGGTTAAAATAAAACGCACAGTTCACGATGTCAGAAACAACTATTTCTGAATGGGACAGAATTGCCAGCAGCAGTGAGACGCTGCTCAGTAGGACAGCGCGAAGGAGAGATCTAGCTCTTCTCCTCGGGACAGCTGCCCATAAAGAGACCATAGGTGTGTTCTGCTCAGTCCCCCTCCTCCCCAGGCAGCTGTGGTAATAGGGATGTGTGGGGTGCCTGGTACAGGGGCAGTGCCTCAGGTCAGAAGTCTAGGAAAGCCATTTCTTATTGAATGCAGTTTTCCCCATCAGTTTAAACTGTTTGTGAGAAACAACAGTGGAAATCTTTGTCCCCTCCCTTGTCCTTGTGGTCATCTGAACAATTCTGTTTCCTGTGTTTCGTCCCTTGTCTTATGAGAACATTTTTATTCGGAATTTTAGACTCAGAGAAACTAAAGTACTGATTATTTAAAAAATGGAAAACTTAAATGGAAGGCTAGGGGGGGTCAAAGTTATTGATGCTGCCTGTTAGATACCAGGAGTTCCCAGATGCCTCGCTGTTGCCCAGGAGAGGAGGGGAAAGAGAGACCCAACCTCATGTTTCCATCTGCCAGGCTCAGAACAAGGGACCAAATCTCTACCAGTGTTGCATTTAAATATCAACTTCCTTGTGGTGTGTTGGCCTGTGGTGGCTTGTACTCTAATGCTAATTTGGGGCTCCCTGGAGTGACCCTGCCCCCAGTTAATTGTGACTGGTGAATAGAGACAGCTAATAGCTGAGCAGAAGAGATGGAGAGAAGTAGGTGGGGTTGGGGAGAGGCGGCCATGGGCTAAGATCATGCAGGAGAGAAGAAAGGAGAGCCGCCATGGCTTAGCTGAGCCACAAAACACATGGCCAGCCGATTGGAGATAAGAGCAGCTCAGATGAAACATAGTCAGTAATAACCTGGGTTATGGATAGGAGGGTAGATTCTAACAGCATGGAGGGTAGGCAGTTGCCCAGCTATTGAGCTACCTAAGGCATATTTAAATATAAAGGCCATGTGTGTCTTTCAGGAACATTCATGGTCTCAGGCAGGTAGAAACCCCACATCAGGATTTATTAATATTTTTCACTACAGTTCCTTGTGAATTGCATTTCAAGATGCAGATCCTTGGAAGAATCTCGCCATCACACACTCACTCCCCAAACACAAACAGCGACCAGCCTTTTCCTTGCCGACAATAAATAGAAGCTTCATCTCCACGAGCGCCTGAAGATGACCAGGGCATCCTCTGCACTTTGCAATGAAGTTGGTCACAGTTGCGATTTTTAAGACTCTCTCTCTCTCTCTCTCTCTCTCTCTCTCTCTCTCTCTAGTGTGTGTGTGTGTGTGTGTGTGTGTGTGTGTGTGTGTGTGTGTGTGTGTGCTTAATCTCCCACGGGCTACTCAGTGAAAACTGGGATGCACATGTCCCATGCACTGACGGGTGGCTCCTTGGCCCCTGAACAGTATGAACCTGGAGCAGCAGTCTGAGCAGGGACCGTTAGGGAGAACTTCGCTGCAAAGGCAGCTTTGACTGGTTCACCTGTGTGGTCACTGGACACCTACTCAAGGGACTCATGCCCAGTCTCAGGCTGAGGACAAATGAACGTGCACTTAAGTGTCACAATTCTCTCCAGACAGAAGGCTCCTAAATGACATTAGTGGCTCAGTCAGCCCCTGGTTCCTTTGCAAAGTAAGGGTAGACAATATCTTGGCTCAGATACACAAGGCAGTTAGTGCTAAACTGACCTAACCATCTGAGTGGCCTCCCCCGGATGGCCTGTTTCCCCAGATGAAACTGCATGGTGCCCCAGCATCTTGCTCCGCCTGGGTGGACATTGGCCCAGCCCTGTGGGTTTCTCCGTTGCCTCGCTTTAAAAGAATCATGTACTTGTTCCTACAGTGCTTCTTTGCAAATCTGACCAGTTAGTAGGATTGAGGAGCTTGGCTGAAAGCATTTCTCAGAGTGGGGTCAGAACAGTCTGGATGTCCACACTGATGGAGGATCAACTCATCTGTCCAAGGGTTAGCACCTTCACCTTGTCTGGGTCACCTTATCCTCAAAACCTGGGAACCTTCTAGACTCCCCAAATTTGATCTTTTCCATCACTCCTTGGTAATCACAGCAGACTGAGACATTTAACATGACTTCAAGGACAATTTGGATTTTATATCGACATCAACACCCTAAATAGAAGGATGGGGGTGGGGGGGGAGTAGCCAAGCCCTAGTACCCTGTAATTTGCATTACACAAATTATACATCATAAATGGAAATGTCTTCTCTCCTATCTCTACTCCTATGTTTGAGGTATCAGGATATCTGCGTACCTTCAGTCCCAGGGGACACGGTGTTCCATAATTTAATACCTCGTGCATTGGAGCGCATTTCTCAAATGAGGTAATATATAAACTTGCAAATCCTAGGATGTCTGGGTTGTCAGAAGATGTTTCAAAGAAACAAAAGTGGCTTTACTGGAGCCTGAATGAGCAAGTCCAACTCTGAGGCATCAGTGACAGAACCTAAGAGGCACTCTGTAGCTACAACATTCTTCTGACAGTCACAGGACAGTCAGGTATCAGGCGCTGAAGGTGCAGTGGCTGTGGTGGGGACCACCTGTGAGGCATGCTGATTGTCTTGACAACTGGGCAGCAATGGAAGCCCCTGGGGCAATCACAGGCTGACAGGATCACACAGCAACAGGGCCTCCCAGATCGATATGTTGCTGAATGTCTTTGTCCTTAAGATTTACAAGAACATGGTACAGAGAGATTAAGATGTTTAAGAGATTAAGAGATGGCCAGGTCATGAGAAAGGTTCCTCATGGTGGGGTCTGTGCCGTAAGGTAAACAGAACCTTCCTCATACTACCAGGAGGAAGGCAGTTCAGTGAAGCCCTCACCAGAGCTCTTACAGAAGCATCCAATCTCCATCCTGATCACCAAATGCTATGCCTTCCCCAGACACCATTGTTTGATACCCACCCTCTGGTTCCTTGTGGTCTGTGGAGATAAGCCTGTCTTGTAGATCTCATAAGGTCACATGAATTAGGTTCTGACAACCTTGTTTCCTTTGACTTCTCTGGAACTGTGTCCCAGTCTCATCTGACATGCCCACACAGCCTCCCCAGGCTTTCTTTCCTGGTGTGTCCTCCTTGGGTGCTAGAGTCCTTTGCTCTCTTGGAGAGTCCATACCTTGTGTCCTTATCTCTGAGACAGATGGTAGGCCAAAGGCCATAGCCAACTGCGTATAACAGTTGTGCATGCAATTGTGTGTGTTGACAATTCCACCATATATCTACAATGAATGAGGATAGAGAGAATCTCTTATAAGCATCATCTTTTTTTTTTAATTGTATGGCCAATGAGCTGAGGCAGGAAGTAGGAGGTGACATCCAGCAGGGATAATAAGACTTCCGGGAAATATTGATGTAGGAGATTTGCCTTGGAAGTTTGAGGAGGTAGACATAAGACAGGGAGATGAAACCAACTAAAGTGTAGCTAAACTTGGGTTAAAATACAAGGGCTAACAGTTATGAGCTAGTTGGAGAATAAGTGGAAGCTTATGGCCTAAGAATTTATTAGTAAATAAGAAGTCTCCGAGTCATTATTATGGGGAACAGACTAGTCTTGGGTGGAAAAGCCCAAAGTAGCTTATGAGTACTAAGACCTCTCTTAGATTCAAGGAACATGCGAGGGCGACTCATTCATGGTCCTTGAGCTGTATTTTTCCATGGCTCTGTGATTCTTCTAAGTCTGTCATGCTCATTCTTAGGCCTGGCTGTGGACATGGTGGCCTTGAACTGGCACAGGGTCCACAGCCTAGCATCACACACGGTGGTCTCATCACACCGCACCCTTTCGCTTTCACCCTGCCTCTGGAGGCTATGAGTGCTCTGGGAATCCTGTGTCAGGAGGCTCATGTAAGCTGAGGTGAAAGGCCTCCTGGGAAAGGAGTGGAGCCTTTGGCTTCTATAAACTTAGTAAACACTGGCTTGCTTGAAGGCAGATGAACATCTGGGCAACGTGTCATGATAGGATCTGTCTGGACAGGGTTTTCCAAACATCTTGGGAGGCAGAGAATCACCCAAAGGGTGAACCATAGCTGCAGGGCAGGTGTTTAACAAGCCTGTCACCCTAGCTGTGCGCACGAACACGGCAGCCTCCTTCATGTTTGGCTAAACAATTTTCATTCCTTTGATTTTTCTTTTTAAATATACACATACTTTGAGGTACACAGAGCCGTTACCGCCGGAGCACAGGACAGTCTTTGATTGTGTGTCAAACACCATGCTCACTCCTAACCTTGACCATACAGCTCTTCACAATCCGGTTGGTGAGCTCAAAGAGCTCACTGAAAACCTTTAGCGGCATTCCCATCCAGCGCCTGACAGGATGGTATAAACAGAGCGCCAAGCACAACCGTGTGCAAGATGCCTGAACGTCACACTGGTGCTGGAGACACGGAGTGTGCATCTGTGCGGAGAACTGAGCCAGTTCTCACCCGGGAGCACCATGCAGAACATTGAGCATACTCTGCCTCTCACTTGCATCCATGTGAAGGTGATGCTGGAAGTGTGTGCCGGGTGTGCAGCTGTGACGAGAGAGAATGTCACACAGCTGAAGGGAGCGGCTGCCAGAGGCCCGAAGTCACAGCAGGAGCCTGAGCCCGTTTAGAAGACACTCAGACTTACCTCCATCTGGTCACTGCCAAGTTCAATGTCAGATCAGAGGGCTGAACCTTTTGATCTCGAAGAGGAGCCTGATTATTGTGATTTTCATAAGTAGCTGTTTGAACATGTCACCAGAGAGGACGCTGGCTTGCCAACTTGAGGCCTCTTTGTCTATCACGTTTGTCTGAAAATGCTTTCAAAAGTCGACTCTGTTTTTCAAGTGAAGTCGTTCTGTAGGTTCTAAGACGAAAAACAGAGATGATTTTCCATTTCCATCACATGAATTTGTCACTTTCATAATACATGACTGTTGTGATTCAGAAAACATGGAGGCTATCCTGATATGTATTCAGCAGTTGGATCTCAGTCGGGGGCTGCGATTTCGAGTGCAGAGTCTGAATTTCCTCCACTTGGCAAGGAAGTTCTGATTTACTAAGAATAAGAGAGGTTGTTGCAAATAGCTATTATCCTTTAAAAATATATCCTCCAACGCAGGGACACTTTCAAATAACACCCCACTAGGGCCTTTAAAAAGCCACAGCAGATGCTGGTAGAACTATATATAACTCAGTACCATCTCAGGAGATCATAAAACCAAAACATTGATCTACTACATCATCTGGCTCACCACTCCTTGGTATTTAAACAAAGAACTCCAAATCAACCTTGTAAAACATAGAAGACAGGGACGCAACAGCCGTTGTGTTTGTGAAACGACTAACAGAAAGACACCCGACAACAGTGTCTGTTGCAGCACTGCCTATAACCGCAAAGTTATGCAGCCAACCTAGGTGTCCAGCAGCACAGGCATGGGTAAGGACAACAAGGCGTATCTTCAGGCATCAGGATAGATCAAGTTATGTCACTCACAGGAGAACACATGTAGTTGATGTCATTGAGTTTGACAAATTAAGCCAGTCTCATGAGAACAGATGCACATTTTCTCTCATTTGTCGTCCCCAGATGTTATAAGTCACATGAAATCATGTATGTGTATATTAAGTGAAAGTCAACGTGCAGTTGTCTAGGGGGGGAAGGGGGGATTAACGTGAAAGGGGATGTCTGAGAGGATGGGTGGAAGGAATGAGGTATTTTGTCCATCATTTAATATATAAATGCACAAAACATTTTAAAAAATTACAGGTTACTTAGAAAAAAAGATGGCAATAAAAATAATAAATTGTGGATGTGAATTGCTACCTCCCAAAAGAGCAGTAGACAATGTTTTTTCCAAGATGTGTTAATTAACAGAAGGTAGCATCTGTTCTTCTGGGGGCAATAAAAGTCAGATAAGAACATCCAGAGAGCTCCAACCTGCACTGAGACTATTGGTAGCAGATTTTCCATCTGATTCCTGTTTTATGATGGCAAAGACCCAGCTTTTCCAGGAGGCTCTAGAAGGGTCCCCATGGAGCCCATGGCTTGGATGTTCACAGAATTGGGTTCCCTGCACTGGAAGCTTGGAGCCTTTATGTTTGAACTGTGCTCACTAACAAAGGAGGACGCAGAAAGGAAACTAAATTTTCACTTGGTTTGAGAAAAAAAAAAGAGAGAGGGGCTTTGTTTTGTCCAAGAGCAAAACAATATAAGCTGGATGGATGAAGAGATGGACAGACAAACAGATGGATGTCACATGAGCGGGATCTTAATTTGAACACAACCCATTTATGGCTGCACAGGAGACCATGGAGCTGACTTGGAAACAGAGCAACCCTCATAGGAACAAATGTTTCTGAAAACCCTAAATTCTCTCTAGTCTATCACCCCATAAGTGCAGCAACTCTTATTTAGGGTTTCCAATGCTGTGAACAGACACCATGACCAAGGCAGCTCTTATAAAGGACAGCATTCAATTGGGGCTGGCGTACAGGTTCAGAGATTCAGTCCATTATCATCATTGCAGGAAGCACGGCAGCATCCAGGCAGGCATGATATTGTCAAAGGAGCTGAGAGTTCTATATCTTCATCTGAAGGCCAATGGGAGAAGACTCTGGATCGTATTGGCCACACTTAATCATAACTATGAGACCTCAAAGATGAACCTCTACAGTGACACACTGCCTCTACCAAGAGTCAACTCCTCCAATAAGGCCACACTTCCTATTAGTGCCACTTCCCATGGGCCAAGCATATTCAAATCACCACACCTACTGTGATGTCCTTGAGCTGATCTTGGTTTTATTCTACTTGGCAGGCCCATGGTTTCCATCCATCTCTTTTTACCTGTGTGTAAATATGAACTACTGTACACCAATGCTTAACAAAGCTAAGACTTGTAGTAAACATGAGATAGCGTGTTCAATTGTAATCAATATTCTTACATATGATGAGTGGTTATTTATGGTCTACCTCTCCACTTAAGTTTTCACTATGCTGTGAAATGTGTTTGATTTTTGCATATTGGTTTACACCTTAAGATTTTTGTTAAATGTGCTTATTACTTCAGCATTTTATAAGACCATGAAGCTTTGATGTATGAACCTCATCATAAACTATGAAATTTCTGTCAAATTTTTCATAAATGCACTTTATGATACTCAGATGCAGATGAACCCACATCTAGTTGAAGTGTGTTGAATGTTTTAAATCACAAATGGACATTAAATTTTATCAAATGCTTTACCTTTGACTACTAGATTATTTTTGCTTTAGCAGTGACTACTAAATTATTTTACAATCGCTTTCCTTTGTTACTCTGATAATTTTAATTGATTGGCTTTCAAATTTTAAACCAATTTAGTCATGGATTTGAAGCATTGCCAGATTCAATTCCTTACTGTGTTGATATGTTCGCATCTGTAAATCAGTATGTGCAGAGAGTGTTACATTGTCTGTAGGTCCTGTACTATTGTCTTCTTGTCCACGGTGTTTGATTACTAGCTTGTAGTCCTTAGATTCTCCTGGTCAATGTTACTAGGAGTTTATTAATTTTATTCATTTTCAATTTTTGACAAGTATATTATTTATAAACTTTGTTTTATTGAATTATGTTCTTTATAAATTGCTGTTTTATACAAGTTTATTTTGTTCTCCTTTTGGCTTCTTAAGATAAGGTACAAGTCAATTATTTTATATCTTTCTTTCTGCTAATAAAATTAATTGAAGCTATACATTTTACTTCCCATGCTGCTTTAGCTGCAGTCATACACTTTGATACAGTTTCATTACATAATTCAGTCTCAACAATATCTAAATATACATTTTTCTTGATTCTTTTGTATTCTGAATTTCATTATTGAATGATTAAGTGTTTAAAGACTTTTAGACTAGCTTAGTAACTTCTAATTTAGTTCTTAGGTTTGAGTTAAATTTTTAATTATTTCAGTTTTTAAATTACTGGGAACTGTTTAATGGCAAGAAGTAGCCTTTGGAATTTTCATGTTCAGCTGAAAAAAAAAATGTATTCCCTGAATTTGGATCTAATGTTCTGGAAATAGAAAACAAGTTAGGGGGTTGGGGATTTAGCTCAGTGGTAGAGCGCTTGCCTAGGAAGCGCAAGACCCTGGGTTTGATCCCTAGCTCCGAAAAAAAGAAAAAAAAAGAAAAGAAAACAAGTTAGTCCGTGGTGCTCTTCAATCTTGTATATCTTTACTAGTATTTGAATTATTTTTAAATAGTACTTTTAAATAGTACAAAGGAATCAAGAAAAATGTATATTTAGATATTGTTGAGACTTTTAAAGTTTCTAATATTTCAAGGACGTTTGCTTCATCAGGTCACTTTTCAAACTAATCTCTTAAGCATTATATTGTCAACAAAAAATAAAGATCAAAGATCTCAGTTTGCTATATAAAACATAGAATATCAGTGATGTGTATATATTAATAAATGGTATAAATATTCACTTTATTCACATGACATAACACTTATATTCAGTAGTGCACAAAAATAACAGAGCAACTTAACATGTTATATGCTCTGTGTATATGATTCGTGTTTACCCTGCATTTCATGTGCTGGAAATAGGGCCCCAGTGTGCTACCACTGGGAGTTGGTGAAGCCTCTATAGGAGAAGTTGTAATGGGGACCAATCATACCAGTGGGCATGAGGTCATTAGAAGGCTTTAATGTTTTCCAGTGACCCTGCAAGTGTAGGCTTCTATTAAAATAGCTAGAATCTCCCCAATCCCGGTGCCTGTCTCCCCATCCAGGTCTTTTTATATTTGCTTTTGCCATGATGCCATCCATCATGGGCTAGAATCCACATTATAAAAGCATTACCAAAATCAGAAAATACATAGCTAAAGAAAAAAAGAAAACCAGAGGGATCTCCTTGTCTTCATGCATTAGATATTCAGACAAAACAGACAAATTCTTGGGGTCACAAATTATTAAAAATCACACAGGAAACCAAAGAAAGTGAAGCAATGAAAATCCATCCACTGAAGAGGCCGATTTCAGGTAGAGTTGTCTTCATGTGTGAACACTTCCAAAGATAGAAGAAGCGATCCTACCTCCTCACAAAACCGCCGGAAGATAGAAGAGGAAGGGTTCCCAACGGACTTTGTGAAGCCAATGTTTCCCTGATACTAAAACAGACTAAAATATCGTTGCTGTAAAGGAACACTATAGATTGGCATCCCTCGTTGTCTACACTGTTCAAGTGTTTGTGCTAAGAGGCTGAAGAGCTAAGAGGCTAACATGTGAAAATTATATGCATGGCCTTGCTGGAGTGACAGATGCCTGGTTGGTATAACACTTACTGTTGAGGTTTGGCCTTTTGCTATGCTAAATACTGGGTTTTCCCAGAGACTTCAATAGACCCATGTGGTGCTATGTGACCTTGCCCCCCAAATTGTCCTCGATTGGTGGATAAAGATGCCAACAGACGATAGCTGGGCAGAAGAGACACAGGTGGGGTTTAGGGTTCCTGGTCTTGGGACTGGAGGAGAGCCAGGATGGGGAGAAGAAGGTAGAGAGAGGGAAAAAAGGGTAAGAATCTTAAAATAATGGGCAAGTGGCTTGGCTAATTGGAGTTAAGAGCAGCCCAGCTGAAACACAGCAGACTATATGAGATTATTGGCTGAGAATCAGGCATAACAGCATAGAGGGTAGACATCTGCCCAGGTCTTGTGCTGACTAAGGCTTATTATAAATATAAAGGTCGTGTGTGTCTTTTATCTGGGAAGCGAATGGTCAAAGGTGGAGTAGAAGCCCTGAGTTGAGAATATTCAACGACATATACAACAATTTAAATATCAATCATTGTGACATGTCATATTAACAGAAGACAAAAACACATTATGTGCTGGCTAGTATTGATTGCCAGACTAACAGACTCGAGAATCACCTAGGAGACCGATCTCTGATCACATCTGTGAGGTGATGCTAGACTGAATTAACTGAGGTGAGAAGATTCTAGTTTGGGATAATGGGCACTAGAACATCCACTCTGGCTATGGAGCACAGCTGGAGTCATGACCTGAATGAAAATGAGAAAACAAACTGAGCACCCGTGTTCATCTCTACCTCCTCCCTGCCTCAGGTTTCTGCCGTCATGCTCTCGTTATCCTGTCGGACTGAAACCTCTAACTGTGAGGCTAAACAAACCTTCCTTCACTAAGTCTTTGGGTGTTTTGTCACAACAATAATTGATAATTAAGTAACTAAAACACACCCAGAACAGACACAGCATCAAGTACAAAACATGCACAACACAACCGGCCACAATGGTCACTGTGAACCCTCCAAAAGCAGTGGGAGGTTAGATCCTCAGTGGGGTCCTGTGTCGTGGGGTCATGTGACATCAAAAGCTGTAGCTATTATGTACCAGTTCATATAGATTTAATTTAGTAGTTCAAGGCTGGAATCAACAACACAAGGAAGATACCCCAGCCTCCATTTATAAATAAACTCTGCCAGAGAGACCATGAAAACAAACCAGCCCTCCAAAAGGAAGGTTCTCCAGTAAGATCTGTTAAACATTGAAAGGGACCCAGGCGTGTCTCATTAAGAGTTGTGCTCTGTGCTCTCGCTTGCAAAGGTCAGTGTTTTTAAGATGGAAATTTGTAAGAAATTGGTTCGTAGAGACAATTTGGTGTCTGTACAAATGCCAGCAAGCTTTTCACAGTGAGTGACAAACGAATCTGAAAATTTCCATGAAAACACGCAGACTCAAAATAGTCCATAGAATCTTTAAAAAAATAAACAAGGGTGGGGGAATTCTGCTTCCTAATTTGAAAACTTACTTTAAAATGGACTTAAAAGAAAAGACGAAACCCTACATTTGAAGTAGACACAGACCGCAGCACTGTCTCTCATCCACACAATTGGCTTTCTGAGAATAACAAAATCTTGAATGGTTTTAAAAAGGGCAAAGTAGAGACCAAAGCAGAATTGGATTCCAAAAGCATGGCAGAGTCCTGGCTGGGCCTTTACTAAACAGAGATCAAAATGTCCAGAAACAAACGGAAAGTGCTCAGTCTGTTTGAAACAAATGTGAACTGTCAGAGCCGTTGTATGTGTTTCCCACAAGCTTAGGACAAAGTAAACCAATCTCACTAGGCAGTATGAAGCTCAGAATTGCAACCACAGGTATCTCACACGCTTCTGGGGAAGGGGGCTGTGAGCCATATATAGCTCAGATATACTTGACAATCTAGAGCAGATCAGAGCACAAATGTTATCCTATGAACTGGAAAGTCTCGTAGGAACATGCTCAAACTCCTCCTCATGCATATTGTGAGGCATACAACAGTTCGTTGTGGCAAGTTCCAGTAAGAAATCTGCCCATGTTCAACAACAGGGTAGAGCTGCTTTAAACTCGAGTTCCTTTGTACAATGGGAATGGAAGACAGATGGGCCGCAGGCACTGGTTTGCATGAACCTCATTATGCTGAGATACAAGAAAGCCACAAAGTAGTGCGGTGTGATTCGATTTTGTGGTACGAAGTTGACTCTTTATCTTTCTAAGGATGTGTGCTGCCGTAGAATGTGGGTATTTCTTTCTTGAACTCTTAATAGCTATGGTTACCTGAAGGAGCCCCAAAAGACTGGGCCCATGAAGTTCCATGATGGGGGAAGATCATGATACCTTGTTCCTTCCCATGGCTAGATAAACAAATGGTTCATGGTTGCTATGGGAGACAGTTTTCAGCAATACGACCACTTCTAAGTTGCCCACATTTCTGTAGGAATCTCCTCCCCCACACACCTGGTAGGAAACGTCAGAGAAACACCCTGGTTCACCAAGCTAGACCAGAATGAGTTGTTCCTGTCACCTGCAATTTGTGTGCTGTCTGGGTGATTAGACAATTTGTCTCCCCAAGAAAAGTTCACACTATGTACACAGTAAGCTACACAAAGTAAGTGGGTTTTGTCCCGGTGGGGGGACAATAGACACATGGCTGACTTTCAAAATGTAAACGATGCACTTCTCAAGCCGTGTGGTGACATGCAGGCTAGGGCATCACTATATCTTGAACCAGACACATATGCTTTCTGTGCATTTTCATTACTCATATTTTACAACATAATATGCAATATATAAATGTATTTACAAGAGGACACGGACACTAATGCAATGTGGTAATAATAATAATAATAATAATAATAATAATAATAATAATAATAGCAGCAGCTGATGTGCTCAGAATCAGAACAGTTACACAGTGATTTATCCACCATGGAGTACTAATGGGTAGCTTACTCTAACAGGGTGAGTCTAAAACACTCTGTGTTAAGGGGAAGAGTAAACGCAAAAGCTCAGCATGGCTTCTGCGACAGGAAAGATTTGGGCAGTCTGTAGGACACTGGAGCCTCAGACACAGGCAGGTTTGCCCTGATGGGGAGGTACCGTTTCAAGGAAGGGACATAAACTAAAATTGGACTGTGTTTTGGGTTGTACAACTCTACGTTTACTTTTTAAAAATTACTGAGTTGTTTCCACCGCTACTCTACTAAAGCAGCATAATTCCTAACTACATCCTAAATATTTATCTTTATGCCCACAGATAAATGTAGCTCTCACCCCTCATAAAAGAAACTTCTCTTCACAACAGATGGAGACCATTACAGAAAACCACAGCCAATGAAATGATCGTGTGCTGCCCAGCCCCGGGTGACATACAGCACACCCAGCTCCCATACCCAAGGCTCAGAGAACATCACGGAATAGGGGCAGAAAGATTGTATAAGAGAGAGGTTTGCTGCGAGATTTCACCTCTCAGAAATGACAAGAAGCTGCGTCATAAAATCTTATCAACATGGCTGCCTTAACAATACCTGAGCTTCAGCAACACCAAGACAAAAACTAATATGGAGCAGGGAAATCTCACAGGGTCCCCACCCTAACTGAAGAACGAGAGGCAACTAAAAGACGCAGAGAATGGGAGAAATAATCCTCCCTAATTGGTTATTCAATGCCAGATGGTCAGGCCCCAAATCATATATCATATACGTACAAGTGACATTATATGGACTGTGCAGGTTATGCATATAAATATATATACATATATATGTGTGTGTGTGAGAGAGAGAGAGAGACAGACAGACAGACAGACAGAGACAGAGACAGAGACAGACAGAGAGACAGAGAGACAGAAAGACAAAGAAATAGAAAGGAGGGTCATAAAGGCATGAGAGAGGGTAATGGGGGATGCATGGAAAGGGTTAAAGGGAAGAAACTATGTAATTTTATTTTAACCTAAAAAGAATTACTCACTTGGGCTGGGGAGATGGCTCAGTAGTCAAGTGCACATGTTGCTATTACTGGGTTTGGTTTTCAGTACCACTCAGTTGGCCAGCAGTGGTGGGGTCCAGTAGCTGGTGCCCTTGACTCCTCATGCTCCCCCCCCCCCATAGAGGCTGGAATATTATACCAGATTATAGAAAGAGCGGGCGGGGCGGGGGAGGAGTCACTCCTGTTTGTGACCTGAGGAAGTGCATCCCGTCTTAAGCATATGGGACTCATTTTGCCTTTGTGGTTGGCTCTGAAGCTGGGAACATTCTGACAACATGGACGGTTACACCAGCGCCGTCTCTCTGTCGTCTCTCTGTCATTCTCACTGTGGCCATACTGCTCTGAATACTTCAGTCTGTGACCTCATTTTGGCCACGTGCAACAGGCACCAGCTCAGTTGCTGAACCACACCAGTGCAGGCGACACAAACAGGAGAGCTGGTCAAGCCCCCTACAGTTCTATTCATGAGGCTGCTGAGCTGCATCTTTGACGCTGCCCCTCTGGGGAGATCACTCACAATGTTGGCCCCATGATACCTGCAACGGCTGGTAAGGGAGAGAGCGCAAGTGGCTGACCGTGGGAAAGACAAAACTGTAGAATCTGAAGGAAGCCAGGGACCTATCATGCTACAAGCTTTTCCCGGGCACAGAGACAGCTCATGTGAGGTTTTGTCTGTTGAAGAACACAGGGAAACATGGGCACCCACAGGGGGTGATCCAGACCAGCCTGGAGAACCTTCTTTTTTTGGCCTCAGTGATGGAAGGCTGATAGATACAGAGAAAAGGCAGGGGTAACACTGGTGGTGGTTCCACCAGGCATTGATGCCTGGGCCACGCGTTCCCCCTGGAAAGACTTCCTACTTGAAGCTGGGGTGAGCACAGGCTCCTTCTGTTGGTTTCTTCTTTCACTGATGAGAACCATGCAGCAGCTGTGCGTGAGGAAAGGCGCGATGACATTTAGCTTTGCACCAGCAGAAACACTTTAAGAGATTTAAAGATGCTTATCTCAGTTAAACCATGGGGAATGTTTGGGCTCATGAAAGCAAACAGCCTCAGGCAGCATCTCTTCCCCACCCCCCATAGGATCTTTCAGAGAGCCCCAAAGCTGCTATGGGGCTTCAACACCCCATTGTGCCCCCAACTCCGGCGTTCTTTGTTTTATTAACATTCTAAGTGTTTAGCAATGTCAGTAGAAAGCTATGATGACAAGTTCTTGGCGGCTCTCATCTCTGGAAACAGTGAGGACAGGGAGTCCTTACAGGTGTGCCAGAGGCTACACTGTCACCGGAATAAGTCTAGCTAAGAGCCATTGGCCCCCAGGTCAGGGAGGCACGGGAACTGTCTAGCTGAGTCCCCAGCATGCTCTGCTCTTACAAGTATCTGGCAATGATTTCTGAGAGTGGTATAAAGGCCGAGCCCCGGCTTCACACTGTGCCAGCACACTTGAGAAGCTCAGAGCGCAGGGGCTCTTTTTCATGTTGTAGCCGAAAATGATCTCTTAAGACCACTTACAACCGTCGTGATTTATGCAGCTGAATAAACACTGCATTTAAAAAGAAAAATTTAAAACTATAAAGTATGACATATTTAATGGGGACAGGGTGATGCGATAGGATCACCAAGCTTCGTAAAACTTTAAATAAAATTAACACACATCACTTTTTAATACACCCGTGTCAAGGCATCTTAAAGACGCAAGAAATAAACACGTAAGTCCTCCGTCCCCTTTTAAAGCCACACTAACATGTGAATCCTTATCTCCATTTATCAGAAGCTTTTAATAGCCTGGGTGGATGACAGAGATCCCGTTTCAGTGCTGCTAACAGCTTCCTTTGATGTTCTAATCCTGGGAGGTCAGAGGAAGACCCTCCACACATCTGTCTCTGGGCTCCGATGCTAGCTGGCACTTCTCTGCTTGCTGCAGCCTCTCTCTGCACACTCTTTCTCCTACAACCTGCTCCTGCCTTTGAGGTCTAAGCTTCTGAGATTGGTCTGGCCTGTTTCATTTCTATTGTGCCGAGGAATAGCCCTAATCTCCCTCCAAACTAGGTGTTCTTTATTTGACTTGCTGTTAGACTTGGGACAGACCAGCAAAACTACCTTTTGGCCTCAAATGCATTTGACTTCCACCAGGTACCCTGCTGGCCCTTCCTTCTGCCCGCTCCCAGCTTCCACCTTGTTCCTGGTGTTACTTTAATCCTCTTTCTTGCATCCACCATCAGCAAGGGAGGCCATGAAGGAACTGTCATGGATTCTGGTATACTTCGCTCAGGGCTCAGGGAAGAGATTTTCCTGTTTGAACTATCATCTCTCTGTTTAACAGATTGGTCTTTAAGGAAAGGTCTCCTTCTATAGCTCACACTGGCTTGGAACACCCGAACCCAGGCTGGTCTCATACCCTATTCCTGCCTCCACGTTCCCAATGCTGGGGTCACAGACATATATATCCCCACCCCAGATTTGGCTATTAACAGCTTTTCTGAGGTCTTATTTCCAGGGCATGTGTCTTAAATGTGCAATTCAATGATATTTTATTTTATGTATATGAGTATTTTACCTGCATGTATGTCTGTGTACCACGTGCATGCCTGGTCCCCAGAGTTGAAAGGATCAGATCCTTTGAAACTGTGGATCATGCCACAAGTCAGAACTCAAATTACAGATACCAGCTCTCTAACAGCGCCCAAGGCTAGATGTCCAAGATTTGTGGTCAGCAGACCAGAGTCTACCTACTCTTGGCTTCCTGGTGCCAACTCCGGTGGTATATCCTCATGTAGCCTTTCCTTGGCGAGCACCTGCCCTACGTCTCTGCTGGTTCACCTCTTCCTATATGAATACCTGTGAAACTCGACGGAAGCCACTCTCATTTCAACTGGCCTGTCTCCAGAGTTCTTAATGCAGCTGCCGCTGTTTTTCAAGCAGGACTTCAGTGCATACATTTGAGGGGGACACAATTTAGGCCATGGTACCCACTCACTGGTAGACACAGACAGAAATTGGGTAGTTAATAAATAACCTGAGGTCAGCTCCTCTGAGCATTGTAGGATAGAGTGGAAACAGGGTAGGCTAGCTCAGGCTTGTCCCAGGAAGGACAGAGAGCCAGTGGTGGGCTGATGGCCAGAGTCTGACCACACAAGCTCAGAGCACTCATGTATGCTTATGGTGGAGCACTCATGCATGTTTGTGGTGGGCTGTTGACCACACATGCTTAGAACACTCATGTATGCTTATGGTGAAGCACTCATATACGATTATGGAGGAGAACTCATGTACACTTGTGGTGGAGCACTCATGTATGCTTGTGATGGAGCACTCATGCATATTTGTGGTGGGCTGATGATCACACATGCTAAGAGGACTCATGTATGCTTATGGTGGAGCACTCATGTATGCTGGTGGTGGAGCACTCATGTATGCTGGTGGTGGAGCACTCATGTATGCTCGTGGTGGAGCACTCGTATATGCTGGTGGTGGAGCACTCATGCATGCTTATGGTGGAGCACTCATGTATGCTGGTGGTGGAGCACTCATGCATGCTTGTGGTGGAGCACTCATGTATGCTTATGGTGGAGCACTCGTATATGCTGGTGGTGGAGCACTCATGCATGCTTATGGTGGAGCACTCATGTATGCTGGTGGTGGAGCACTCATGCATGCTTGTGGTGGAGCACTCATGCATATTTGTGGTGGGCTGATGATCACACATGCTAAGAGGACTCATGTATGCTGGTGGTGGAGCACTCATGCATGCTTGTGGTGGAGCACTCATGTATGCTGCTGGTGGAGCACTCATGCATGCTTGTGGTGGAGCATTCATGTATGCTGCTGGTGGAGCACTCGTGTATGCTGCTGGTGGAGCACTCGTGTATGCTGGTGGTGGAGCACTCGTGGATACTTATGGTAGAACACTCATGTGTGCTCGTGAGGTCATCTTTTCTCTCATTTGCATCCAGATGGGAATTCTGTGCATACTGTACAAGCCTGTGTTCAGTGTGTTTTATAAGAACAATTCACTCATTACAGACTCCCATCCATGTCGCTTCCTCATGTGGCAGTTTGTGCCATGGCGTGCTGTATGCGTCACACTCTTTATGATACCTTTTGGTGAACAGAAATGATTAATTTCATTGTACTTGGATGGTTTTATGTCCTGTTCAGTAAATCATTCCCTCCCTCAAGGTCACAAATATAAATTCAAGGTATCTCCTAACAGCATCTTTTTTTCCTCATTCTTGTACTTATTGTGCATAGTGCTACGATGGGTCAGAGTCTGCTTTACTGTCCCCTAAGGTGAAGCATTTATCTCAACAAATGTGGGACTGTCCCCTTCTTCACTACCTACAAAAACTATGTTGCCCAAAGTTTCTGAGCCTGCTTCTGGAACTTTATTGTAGTCCAAGAGCAGTCTCCTTGGTGACATCGTGGTTTTCTCTGTAGACATCTTATGAGCACTCTGTGCATTTATTCCTGGGTTTGCTTTGATTTTGTCTTTGAGGCAAAGTTATGTGGCCTGACCATCCAATAGCACGTGGTACATGGGCTGCACTTAGTCTGTCATGATTTTCCTGTCTTAATTGTAAGCTGAAATTCTTTTGAGTGTCTGATGTTGGCAATTTCATAATAGTTTGACATACTATATTCAGTCTTTACTTACACATGTAGAAAGAACCTCTTCCTCTGGTTAAGTTCTCTTAGGCGACAGGTTATGTGAGGCCAGCCATGCAGATCTTACCGACAGTGTCCTCCAGGTTCTCATGGGACACATCCTCAGAGAGTCCCTCAAGGAGTGTACTGAAGACATTTGATATGTGCTGTGTTGGATATTTTAAAAGCAAAGTCATTCCAACTATAGTATAAATTTAATGACTTTTGTGTGCTTCTTGGCCTGTGGATAGGCTCTGAGCTGAACGACTACACTGATAGGAACCAAGGATGTGACTGAAACCTTAGTCAAAATGCCTGTGGTCCTGGGGGCCTATTTCAAGACCAGGGCCAGAGGCTTGAGGGGCAGTGCCCTAGGTGAGGAGAATAAGGGCATCCTGGTGAGAATCCACTCCGTCTGCTTAATGGTTCCCTGGAGCCTGGCCACTGGATGGTGCTGACCACACTGAGGGAAGGCAGATCTTCACCTTATCCACTGACTCACATGAAGCTCTCTTGGGCACACTGTCCCAGACACACCCGGGGCATCTTATCAGTCCAATCAAAGGTCAGGCTGCCTGGTCTCCCATTTGTAGGAGGTCAGGGTCCAGTGCTGACAAAAGCTCGGAGGATGATTCATGAAATAAACTTCATATACATTCATGTCATATATAAAACATTCAGTTAAAATGCCCTTGCTACCCTGACATAGAGGCCGTCAAGTTCACATACCAACTCTTGATCTGTCAGCTTCCGAGACTTCTCTCTGCTCTGTCACAGAGCTGGCAACCCCCAAACCAGGGACATTCGTTTTTTTTTTTTTTTTTTTTTTTTTGGTTCTTTTTTTTCCGGAGCTGGGGACTGGCAACCCCCAAACCAGGGACATTCGTTTTTTTTTTTTTTTTTTTTTGGTTCTTTTTTTTCCGGAGCTGGGGACCGAACCCAGGGTCTTGCGCTTCCTAGGCAAGCGCTCTACCACTGAGCTAAATCCCCAACCCCAACCAGGGACATTCTTAAAGAGAAGACAGTATGCTATCCATGTAACAATTTACCAAGATGGTCAACTTTTCAAAGGGAGAAGTTTGTTCTCTGAGGCTCGGTCCTCGCTTACTTGGCTCTGATATTTGGTCCCAGTGAAACACCAGAGTGAGAGCACATGGTCGAAAACATATTCACCTCATGATGGCCAGCAAAGAGAGAGCAGGCAGCGGTGTCTCCGTACCCTTCACAGGTGTGCCCTCATACCTCCTTTGCTGGGACCCACAGAGTAAGCCTTCAACATTTGTACCTCTGGGGAAATTTCAAGCCTATTGAAAGTGGAGATGTTTTGAAAGATAGCTCCAAACTCAAGAGTCAAAATCAAACTTGGAAACAGTGGTGAGAAATTAAATTCTTTTTTCGACAATAGTATAAGGGTTATTGTATTGAATCTACCCTGTCACCAGAAACGTGTCTGTTTGCTAACATGTATATGTGTACACAGCCATACATTTGTATGTAGTATTCACACACATACACACACACACACACACACACACACACATACACACACACATGCTCTTCTATAAAATATGTCAATATGTGTACACAGGCACAAACATGTATGTAGTACGCACACACATGTATATGCTCTTGTATAAGATGTCAATGTGCAGTGTTTCTTTTCTCTAAATCTGTCATCATCTCATGATTCATTTCTCATTGATTTTGTGGTTGTGACCATTTATGTATTTACCCCTAGTTAGTTACATTTCTCACATTCTCTTAAGTTGGAGAGATGTCAGAAAAGACAGTAAAAGTCAGTTAAAATGGAACCATGAAATGAATGTAAGAAAAGAAAATTAGCTGTGAAATATTGACATATGTATGTTTTCTGAAAATATTTTTTTTAAAAATAGGTTTTTAATTCTGGTGTTTGACATTAGAGAAAACGTTTAAGGCTAATGTTGCAACCTTTGCAGAACCGAAATATCAAGGTATCTCCATGCAGCCTAGTGCTCGCAGAGTTAATCACTCTCACATCTCTCTTTGGCTTGTTTGCTAGATGTTAATGAAGGACGGAGGAAGAGCAATTTAGATTAATTGCTCTTAATTAATTAATACCAATTGACAATTTATGATCAAGTAAATTAGGTAATGAAAAATAAATAGTAGCCACAAAAACTGTCATGCAAACTAGAATGGTGAGCAGGATTTCACGTTTTTTGTGTTATTGAATTTACATGGGTATTAAAGCACACTCCAGTGCCACAGAGTTTATCCGGGGCTGTGACTGAGAGCTGATGAAATCCCCATGGAAAGAGCTTGCCCCCATCCCTGTTCTCTGAGTCGGCGTTCCAGGACACGGAAACCCAAGAAACCAAAGACAGGATCTCTGCACACTCGAGGTGGTACCGTTCAGCCAGCACTTGCTCCCGGGGTATCAGACTCGAAACTGGTTTCTCACACAGGTAGGCTACACTGAGTTAGCAGACAGCGTAGCTCACAGAGTTCTCAACACACAGAAATTCAAAGCCCCAAAGCAAAAAGTCGTATGAGATTCTTAAGAGTCTCTCAATCGGACAAAGGGGGAAACGCCCAAAACACAAAGCAAATGTTACCCACAATGCAAGGCCAGGCACTGAGTATCAACTCAAGTATCTTTTTAAAAGAATATAGCATGGGTTATTTTAATGCTTTAAGCTTAAAAAAAAAAAGGACACATTGGAGAGGGCTAGGGAGATGGTTCAACTGTTAAGTGCATGCTCTGCTCTTCAGAGGATCCTAGTCCAGTTCTCAGCAAATAGGACTATCTCAGACTTTCACTTCTGTTACCCGCGCAAGCTCCCAGTGTCTCCTGTCCCATACTGCTCTTCAGACGGTGTGTGAGGGACTGAGCCATGTTTTCAGGCTACAAACGTTTCATTTTTACTTCTACAAGAAAGAATAATTTTGCCCACAAACAGTTTCCTAAGGAAAGAAAACGTAGGAAGGGTGCTCACTCATAGCTTTGGTCTACATGTTGGATCTGAAAGAGCTGGGGCTTTTGAAAGAGACCTGCAGTCAAAACTCTGTCCTTGTGTTTAAATCCAATGTTTAATTTGTGAAAACATAAAACAGAGATTTGAAGACAAGCCCATTTTGCTACACATGAAAATGTTCAGCTAAGGGGTAATTCGCTTTATGTTATGCCTTTTCACTATTTCCACAGTAAATATAATTAAAAAGTGCTATAAGAAATAAAAGAATATCTTTTGGCTAAAGAAAAAGCCAAGTAAGGGCACAACAGGGAGAAAATATCAGACATCTTAAAGTGGAAAACAGAAGAATTACATCAGGGCAAACGTTTAGGGTTTACTAGCCTTTTAAAATAATTTGCTAATAAAATTCCATATTAAATTAGAGGACTCATGTTCAGAGCCAGGGTTAGAATGGTATATAATTAATTCTAGATCGTCCTTAATTTATTTGAAGTTTCAACACTGTCTGTAACAATGCCTAAAACAATTTATTTCAAAAATTATCTCCTCCAATTTACACACTGAAGAGAGATTTGTGCGGCTCCATTTACACCAAGTCTTGTAAAGTGTCTCTTATGGCCACTCTGTCACCCCAAGAAAGGGGAGGTCAGCTGCCCAGAGGGCAGTGTCTGGGTTCAGTCTGTGTGCATTTATGAGGACCCGATCACAGTAAACATTCTCTCATGATCGACCAGGGACTGTCCTAGCGTAAGGTTCCTCTGGTTGTATGGCAAAAAGTCTCACAAGACAGCTGGGAACAGCAGCTGCCCCAGATGAGGAAGGTTCCTAGGCCATGAGTGCCAGCTCCCTGGGTCCACACAGCAACACCGGCTGGTATCATCCACGCTCTTGCATCAGCAGCCAACACTGTCAGGCAGGATGTGCACACGATACAGCAATTCACATAAAGCCACAGATTTTGATGAAGCCTGAGAATCCTGAGAACACAAGCTGAGCTGTAAGGACTCCTGTCAAGACAGAGTAAATTTTCACTGGCTCAGAAAGAAATATTTCAGGGTTAGGAGTGTAGCATAGCCCATGTGAGGTCCCCGGTTGGATCTCCAGCCCGTAAATAGACTTAGAAAGCTTCTCATGTTCCTTCCATCTTCACTCAGAATCCAGCCTCCTGCAGCCTCCTGCAGCCTCCTGCAGCCTCCTGCAGCCTCCTGCAGCCTCCTGCAGCCTCCTGCAGCCTCCTGCAGCCTCCTGCAGCCTCCTGCAGCCTCCTGCAGCCTCCTGCAGCCTCCCGCCTCATGCACCCTGCAAGAATGACTCTACCACTTCGATTGAGACATTTATCTGGTCTGCTCACACATTATCACCTGTGTGCTTTGATGGAAGATTGTACCATGTGATATGCCCTGCAGGATGTTCGCCCAACAGGAGATGGACTCTCCCAGGTTCCGGTTTGGACCCATTTGTGCAGAGCTTCTCATGGGCACTGCTTTCGTTTCCAATGCAAACAGATCTAGAACTATAAATGGCTGGATCATGCTTTAGCTTCCCCAGTCTACCTTCTCCAGACTCAGAACACATGTATTCAGAGCCATCTAACACAAAACCTTCTTTATAGCGAAGTGGCCAATGCCTCGAGGGACTCAATGAATACTTGTATTCAAAGCATGCTGGCAACACAGCGCAGGACAGATCGGCTTTTTTTTTTTACCCTGGAGACCGTGCAGCTTCCTAGAGCCGCAGCTCTCTAGGCTGCCTGGAATTGCTAATGTTAATGATCCGGCCAGAAGAGACACACATTAGAGCACGAGGCCCAGCTTTCATTGAATGGGGGCCAGTTTTACACACTCATAAGTCAGAGCCATGTGCATTTTCAATGGTAAGAGGCTGCCAAGAGAATTTCCCAAGCATTTTCAGTATTTGCAGCAGTATTTCCAACTGTTTGTTATGGTCCCCAGCACGTGGCTATGTGGCCGGATCAATTGGCCATTGCATGACTCCGTGGGACTTAGGTCCATTCTGCTGATCAATATCGATGTGAGCTGTGACTTCCTGTGTAGCTCTTCTCCCATTTAAGGCTCCCTTAAATTCTTTTTTGGGTGACTGCTCTGCCATCATGTTCTCTCCTTCTGTGAATGATTGCTTGTTCACTGTGTGGATGCAGTAGGGGATAGTCAGTGGCTTAAAGTAGAGACCAAGTGCTTCTAGTTGTCTCAAAGAAAGACACAGCACAGTACATTCCTGCCCACTTAGTGGCTCCTGTGTGAGTGGTGTGTGGGAAAAGGATTAGAGTGGAGATGTGCAGGCTAGGACATGAGTCGGGGGGACATGCGGGCTAGGGAAAAGAATTAGAAGCGTCACGCCTATATTACCATGTTTCCTCATCAAGCGATAATGTATCTAATGCCTCTCTTTAAAAGGACATCTTTTGGAGTTAGTGTTAGAAATAACCTGTGAAGACTCCGAGTGGAGTTATCTGGGAGGCTCCTAACCAGAGTGGTTATTGCTACTCTCAGGATGAACTTAGCCATGGGGATGGAACAAAGTCAAGATCAAGGCCCTTCCCACCCAAAAAAAGGTTGTCATTCCCCAGCTGGAGCTGGTTGAGATGCTTCAGTTAAGCAGTAAGTGTTGTCTGGTCATGTGAGCTCACAAGCTCCTCGGGCAACTGACTCAGGGAAAGAGGATGGTTTGGGGACGACCAAGCTCAAGGCTGTTCTACTTAACGTATTCATAAATTCCGAGATACTTGTGTGATATGGTTGTACTTTCACCTAATATTTTATACATGCCAAGAAGACAGCAAATTGAATTATGCTTCTCATTACAAAATAAAAGGAAAGGTTTAAAATATGCTCCATCTAGAAACATCCATCTTGTCAGCATTAAGCTAATCCCCCTGCAATGCACTCGTGGTCTTTGTCTCTCGGTTTATTACTGTTAATTTAAGGAAGGTTTTAAGACATGCTTTGTGCTTCGCACACTAATGACTAAACCAGAAGAAGGGACTGTAAGCTGTAGTTTTCTTTACACAACAATAATGAAACCCAAAACAAAGCAAGGCAGAATGAGCTGCAGGCATTGAAGCCTGAGCGGTGCCTGGAATCGAAGGATAGAGGACAAGAGTTGTTGCTTAGGTTAGACGGGAGAGCCATGGTTCAGCTGGGGCATTTAAACACACATGGGTGCGTGTACACGCACACATGAACACACATACACATGCACAGGCATACATATAAACACATACACACAAGCATATACAGAGACACACAGACATATACACATAGAGACACACCCATAGAGCAGCACATGTAGACATACACACAGAAGAACATACAGAGACACACAGACATACTCACAGAGAGACACACACATAGAGAAGCACAAACAGACATAAACACAGAAGCATGTGCAGAGACACAGACATACACACATAGACACACGGATATACACAAAGAGACACACATATAGAGACACATACACACACATCCAGAGACACACAGACATATGCACAGAGAGACATGTACATAGAGAAGCACATACAGACATACATACGGAAGCACATACACATACACATTAGAGACACGTAGACACAGAGACACATAGAGAGAAACACATACAGACACAAGCATATACAGAAACATACAGACATAGGCACAGAGAGACATACACAGAGAAGCACATACATACATACACACATACATACATACATACATACATATACACACATACATACATACACACACATACAGAGAGACACCTAGACACACAGAGAGAAACACACACACACACACACACACACACACACACACACACCTTCACTAATTAGAGTTGAGTATGTGTAAGTGTGGATGGAAAGTCTCTCTGAGTCACTGGGTAAGGCCCCAAGATGCACCAACTGAACAAAGTAACCCTTCTGACAGCTCGACTGACTGACAGCTTGGCTGAGGACATTCCTTCTGTGCTTCGAGGCCATTTGTTTTTGTTTTCCTTCCTCCAGAGACCTCGGATGAACTTATTTTTTAAGAAGATAATAAAACAAACGCTTAGAGAGCTGGGTGGGTTTTGCTTAGTCACTCCGTAGACACTGCTAACCTGGGTATAATGCAGGGAGCCAGCCAGAAGAGCACCGTCCTTAAAGAATGGCATGGCTTCTTTTGTTTAAAGTACTCGCCGTGTAGTTGAGGGAGATGGTACAAAAAGAGGGGAGCAAACAGCAACTGACCTTTCAATGCTAGTCCAGTTTGATACATAAAGGAGCAGCCACACGGTTGCCAAAATTCCATGGAATATCAAAACTGCAGAGTGACCAGAAGAGGAGCATATTTAGCTAGGCGAGGAAGCCTATGCATTTGGATTCAGTGACTTAGGACTCCTCTCGATCTACTGCACTCTGACACTACAAGAAGAGCAGCACAGAAATCCCAATGCTTGGTTTGCAATGAGAAAAATCCCAGACTCTACTACATAGAGTGTTGATATGCAAGATTTAACAAGTCCAACTTGTTCATGAAATTTGTTCTACTAGAGACATAGATATTCCTGCCTCTCTGACTTACAGCTAGATGAAAAGCATTTGGCTTCATGGTTTATTCCAATTGATGAATCAGACCATCTAATTTTTCTCATATGTTTTCTATTACACAAAAAAATGACAAAAATTCTAGTTGGAAGAATGAATAGTGCAAAATCAGAACCGCAGAAGTCTTCAGTAGGATTTTACTTGGGATATGAAGTAGAGTTTTCCTATTTTTTTCTGCTAAGTGTAAATCAATGGTCTGGGTTAGTTTTTGTTTTAACTGCTCAGTTTGTTAACAAGTCCCATGAGATCAGAGAGTAGAAGCCTCAAGCACCGACAATATACAGTTCCCCAGAATTCTGGGGCTCCCCGTGATCATTCCATCCTGAATTCTGCAGCCAATGTGAGAACTTCACTTTAGATATCACAACTAGCTATGCAAAATGGCTGCTCTGTGTATTTCTTTCAATATCCAGCTGGAGGAAAGAAAATACTTATATTCATTAGAATCCATTTGCGTGACTTCACCTGCATGCCTTCCTGACATTTCATATCCAGATCTACAAGGAAATAAATTTCTTTGCTGATGCAATGTAAGGTAAATATAAGATCCAAGTGATCATGATCTCCCCTTCTTCCTAGATGCAGGAGGAGCTAAGTGGGGCCTTGTCAATATGTAGCAACCACCTTTAGGTTAGTCAGCACAGAGAACCCTGAATAGTGACTGTACTTCAGAAGGTAGTGGACAGAGGGTCCCCTGCTGGCTCTCTTTCCGCAGCACTGGAAATGCTACCAGAAGCAAAGGGAACAAGTTACCTCAGAATCTAGGCAACTGAACAAAACACCAAAGGCAGAAAGGTCTATTCAAGAGAATCTTCTGGAACATGGTTGGACAGTTGTCTAGATGACACAGACTTGGAGCTCTACCAGTCCCCTACCACCAGATCAGTCCCAGTAAGTCAATTCCGAAGTATTGCCAGTCCTGAAAAAACCCTGACCCCAAAATAACGTCTTCAGAGCAGTGCCAGTGTTTCTTACAAACTTGCGAATCCCAGACATGTTTTTAGAGTGTGAGCTGTGCCCTTTGATCTAATGCTCATGCCAGGGTGGTGGGGGCAGGGTGGGTTCAGAATTCAGCTAAGTTTTATGAAAACAGCAGGGCTCAGCTGCAACCCGAGCTCTGAGAGTTTAGCCTGGAGGAAGTCCTAGACCCAGGGAAGAACAACAGCTCACCATTCCTGCATATCTGAGGGCTACCTGTCTGCAAACCCTGAGCTGGCCAGGAATCAAGGACAGGGGGTGGCAGGAGCTGGAGGGGACAGCTCTGTCTTTTATTTAATGATCAGCCTTACAGAAAATTAAGAGATGCCAGTGAGGCTTGTAAGGAAAAATCAGAAGCTTAGCGTGCGCGCGCGCGAGCACACACACACATGCACAGATGCACACACACTGACAGAACCCAGTGTCCATATGCTTTAGAGGGTGGACAATCTACAGAAATGTGTGCAGAAGTCATAAATAAATGAACAACAACAGGTATAAGGCATACATAACTCTGGGGACGCATCCCAGGCAAACCCAGCAAACTGTGAGGGTGGGGCTGAGGAATCTGCTTCCAGGAAGGTTGTGTTCTACAAGAGACTAAGCAAAGAGAACCTTTAGGCCTGATTTGTTCCTGGGCTTTATATTGCCTTCCCTTGGCCTCGGTGTCTAACTTTATGCAATGCTCCTTGGGAGACAACAGCTTTGTGATGTATTTTGTACCACAAGTTGTCTACCGTGATGCTGTCCATACTGTGACTACAGTGTGATGCATTTCAGATGTTCCAAAAGTCAGGCTTCCTCGTCTTTTCTAACAGTGCTACAGTGTATGTCTTTATGCAGCTAAACATGTTCTTTTCTCCTTCACTATTTGACTTAGTTTTCAAATGCAACAGTTCAAACTCAAAGACTCTTGTCAATTACTTTCTAAGCACGCGTGCACGCACAGACAGACAGACAGACAGACAGACAAACATATTAACTAGGACTTTCACAAGAGGCAGAGATCCAATGTTGTAGAATTACTTGCAGACTCAGTAGCTGGCAGTATTAAGTGCACATAAAGTTAGCCTGAACATTTTTCATTTATTTTAGCCATCTGATTTCCTTTATTTATGTCATTTTTCTATGAATATTTGATTTATGTCATTAGTCAATTTAATGCTTTTTATACTTTATTCGCTATGTTATATATTGTTGAAAATTATTTCCGGTTACTATTTGCAATTTAATTTGCCTTGTGATGTTTAACATATAACTTCTTATTTATAAAATAAAATTAATATTTGTCTCATTATTTCTTGACTTAAATCTTAGGATGTTCTTTGATTTTTTTTTCAGGTTATTATTCTCCAATATATGTGTCCAGTTCTTAAAAATTATTTCTTTTCATACTGGTCTGGAATTAATTTCAAAAAATGGTATTAAATAAATATTTTATTCTATTTTTTGCACAGATAGCCGGCTTTGCCTTAGCGTAATTTCTTCAATAATCCTCTTCTGGCTTTCCCTAGTGAAATACAATCACTCTTTTATATAAAGCATATGAAAAGCGGTTCTATCTGGAAAACTGCTCATTTTTCTGTTTATTTGTGTTCCAAAATGGAGCAAGCCTCAGAGTCATTATCAAGGCCATTATGCCATCTGGGAATTTAGAGAGAGCTCAAATTAAAGCTGGATGCCTCATCACAGTATATGATGAGAAGACAGAAGGGAGATTCAGGGATGGGGAGAGGAGCTGGGGAGAAAGGGAGGTGAAGGACCAGAGGAGTTGATGGGGGCAAACACAGCTGGAGAACATAAAAGACCTGAAAGAGATTGTCCATCTAAAACCCACACTATACGTGTCAGTGAAAATATTACAGTCAGAAACAACCTGCTTTGCCCCGGGACTTAAAACTCCACTAGGGCAGGAGCACACATCCCTTTGAGTGCAATAGATGCTCCCCTTTAAAAGGCTCCTGCAACATTTGTCAATGTGAACAAGTATATCAAAATGAGTCCACAAAGGGAGAGAGAGCCTCGGGGTCAAGGGTCCAAAAACTGCTATGTGATGGAGAGGCCTCTTGAATTTGAATTTAACTTTGGAGACAATGGGATAGGGGCAATAGCAAAGGATTCCTCAGAGAGGTTTGCAACTAAGACTTATAATTCTTACCCAGGCATGCAATTATCATCATCATCATCATCATCATCACCACCACCACCACCACCACCACCACCACCACCATCATTATCACCACCACCACTACCACAACCATTGTCATCATCATCATCATCACCACCATCACTATCACCATCACCATCACCATCACTAACACCACCACCACCACGACCATCATCATCATCATCACCACCATCACTATCACCATCACCATCACCATCACTAACACCACCACCACGACCACCATCATCATCATCACCACCACCACCACCACCATCATCATCATCACCATCATCATCATCCCAGCACTCTGGAGGGAGGCAGATGCAGGTTGATCTCTGTGAGTTCAAGGCCAGCATGGTCTACAGAGCAAGTTCTAGGACAGCCAGAGATACACAGAGAAACCCTGCCTCAAAAAACATATTTATATTTGTGTGTGTTTGTGTGTGTGTGTAAAAATAATTTTTTCTGGCTGCCAGGTGCATGTGTTACCAGCAATCATTCCAGCAAGAACACAACAGGGATGGCTACTAGAACTTGGCAGCCAGCAAGTGGACCAGGCTAAGTGAGGCCACTGGGTACTCATGGTAAGTCACAAGCTCAGAACAGGATCACCAATATGGGCAGAGTCTATGAAGGATTCTTACAATTCTAAAAAACCCCTTAGTGGTCCCATAAGGATTGGGCCATCATATACGTGGGTATGGATGCCTGGGTATAAAGTCTCTACACCCAACTCAATATGGCTGAATGGTAGTGTTTGGAATGTGCTGAAAAGGTGCGGAGAGGAGACTGATATGCATCGTAGACACCCTTCTGGAATTTAGCCAGACTCTAATGGTCAGAAGTGATTGCTTTGTTTGGCCTTCATTCTGCTTTTGAAGGCACAATTTCCACACTGCAGGGGTAGGGGTAGATTGGGGGTGAGAGAACAGGGACTGTGTAGTCCAAGCAGGAATGTTTGCTGACAAGTGAAGAGAGACAGAGAGTTGGGACACAGCACAGTCATGGTGATGCCTCAGCTCACAGCATAGGCGCCAGGCTCAAGGGTGTCTATAGTGACATCTGTGGACGATGCCTCCTGGGCTTCCAAGCCTCAGTGTTTCCCTAGGCCACCACCACCTCCACTGAGAGGATTGGAAAGGCGGCCCATGCCAAGTGTCCGCACATGCAAAGCGCTCGCTCATGGCGATTCTCCTATAACACGTCTCCGTCCCCACAGGTCAGCTTCTCTAACTACAGAGTGAAAAACCAGTTTCTGTCAGACTCCTCCCAGAATTCCACAGTGTTCCAAAGGACACGTGGATTGATGTGTGCCACCGAGGATAAATGGGTACCAGCTGAGCTATTCTGAAGTCACACCTAGGCCAGCCTGTTTACAAAGAAACTTGTTCAGTGCCTCTGGCAGCCTCGGGGTCCGCACTGTGCAGCCCTGTTGGGGAGTCTTCATTTCACCAGTCAGTCAAAAACACCTAGAAGGCTGCCCTGCTAGACTACCCTGACAGAGACCAAGTGTGCTGCATCTCTGAGAGGAGAGACTTCATATCAAGTTGAGGAACAGGGTTAGGAAGGAGGCACCTTTAAGAGTTTCGTGGAAGGTTCTGAAACTGAGCATATTAAATTCTCGGTTTTGAAGGAGGCTTCTGAAATTGAATGTTTATGGTTTCAGCCAGGCCAGCAGAGCTGGACATCACAAGAAGCAAAAATAATCCCCGTTAGCTGTGCTCTGACCACAGTACCTTCTCTTGTGTAGGAAGCTGGCAACCTTACTGGGCAGCCGCACAGAAGCAACCTCTGTCTGGGCCAGCAGAACCTGGACGTGGTCTTAACACAGATGGGGGCTGGCAGTACAATGCTGGACATTGTTGAGGTGTTTGTGTGTCAGCCTGTGGCGTGTGTGAGCATTGTCTCTATGTAAGCTGATGGGTGGTGTTGATTCACTCCTCTAGGGACAACTGACTGAGCGTGATTTTGCTTATCACTACTCTGTGAGGACAATCTCCTTACTTGCCAGTATCTCTTCACATCTCCAACCCTTATCCCTGAGTACATGGGGTACGTTTCACCATTCTCACTAATAAGTTCAATAGGAACTTTCTTTGAACACCGTGGCTTGCCTTTGGTGAAGACCAGTGTCCCCAGGGAACGGATCACAGAAATTCCCACCAGGAATTTCTCCCACACTTCTTCATGTGACCAAGAAGTGCCATGGACCCAACATCTCTGCTGCATGACTAGACCACAGCCAAGTCAGGACTTGAATGATGGGTCCAGAACTCCAATGGCAGCGAGTGGCATGGCGCCCATACACACAGCACCATTATTTCTGAACACGGGGCTCTCAATGGCTCACACTGCTGCCCATGCACATGTGCAGACTTTGACCTCAGCTGAGCCACAGAATCTCCTTTTGCTCCAACCCAACAAACCTGATGTCTCAGATCTTTCTAGAAGCACAAGATGTGGATCTGAATGGGCCTTGAGGGTTTTCACCTAGTTCCGTCCCACTGGGGTGGCCTTCAAGCTTCCAAATCTTGAATGCCACCATATCTTTAGTCATTCAGGGAGATCCACAGCTCCTGATAGAAATAGGCACTAGAGGAAGGCCATGATGATGCCCACATGATCCCCCTTAAAAAGACTGTATGAGAGAGGCCGCACTGGGAACTCTGGGTAGCAGCAGTGGTTTACTGCTGCAAGCAAGACCCAGTGCCCAGCCTTGCTGAGAGTAGACTCTGCCTGCTTTCCAGCAGAACTCCGTGAAAGAACACTGATCTGAAAAACTCAGATGCTTCAGAAAAACCTAGTCCCAGGGCTGTAGAATAGCTCTCTGGTAACCTCACCTGCTGCACACACGTGAGCCTGATTGTGAATCCTCAGCACCCAGGCAAAAAGCCAGGTGTGCTCATGTGTACTAGTAACCCCCCAGAACCAAGGGCAAGGGCTGCGGGGGTTCGATATTGCCAGCCTCATCCCAGGGTTAGTGAGAGGCCCTGCCTTGAGGGAATAAGATGCAGGAGATAGAGAAGATGCCCAACACTCTTTTCTGATTCTCCACTGCATGTGCACAGACATACGGGCTCTGCACACACCGCCTACTCACTCAGACATATACACACGCACATTCTGATATACTCACAACACAGACACACATTCACATGTTCACATAGACGCTCACATGCTCACACGGAGACACACACATTCATACACGCTCACACAGAGACATACATTCACACGTGCACTTACACACAAACACACATTCACACACACACACAAACACACACATTCACACACACACACAAACACGCACATTCACACACACACACAAACACGCACATTCACACACAGAGGCACACATTCACCCACACTCACACATGGCCACACACATACAAAGCATGCTCACCTATACATACACACACATAGACACACACAGAGATATACGTACACCCACAAACCCACACAACACACACACACACACACACACACACACACACTCACAAGAAAAGCTGATCCAGACCCTGGCTTAGCCGTGACCTCTTATAGTAACAGAGAGCTAAGTTGTCCCCCTGACCAATTACCTAGTGACCAGTCTCAAAATGGAACCAGAGAGTTCTGCTTTCTTAAGAGAAACCCCAAGGAAAAAAAAACCATTAACAAATAAGTGGAGAGTATAGAAAGCAGAGATGCCAAAGCCACAAAAGAGACCTGAAAATCACAACTAAAATGAGAAGTTTTCAGAGAGATATCCAATTGGAAAAGGGAGAAACTGTGGTAATCAAGACTGGGAATCCTAAAAGCTGAAACCAGGACAGAATTTATGAATGTACACATCATATGTCAGTGTGTGCCTCTCTGCTTCCTCCTAATACACACACACACACACACACACACACACACACACACACACACAAATACACACACATACACACACAGAGAGATACGGAGAGAGAAGAGACAAAGACAAGCAGACAGACAGAGGGAGAGAAGGAAAAGAGAGAGAGGCAGATGGGAGACATAGAAAGTTCAGGTGAATAGCTTGACTTTCTCAGACTATTTCATAAAAACAGAAGAATATCATGAAAGTAAAGTTGAAGAAACTTTGACCAAATGTAACAATTTACATGTTCTAAGAAGCGACTAAGTTAGTTTTAGAGTGAAAAGGTAGAGAAAATCGAGGAAGAGGAAATCGTTAGATAATACCAAAAATTATCGAAACAAGGCAGAACGAGAGAGTGTGAATTCCAAAAACATAAAAACTAGGCTGAGTGTGAGAGGTACAGTGATGCTATGCTGGGAAACAAAACTTTCTGGTTATTGTCACACCGTAAGCCACAGTTGTCACTAGGGCCAACAGAGATCAACTCCAGGGCTTCGTGACCTTTGGCTGTGAGCCTAGCCTTGTGGGGGAAGTGAGTGCAGGAATCTTCCCCTCCTAGCTCACCACGCAAAGTGACCTTTACCTGCCCTGCACTTCTACACAGTTCACTCAGCAGAGTGAGTTGGGGCTTCTCAAAGGCACACAGCATGCAGGGGTGGGCTTCTGAGACTCGTGCTACTGCTAAAAAAAAAGACACTCAATTTACACAATCTCATAATTTATTAGCTCTTGGGTGCAGATAAATAATACTTACTGGAGGCTGGAAAGATGGTGTCACAGTTAAAAGCACTTAACTGCTCTGCAGAGGAGCCGAGTCCTATTCCTCCCGACACATCAGGCCACTCACAACCTTTGGTAAATTCAGTTCCAGAGCATCAGACACCCTCTGCTGGCTTTGTCAGGTAACTGTACTCACGTATGTGTGCCTGCAAAACACACACACACACACACACACACACACTCACACACACACTCACAAACACTCACACACACACTCACACACATACACCCACACCCACACTCACACTCACACACACACACTCACACACACATACACCCACACCCACACTCACACTCACGCACACACTCACACACACACTCACACACTCACACACTCACGCACACATTCACACACATATACTCTCACACACTCACACACATACACTCACACACACTCACATACTCACACACTCACACACTCACACACACTCACACACACATACACTCACACACACACTCACACACTCATACACACTCACACACACACTCATACACACTCACACACTCACACATACACACACTCACACACACTCACACACATACACTCACACACATACACACACACTCACACTTAAATGAGTCTTTTTTTGAAGGGTAAATACTGTTTCTTCTTTTAAAAATCAGGACAAGGACAGTAAGGTACTTTTTTTTTCCTCTGCTGTTATGAAGAATCAAATCCACCAGGAATCGGCCATTTCATAAACAGACTTCATTTTGTCTCCTCTCCAAGGAGAAGTTTATATAAACTGAAAACCTATCTTAAAAATTATCTACAAATGAAGCTGAGGTGGAAAATTGAGCCATTTGGTCTATTATATATTCCAAAACACTTCCCACCACGGATCAAGTCAGAGAAAGTACTCTGAGCAATTACCTCAATTTGTCACGGTCCCTGAAGATTCCCACCTTTCAACCTCGCCACGCTGGTGGTTCAATGGTTCAGTTCTCCATAACAGCAGACCTGACTTTGCCCAAGAGGACAAGAGCTTGGCTTGTGGAGCAGGGCTGATTCTGACACTTCTGTCCCCACAGGCATGGGATGTCCTCTCACTGTCCACGTCTGGGGTGGCCACTTTGTTTTCTGAGCCCCTTGCCTCATGTTTTAGCCTCCAAATCCTGCCTGGGATGATATCTGGAGCTTCCCAGCATATTTTCCAGAGCAGGAGCCCAGCGCTAATCAGGCCATTATATCCCCTGTCCCCTCTAGGACCATGAAAGGAAAAGCAGAATCTTGACCTGTTTGTACCCACCATAGCCCCTGACAAAGGGCCAAAGTAATGCTAACAAGGCCCTGCCCTGATCCTGCCCTTACCCTGCCCTGACCCTGTCCTGCCTCTGCTGGCTCCTGTACCCTGCTCCCGAGTGTAGCACATTCAGAGAGACACATAGAAGAAGATGCATTCTCCCTGTCAGAACACAAGTTGCCTTAGCCAAGCATAAGCTCTAAGAAATATGTCTCAGGAGAATTAAGACTGGGTGTCTGTGCTTACGAAGAGGGTGCGTTCTCACTAGAGCACACAACTTAGCCACAAGCCTCTGTTCTGGTACCTTGCGCACAACCCAAGCGTGTCTGCCCTATGTCAGGAGACAAACCTGCTGGCACCTTGTACAACCCATCGTTGCTGTTAGAAGGTGACCCGGGTTGGACAGTCCTGGATGCTATTCTGGAAGGAGAGCCAGCCACTCCTTATTTACATACTTAAGACTGTTTGATTCATAAACCACAGCCCAAATATTTTCTTTTAAAATCTCTGTAAGGATTGAGACATACTTCACAGAAAGCTCTATGTGTCCCTGAGAGCAGCTGCCCTGGAGAATAACTGTCTTGTTTTATAGAAAAACACCTAAATCACTCCTTGAGGCCCAGCCATGGGGGCATTCAGATCAAAATGACTTGTGAAGAAACAAGCCTTGTTGAATTGTTTTTTAAAAAAGATGATGATTTGGAGTAAGCATTTAGACGTTCCTCCCGTGGCAGAGGTATCCAGAAACCATTGGGGTTGAAATGATTAATTGCTCCAATAGACTCTTTGAGAACGGTGTTTATACTGCCATGTGTAACACCACAGGAGTGCACAAATGGCTTCCAAATTCCCAGGCTTCCTCCAAGACTATGGAGGAGAAACTGGGCTTCGTGCCAGGTCGACCCATTCCAAGGCCATATAAGTGACCTATGGACACCCAGGCCTCTCAGAGAAGAACCCAGGTCCACAGCTTCCTCTGCATCTCGCTTGTCCCTTTGCCCCTAGTGTCTCCCATCAAGAAGGGTGATACACGGGTTAGAGTGTCCACGCTGCTGGATGGAAGACTGGGGAAGAAGCCCAGACTGCAGCCTCCCTGGGCCTCAGCAGTGTCCACGTAGCAGGTGTGTGCCAGCCAGTAGCACAAACCACGCTCTGTTGGGTAAAGGTGGCTGGCCTAGCCTCCCGCTGCTCTGCACAGACTTTGCCTTGGCAGTGGCTGTCCATTGCCTAAACGCCCAGTTCACTTCAGCTGCAGTGTTTGCTCTCTTTGCTTGGATAAAACAATCTTTCTCTGGGTAATTTGAGACCCTGGAGGTGAACATGTGGTGTTATTTTTCTCGCTCTTTCACCAAGTTCAGTTTTCTGGGAAATAGGAAAGGCTCATTATGTGAGTCTGCATCTAATCTACAGAGATGGTAATGGTTGATTCGGCTTTCTGAAGGTCCCTCCCTACTTGAACCCTGACCTCCACCCATTCCTTTGCTTTGTCCTAAAACCAAAGCCTGTGTGGTTTGTAGAACAAAGCAGAACAATGGCATAAAACGTGGATTAGTAACTTACCTCACTGCTGTGAAAAAGCACCTGACAGATGCAGCAGATCGAGGGTCTTGGTTCATGGTTCTACAGCACATGATGGGGGTCGGGGAGAGGCAGCAGGAACATGAGACCATGCAACAGAAGCAAGAGACCATGCAGCAGGAGCAAGAGGCCATGCAGCAGGAGCAAGAGGCCATGCAGCAGGAGCAAGAGGCCATGCAACAGAAGCAAGAGACCATGCAGCAGGAGCAAGAGACCATGCAGCAGAAGCAAGAGACCATGCAGCAGGAGCAAGAGGCCATGCAACAGAAGCAAGAGGCCATGCAACGGAAGCAAGAGACCATGCAGCAGGAGCAAGAGGCCATGCAACAGAAGCAAGAGACCATGCAGCAGGAGCAAGAGGCCATGCAACAGAAGCAAGAGGCCATGCAGCAGAAGCAAGAGGCCATGCAACAGAAGCAAGAGGCCATGCAACAGAAGCAGGAGGCCATGCAGCAGGAGCAAGAGGCCATGCAGCAGAAGCAAGAGGCCATGCAGCAGGAGCATGAGGCCTTGCAGCAGGAGCATGAGGCCATGCAGCAGGAGCAAGAGGCCATGCAGCAGGAGCAAGAGGCCATGCAGCAGGAGCATGAGGCCATGCAGCAGGAGCAAGAGGCCATGCAACAGAAGCAAGAGGCCATGCAGCAGGAGCATGAGGCCTTGCAGCAGGAGCATGAGGCCATGCAGCAGGAGCAAGAGGCCATGCAGCAGAAGCAAGAGGCCATGCAGCAGGAGCAAGAGGCCATGCAACAGAAGCAAGAGGCCATGCAGCAGAAGCAAGAGGCCATGCAACAGAAGCAAGAGGCCATGCAACAGAAGCAGGAGGCCATGCAGCAGGAGCAAGAGGCCATGCAGCAGGAGCAAGAGGCCATGCAGCAGGAGCATGAGGCCTTGCAGCAGGAGCATGAGGCCATGCAGCAGGAGCAAGAGGCCATGCAGCAGGAGCAAGAGGCCATGCAACAGAAGCAAGAGACCATGCAGCAGGAGCAAGAGACCATGCAGCAGAAGCAAGAGACCATGCAGCAGGAGCAAGAGGCCATGCAACAGAAGCAAGAGGCCATGCAACGGAAGCAAGAGACCATGCAGCAGGAGCAAGAGGCCATGCAACAGAAGCAAGAGACCATGCAGCAGGAGCAAGAGGCCATGCAACAGAAGCAAGAGACCATGCAGCAGGAGCAAGAGACCATGCAGCAGAAGCAAGAGGCCATGCAGCAGGAGCAAGAGGCCATGCAACAGAAGCAAGAGGCCATGCAGCAGAAGCAAGAGGCCATGCAACAGAAGCAAGAGGCCATGCAACAGAAGCAGGAGGCCATGCAGCAGGAGCAAGAGGCCATGCAGCAGAAGCAAGAGGCCATGCAGCAGGAGCATGAGGCCTTGCAGCAGGAGCATGAGGCCATGCAGCAGGAGCAAGAGGCCATGCAGCAGGAGCAAGAGGCCATGCAGCAGGAGCATGAGGCCATGCAGCAGGAGCAAGAGGCCATGCAACAGAAGCAAGAGGCCATGCAGCAGGAGCATGAGGCCTTGCAGCAGGAGCATGAGGCCATGCAGCAGGAGCAAGAGGCCATGCAGCAGAAGCAAGAGGCCATGCAGCAGGAGCAAGAGGCCATGCAACAGAAGCAAGAGGCCATGCAGCAGAAGCAAGAGGCCATGCAACAGAAGCAAGAGGCCATGCAACAGAAGCAGGAGGCCATGCAGCAGGAGCAAGAGGCCATGCAGCAGGAGCAAGAGGCCATGCAGCAGGAGCATGAGGCCTTGCAGCAGGAGCATGAGGCCATGCAGCAGGAGCAAGAGGCCATGCAGCAGGAGCAAGAGGCCATGCAGCAGGAGCATGAGGCCATGCAGCAGGAGCAAGAGGCCATGCAACAGAAGCAAGAGGCCATGCAGCAGGAGCATGAGGCCATGCAGCAGAAGCAAGAGGCCATGCAGCAGAAGCAAGAGGCCATGCAGCAGGAGCAAGAGGCCATGCAGCAGGAGCAAGAGGCCATGCAGCAGGAGCATGAGGCCATGCAGCAGGAGCATGAGGCCATGCAGCAGGAGCAAGAGACCATGCAACAGAAGCAAGAGGCCATGCAGCAGGAGCAAGAGGCCATGCAGCAGGAGCAAGAGGCCATGCAACAGAAGCAGGGGGCCATGCAGCAAGAGCATTGTTTGTTAGGTGACCCTAGATTGTGTCTAACTGGCAGCATTAACCACAAGACTCCTTTACAAGTGAAAAACGAAGTCACTGGGGACATTCTACCCAATTCATTTTAAAGGAGAAATATAAATGATAATAAAGTTTAAAAGTCAAAACAAAAACCATAGGACGTGAAAAGCAAAGTCTTAGCTATTGTTAATTTGGCAATAGAGAGTCTGTCACATTTTCCGTGTTAGTGGTATCCCAGGACTTTGTTAAATTTTCTTAACATATGTAATTGGCATGTGTGTGTCAGGCCAATTTTCAAATAATTGGAAGAACTTAGTAATGACAGCAGTAGTGGGAGGGGTGGTGGTGTTGTGGAGGAAACTCCCGGCCATGCATCTCACCTGAGCCCTCTCCCTCTCTTGTCATCACCAGAAGTCCATTCCGGGGTCGCTTGGTGACCTTAGTACATACGAGCTGCCTTCTCTACGTTCCCAGCGTGCAGTAAGTATTGTTCCACTTGGCATGTGCTGATTGATCCCTTCCTGGCTGTTTCCATTTCTCCTTCCTCAATATTGTAGGTTCCTTATGTAACTGACATGCCATGCTCACCCCCAAAATATACCAATAGGATTTTATTCTAATAATATGTAAGCTTGTCCTAATGGTACTATGCTGGCAATAATATGTTAGGCTTGGTGTTTTCGAGGCTGGACGTGCAACGTAGGGCCTCTATATGTCATTCACAGTGAAACTCGGTGGAAGAAGAATGGCTGGCTTTTATTGGTCAGGCTCTAGTAAACGTTTAAACATCCCATAGAATTGTAACTTAAATCTGCCAAGAAAAATGTTCTGGAGTCTAATATGGCTGGGGGCTTGGTGGCAGATCAGTGCAGAGTCCGGAGTAAAAGCACCAGCTGCCGGATTCCACATACTTGCTTGCTGTGGTCCATCAGAAAACTCACTAAATTAAAACAAACAAACAAACAAACAAACAAACAAAACAGCCTTCAGGAGCAGGTGTCTCCAACTGTACCCATCCAAGGATCAGGCTAACCTGATCCTCGTTGTATCTGTCCCAGCTACAGTTTTCTGGAGTAGTCAGGCACCCCTTCTCCCCTTTTAGACTATGTCTTCTATCTGGAACGTTCTTCCTTTTTTTTTTTCGGAGGTGGGGACTGAACCCAGGGCCTTGAGCTTGCTAGGCAAGCACTCTACCACTGAGCTAAATCCCCAGCCCCTGGAACGTTCTTATGATCCCAAATAGTACATGTAATTCTTTAAGATATTCATCTGAACAATTACTCTGATTAAACTTCTACCTTCACGACCTTATAAGCCACCCACCCATTCATCCATATATACATTTATATGTCTACTCACCCATCCTTCTACTCAGCCATTTGTCTGTCCTTCCATCTACCCATCCATTTATCTGTTCGTTATTCCATCCACCTAGCTATCTACTTACATACCAACTTATCCATCTCTACATCCACCTCTTCATTCACTTACCTATCCAACCTTCTGTCTATCCATCTAACTGCTCCATGCGCCCACCTACGTGCCAATCCATCCTTTACCCATGTGCCCACCACCTTCCTTCTTTCATCTACTTGTCCACCCCATTCCTCTACCCATCCAGCCAACCACCCATCTGTCCATTCACTGATAACATCAATATTTAGTAAATGCCGGTGTCTGCTAGGTGTAGGTATTGCAATAAATAATAGGATAGAAATATACACAGAACAAGTTATACATGTTGAAAACCCTTTTATTAAGTAAGTAAATATATGCCTGAGAAAATGCACACGAGGAGGACCTGCCATAGGCTGTGCTATTTGGGGAAGTATAGTGGAAAAGTCAAGACCTAAGCATAACTTCAAAACTTAAAGTGTCATGTTAATTATATGTTATTGAATTATAGGTTAACTCAAAAATACGGTCACTTTAAAACATAGCATTTGGGGCTGGAGAGATGGATCAGTGTTTAAGCTATCTGGTTGCTCTTTCAGAGAGAGGTCCTGTGTATGATTCCCAGCACCTACATGGTGACTCACAACTATCTATCAACTACAGATCCAAGGTCTATGACACACAGCTTCTTCTGGTCTCTGTGGGTCTCAGTTACACATATATTTCATAGATACACATGTAGGTAAAACATCCATACACATAAAAAATAAAATAAATACAAATTTGTTTTGAAATCTAGCATTTAAGGTTCAGGATTCCAAGCATGACTGAGCTCTTGGACAGAGCCTCTCTGGGGCTTTAATCAAAATGCTGGCTTGGGCTATCGTCTGACCTAAAAACTTGTGCTCAGAAAGCCCTGACTACAAGCTCACTTACAAACAGGCTTGCAGGATGCAGATCTTTTGGAGCGGTTACTCAGACATCTCATTCAGTTTCCAACTTGTGATCATTGAAAAGCAAGTCTAGACAGGCAGCTAGATTTATTAAGATCATGTGGGGAGAGCTAGAGATCCAGCAAGAGGCCTTGGCATAGGGTCCCTTAGGTCACTCTCCACCAGTTCATTAGAAATTGAACTCACAGTCTAACTCACACTCTGGGGGAGGAGGCAATGCTGTGCAGACATCAGAACCACGGGCATTTATCCCAGGAGCCCTGTAAATGCCACCACCTTCTTGGATCCTTCAGTATGAAGAATCCGGGTAAAAGTGGGTGGGATGTGCACTTGAGTCTGCTGACATACAAGAACAAGAGCTGTCTGGGAAGAGCCTGGTGGCAAAGCAGGCTCTTGGGTTAGGGTGCTCATGGGGAAGAAGGAGGGTGGCTGAGTTTTAGCTGTAAGGATAAAATCACTTAAGAGGAATAATGTCCCCTCCCCTGACACCGTTCACCTTCCATTTGTTCATCAACTGCTCGCCAGGCTGCCAAGTCACTAAGGTTAACAGTTATTCAGCGCCTTGTACATCTTCATCAGTTCACGTTGCTTGTCAATCTCTTCTAGCCGCTACAGATTCTCACAAAGGAACTGTCAGTGCTGTCTGCTGTCAGTGATGGCTAAGAAATTCTGATCAAATCCCTCTGAACAGAATTCTGTAATTTTCAAGTGAAAAACGTCCCCAATAATGTGTTTAACATTTGGTCTCCGTTGGTGAAACTCTTGAGGAACCTATAGGAGGTGGAGTCTCACTAGAGGAAGTATGTCACAGAGGGCGGGGCTTGGGGTTTTCTAGCCCAGTTGTCTAGCCTGTTTTTTTCCCTTCTGTTTCCTGTTGGTGGTTGGGAATGTGAATTCCTGCCCGCGCCACCATGTTTTTCCCACAGACTGTAGCCTCTCTGGAACTATAAGCCAAAACTAAACCTTTTCCCCCTAAAGTTGCTTTTATGGGGATGTACGATCTCAGCAATAGGAAAGTACCTACCTACTATAGTGGCCCACACGGTGAACCTTGCTGTAGTTTTCTTGCTGCATTTTGGTGGGATGTTTTGGCTACCGAGGCTATGTATGCTGTCATTATCCAACTTGGATTGTCTGAAAATGTGCATGTGTGCCTGGGAACTTTTCCAGTGGCCCAACCCTGAACATAATTCGAGCTCTCCGAGGTCTTTCGCCTCATCCCCACAGGACATATCCATAACCTTTGCCCCAGCTTTAAACCCATCCCGGCCCTCACAGTAATTGCCTTGGCATCCTTGCCTTTCTGACCCCGAGAAGCAGCAACTGTGTGTTGAAAGGGCCGGAGAGTCGAGTGAGGGGTATTTGCAGGGGCCTGTTGCCTTATCCTTCCAAGTTGACAGGATTCCATCTAACCTGGGATGTAGAGCGGGGCCCTGGGGCTCATCCAGTTGAGGTCGTGGGGCCAGGGGAGGGAGTGATGCCTCAGCCCACAGGCCCAGACAGGGCACAGAGGGGAGTCTGCCTGGAGCTGGTTGGCGCAGGGCCCCAGAACCGGATGTACAGACAGTGAGCGGAAGGGAGTTAAGGAAGGCCCAGGCCCAGGTGTTTCATCCCAGGCCAGGCCTATCACTCCGTCTTGCTTCACTCTGGGAGGTCTTCATTAGCCCTGTATTTTCATTTAACACAAGTATTCCATGTGGGGAAAGAAAAATCACATTTTTGGTTCACCTTGGTTGAACTTGGAGCCTTTCAAAAAACAGTAGGACCTGATCCCGCAGCTGAGTGTGGACCTGGGACCATTGCCTCAGCAGCAACAGAGGTAACACCACCTCCCTCAGAAGTGTTTGATCACTTCGCCAAGCCACCCAAAGACTTCTAGAAACGGAACTGAAGTTCACAATGCCACTTCAATTCATGCTGTGTCTGCAGCTCATTCTCATGTTCCCCGAGATGGGAAAGAAATTAATAATGATTTCAGGCTCAGTCAGAATCTTGTTGACGCAGATCTTCACTCGTTCGTTTTAACCTCTCAGGCGCTGCTTTTGAGAGCCGTCTTGGTCAAGTCTTAAACCTCGCTTGTGGTCAAGTCTGAACAAGACGCAAACTTCTCTCTTACGTGACCTTGGCCTGCTACTGTTGGGAAGCTCAAACTCAGAGCTCCATTTCAAGTCTTGAAAGGTGCTGAGCTCCCTACCTTAAGCAAACTCCAGCCTCATACTGTGCTTCAGTTGCTAAATGGGGCAGATTGGCTTTCTTGCTCCCATCTGCTACCGGAAGAAAGATCTCTATCACAGGTGTATGAATGATGCAGAACAAGGAAATGGGTCTAGTTTCCTACATCAGCACTCCATAGTCTTCAGAACTGACCTAGGCTGCAGATCTAGTGTTTCTAGTGGCTGCCTGGCATCTGACACACTGGCTGTCTAGAGCACCCATGACACCTCAGCAGATGAGAGGTCCTTTCTGCACCTGCTCTCTTTTAGGAAGTTTCTGGCACTTTCCTAAAATCTGCTGAGATCCTAACGGTCTATCTTGACCCAGCATCCTCTGCCCTGCGCCTGTATGCTTTTGCTCCGGCTGATAATGAGGTTATCATGCTCACCAGAGTGGCTTCCTTCTGAAACCCTTGGTAACCGGCAGGGGCCACACCTCAGCTGCTTCTTTCCAATGTATTAAAGCTTCCGACAAAGTGCTCTGGTGTTTCAGGAGACATGGCTGGTACTATCAGTACAGGGTAGATGCCACAGCTTTGGATCTAATAGCTTTTTGCAGCGCAGAAGAAAACACACAAAGCTGTTATGGTGGCTCTTGCTTGAAATTTTAGCACTCAGGAAACTGAGGAAGACACAGTTCAAGGCTAGTGAGGGCTACACAGTCCAAAGTGAGCCTGAATGTGGAGTGGGTCCTTGCCTCAGAGCACAACCCTCATTAAGACAAAATTGCAAAGTAGGTGGAGGTGGGCTCCAAAACAAATGGCACATTGAAGGTGTACAGGGGAATCCCTCCCAATCTTTCCCGGGTAAGCGGACCTTGAACTTTCTTAAATATTATTTTTTCAGACTTTTAACAGAGAAATAAGTGAAGGTTTTTGGGCGGAAGAAACTGATGCAGGTGGGAGGTGATGCCTGGGCCACACATTGCAAGGAAGAGCATGTGGAAACAGATGCACCGAGAGGCCGTCGCCCCAGCTTCTGAAGGGCATGGGGCTTATAATAAGAGTCTGGAGCTTTGCCAAGCTTTAGGTGGACGACATGTGTCTGATTCCAAGTCTAGACAGCGGGATATAGAGTATGCAAGCACGGTATGTCTGCGTGTGGAGGCTAGAGGAGGGCGCCGGGGGTCCTCTAGCTCTCCACCTCATTCCCTAGAAACAGGGTCTCCCACAAAGCCTGGAGCTTGTGTTTTTCAGGTTGGCTGCCTGTAAGCTCCAGTGATTCCCCCCTTTTTCACCCTCTTCTCACACAACACTGGACTTACAGACAGACATGGCCACTGCTGACTTTTTGCTTGGCTGCTAGGGATCTAACCTTAGGTTCTCATGCTGCTCTCCTCCAATGAGCTATCTCCCCAGCCTCCGTACATAGTTTGATTTGTTCTCTTAGTGACACAGTTTAGATATGAGGTGCCCCCTCCTGTGTCTCTGTTTGGTCCCTGTCCAGTGGATCCAGTGTCATTGGTAAGTGATTGGATCACGAAGGTTCTGACTTAAACCACTGCTGTGTTCATAATTTGATAGTGGCTTTGAGAAATGGAGCTCAACCGAAGAAAGCTGGGGCATTGGTTTGTATTCCTGGGCGCTGTGTCTTGCCTGAGGCTGTTCCTTTACCTTTGGGCTCTCGCATGGCCCTTGGTCTCTGATGTCACATCCTCTTAACGCTATCACAGCGTGCCTGCCACAGGCTACCGCAATACTGTCTTGTTGTCCAGAGACCGAGGCTCTAAGAGCAGCATGCGAAATTAACATTCTTCACCTCGTGCCATTCATCTCAGGTGTGTAGACACAGACAAACACCCTGACTCATTTGTACTTGGGTTCCAGCCCCCTAACACTTTCCTATAGATATACTTTCCATTATCAAAACAGATGATGACCTTTAATTGCATAGAGCAGTTGCTTACAGAGAGAGATGGAGAGTTCAGCCACATGGAGCAGGTCCTCTCATGGTTTATTAAAGATTTCTAAATATTGCCTGAAATAAGGAGCCCCCCCAGACGCCCAGCAGAGAACCATTGTGTGTTATGACAGTGTAACCCATGAGCTCCAGAAGCTCCCACTGGACTTGTCAGGATTGCTTGATTAGACTATTTGACATCTAAAACTTTCTCCCATCCTTTTTCTCCTCTGCCCCTTTCTTAGTCACTGAAGTAATAAAAGAATATGAGTTTGATTTTCCTGTTCGCCACAGGGTCTTAGGCAAACTCGTCTGCGAAAGAATAAAGCACTTTTAATATTGGAAATCCGTGCATCCAGTTTTTGGAAAGGGTGAGAAAATTGAGTGTAAAAAATGTTGTATATTAAGTGTTTTGTTTGATCAAGTGTTCCTTCACAGACAGTTTATTCAAACTAAATATTAAACAGTATTAAGTTTTTAAAAGTATAAACACAGAGAATATAAAAAGTTTTCAGAAACAAAATGAGCTTGAGAACCGATTTATGGATATTAAGAGAGATGAGGTTGCAAAACACACCCAAAAGGAAGCTCTGAGCTCTGGGTTATGTAAATGTGGCAGGAAGTTCACAGCGCCTGCCTTCCAAATTGGCCTTTGCTCCATAGTCAGACAGGGAGGCAAGTTTTCATTGCATTCGAAGATGGAGATGAAGGCTTGCGCATTCTTCTGAGACTGAAAGTGAGAACAGACACCACTGGCATCTGTGCCTGGGTCTGCCCTGGTGTGTGCCTCCTGTACAGATCCCAGTCCCTGGTGGCTCCATGCCCTGTCTGCAGTCTTTCTGCAGATGGGATCTAGGATTGGTGACTGTCCCCTAGACCACAGGGGACCTGGAGAGAGAGTGCCTGTGATCTAAGACCCTGTGAGTGGTCACCCTGAATTCTTACCTCCACTCGTTTTCAATTTTGCAAAGAAATCTTTTCACTGGGTAAAGTGTGCCTGGGGTCTGTGCTGAGATCAAGGAGGAAGCAGGTTCCATTTTCCTTCTCCTGCTGCCCAGAAATGTCCAGGACCCCTTCTAGCAACACAGTTAAACTTGTAAAAAAAATATTTCCAGATGAGTCTAAGGACATGCTGCTTTTTCCACATTTGGTCATACCTTCTAGAAACAGCTCTTTCACCCGCACAGGAGCTCATGTCATGAAAAGGTTAGAGCTCAACTCATCACACATCTGCCACAGCCAAGAATTTGAGGGTAAGAACTGAGGACCGCTTTTCCTTTCCCTGATCATTAGACCTCCGGTGTATGTCTTACTGCTTCCTTTTTCCTGGGTTTTGGCATCCAAGCATGAGAACCCAGGACTTAAAAATGATCTCCAACTGCCAGACTTTCTAAGTGATAGCATTTGGACCACTTTTTTTCTTTTTTTTCGGAGCTGGGGACCGAACCCAGGGCCTTGCGCTTCCTAGGCAAGCGCTCTGCCACTGAGCTAAATCCCCAACCCCAGCATTTGGACCACTTTCAAGGGAGCATCAGAAGTGAGCATCAGATGTCCAGTCTCAAGTAGCTAGGTGTCTTCACAGTCAATCTGTCAAAGGGGCTCACTGTCATCTCTCTGACTGAGTCAGAGTCCCCAGTCTCAAGAACCATGTTTTCCAAGCTCACCGTCCTCACATGTAGGGTTGGGAAGGCTGTTCCCCTCTACCTATCACAGTCATAATTGATTGTCTAACCCTGAGCCCTGTGGACATCCATCGCTGCTATGGACCGCTGTCCAGCTGGCCAACTCCGCTCTCATCCTTCCCAGAATAAATGTTCAAGTTCATCCTTCAGTGATCCAGTCCACAAACTAAGCTGAAAGTGGTGGGCTGGCTGCCTGAGTGTCTGCAAGCCTCCCAATGCCCTTTCATTTGCATGCATTGGAGAATTTCTATAATTTCTTTATTGTCATCGAATAAATGTGCAGTCAGCATACGAATTGGATTGATAGTGAAGATCCAAGAAAATAATGTGAATTTTCTTTTATGTCGGTTTCTGAGGTTGCTGTTGAGGTCAAGGACGTGTGCTACCCTCCTCTGTGAACTGCAGCTGGAGCCACAAGAAAATGCTTTCAAGAGAGCTCACCTTGTCCTTCATGTTCTTCCCATAGAACATAAAATTCACCTTCTTTAAATTTCAACATTTTAAAGTGGACAACGTATCAGCTTTTATTCAGTTCTCAAGCTATGCAACGATCACGACCACCAACATCTAAATTCTAAAATGTTTTCATGACCTACGACACCTCATACTGCCTGACAGCCAAGTTTCCATCCGCCCTGTGACCATGCCTGCTTTCCTGCAGAAGTTACGAATTACACTGTATCCACCATTGCCAACTCTTACTATTTGCTGTGCTTCAGTTCCCAGAATGCAATGCATCATGATCAAGTCATGATCTTCGCATGCAGCCAAGGCTAACTGAGGTTACATTTTCATTAGTGGAGTGCACCATAGTAACCAATTAAACTAGTGCAAAGATTGTGAATTCGTGCACCAGAAAACCTCTTATAACATGCAATATCCATTCATGTCTTTAAAATATTGGGAGACATGATAAACTTGATGCATAGGAGAAAAACTTCAATCTGATATAGAAACATGTAAAAAACGTATAGCTGTTGTTACTCAGCCTCTTTGCTACATTTATTTATTTGTGTGTGGTGTGTGTGTGCTCATGTGTACATATGCACATGCATGGTGTATATGAATATATGTGTGTTAGTGTGTATAGTAGTGTGTGTGTGTGAGAGAGAGAGAGAGACAGAGAGAGAGACAGAGACAGAGACAGAGACAGAGACAGAGACAGAGAGAAGACAATTTGAAAGAGTAGGTTCTCCCCTACAACTGTGGTTTTCTTTAATTGAACTCAGGTCCTCAGGCTTGGTCTTGGGTGCCTTGGGTGCCTCCTTAATCATCAATCAGAGAGTCTTAATCAACTCTCTGGCCTTCTATATCTTTTTGAGTGATAAAGTACATATGTCATCATAGGGCCAAGAAACTGTTAAGTGCTTCCTGCTAACATTAGAGTTTAATAATGTAATTCATCATTATTTTATTTAAAGTTTTTCTGGAAACCTTATCCACTGAAATAAGACAATGGAAATAAAAGCATTCAAATTTGAAAAGAGGAAAATTTAAAGACATAAAGCTTAAGAAATCGGCAGAATAATCTTACAGAGGTGGTGAGATGTTGCCTCTGTATTTAACATATTTAACAAAGAAACTAATAAATTTTCAAATATTTAATTAAGCTTACAGTATCATAGAGACCATAAAAGAGCTTCTTAGATATAAATTTAACAGAAATTGTACAAACAATTTATGTTGACAAATTTTAAAGCATCACTGAGATAAAATAAAGGGAAACCAAATAAATGGGAAGACATACCGTGTTCATGGACTGTAATACCCCGATATTTTTTTAAATCCCGATTGCCCACAAATCAGATATAAGCACAACATAAGCTCAGCCAAATCCATAGCTTTGCCATATAAATTGATGAACCGTTTCTCAATTTTTTAGAATAATTCTAAGCACATGAAACATCAAAGTCAAAAAGAACGCACAGGGTTGCTTCATGTTGTAGGAGGGTGTTCTGTCAGGGACGGTGGACACTAAGGGCTTCAAGAACAGAAGGAAGAGAACAGCAAGTCGTATTTTTACACTTCATTAAGCATAAGGGGGAAAGTTAACTTTAGGCCTGCCTTAGGACCTCCAGACTGACTGCCAACCTCCCTTAGGACCCGCAGAGTTGACCCTCAACATCACCTTGGGGTCCACAGAAGAAGCAGTCACTGGTGCCTTTGGGCAGGGGTGGTAAAGCAGGAGAGTATATTTGCAAAGCACGTAATTCATCACATTCAAGAGTCTTCCCCAGTAAATAAATAGACCAAGTGGGCAAACGTTTTGAACATGTCACAGGGAAATGTATACAAATCTCATACAAAACCTTTAAGAAATGGCTAGAATCATTAACAATTAAATAAACACCAGTCAAAACTGTAACGAGCTGTGTCTTCACTGAATCCCCAGGCTGTGGCACACATGGCGAGCAAACACACGGCCGTGGGAATATGAAGAGATAGCTAAAATGCTTTGGAAAACTGGCTGAAATTCTAATGCTCTTCTATATAAATGAAAGGAAATCATCCATCCACAAAAGGATGTATACAAATGGTTTTTCTTCTTTTTATTATTTAATTATTTTACTTATTTACATCCCAAACAAGTATTTTTCATTTTTCCTAAAGATTAGACATATTGCAACCAGAGAAATGGATAGATAAACTATGGTTTAGAATATAGCCCAGTCATGGAAAACAAGAAGTAGCTGGCGTAGTAGTGTGTGTGTGTGTGTGTGTGTGTGTGTGTGTGTGTGTGCGCGCGCGCGCGCGTGCGTGTGAGTGCATGTATAAGTGCCTGTGTCTGTGAGCATCTGTGTGTATATCTGTGACTTTCCGTGTGTCTGCGCCTGTGTGGGTGTGGTTTGTGCGGGTGTGTGTCTCTGTCTCTATGTCTGTGTGTGTCTGTGTCTCTGTGTAGGTCTCTATGTCTGTGTGTGTCTGCATACTATGAATCTTTTCTGGAATTCTTTCTTCAGAGATATGAAATTCAAGAGCAGCATAAAACCAAATCGGTGTTTGATGGTGGGAAATGGGACATGACTCTTCATCGTGGAGGATTTCCTGGAGCGATGGAGAGTCTGCATTCTTAGGGTGATGGACTGTCAGTCCACAGTCATTAGCTTATGACTGACCACAAACTCTGCATCTATCTAGATGTAAATTTTATCTCAGTAAAAATATCCAAAATTGACAGTGTTTATCTGTAGAATTGAGGAGACAGAATGTGCACTTATTCACAGCAGACCATGTCAAGGAGAAACACCAGATGCAAATGGTGAGGGCCTGGCAGTGGGGTTGAAGGAATTCAGGATTTCCAGAATAGTTTGGGAAACTTATTTTGTAGGAAAAAGCCATTCTTTTGTGATTCACAGTTTTGTTTTTAGAAAATTGGACATCGCAGCCCTGCTGACATGTTACGGGAGAGTGGCATTATGCTAGAGACAAAATGTCCATCACTTAACTGACCACAGCAAGAAAGTGTGCCAGGGGTGAGGCTAGGGTGGTTCAGCCAAGTGTAGGGTGTAATGGGTTTCGCAAAATTTTCCATTTCTGTAATTTAACAAATCATATGCGAGAGTGTGCATGTGTGTGTGTGTGCGTGCACGCATGTGCGCCGGCACACATGGGTGCACATGTGCACGTGCACATACAGAGGCCAGGGGTTGCTCTCTGCCACACCATCTCACATCGGCTGTTCTCAGAACATTTCTGGAGCATTTTTTATCTTCTTCCCCAAAAGATGGGGCGATGAGTCTTGTGCAAGACTACTTCTAAGACTTCCTGAATTGCAAACTTTCAGCCAACAACCTGAACAGGCAACTCACAAAATCAGCAGGAGAGGGGAAAGCAATGGAGGAATTCATGCTTTCCAAATGGCATAAAAAGTATCGTCAATTGTCACATATATGTAGGGAGTCTAGGTCCAGCCCCTGCATGCACTCTGGTTAGAATGCAGTCTCCATGAGCCCCCATGGGCCCAGGTTATCTGACTGTCAATATTCTTATGGTGTCCTTGACTCCTCTGGCTCCCTCAATCCCTCCTCCCTACATTCTTCCATAGGATTCTCCTAGCTCCGCTCAATGTTTGGCTGTGGGTCTCTCTGTCAACTTCCAACAGTTGCTGGGTGAAGCATCCAGCTGCAACAAGACTTGGTGCACCCTTTTCCACCGAGGCTAGACAAGGCAGCCTAGTTAGGGGAAAGGGTTCCAAAGGCAAGCAAAGTAATCAGAGATGGCCCTTGCTCCCGAGTTAGGCCTTCCACATGAAGACCCAGCTGTACAGCTGGTATAGCCTGAGACCCATGTCATGAGAGGGAGTCCACTCCTGACACTATTGATGATATTCTGTTATACTTGCAGACAGGAGCTTAGCATAACTGTCATCAAAAGGGCTTCGGCTGGACTTGGAAAAAAAATGGTACCCACTATGGTTAGGGATAATGCCCTGGAGGAGAGGAGGAGCAAGGAGAAGGAAGAGGAGAAGGAGGAAGAGGAGGAGGAAGATGGATTCTTCTCATGTGGAAACTCTTGACCTGTGTGCAAGCTCACAGGAAAGCATTCAAAGCAAGTACAGAGTCCCTGTGGTGTTAATCACAGATCCTCCATTTGCTATCAGCAACTGAAAATTAAGAGCAGCTAAGGTTGCACCAGGTCCACAGCCTTGAATCCTGGTAGAGGGGAGGGTCTGGAGATACTGGGACATAGGAGGCACGGAAGAGGGCCCAACAGTCACACTCTGTTTTATGAGCCCTAAAGGGCAAGGCCTGAGGACAGTGAAGGTCAAATGCCAGACGACAGAATGCTCCTTACCAGGGCTTTTCACTTAAGAGAAGAGAAAAAAGAAGGATGTGGGAGAAAAACTTGGCATTCGAGATCCTATTGAGGGCATTCACAAGCATCCTTGCCACACTGAAGCAGAGGAAGTTTATAAATGGGACTAAACTGACACATTTTATTTAGAGAAATGTCTGAAGCCATGGTCACAAAGCCAGATGTGGAAGACACTGCAGCAACCTCAACCTATGACATCACACATGCGCGAGCGAGTCTGAGGCTTCAGAGAAAGACTTGACTGGGAGTGCCAGGGAGCTCGAAGCTGTAGTTCTGGGGTTTGGGGGCAGAAGGTGGGGGTAAATAGAAGGTTTTGTCTTTGACATTAGAAGTGGAAGGATTGTAATTACTTGAGTGGACAAGAGGAATCAAATGTCCTCCTTCCTTACTTTTGGAACTGCCAGAGTGATGTTCTGCCTTGGGGAACAATCATTTCACTTTATCAGGGCAGGAAATCCGGCAGTGTTTAAAGGAACTGTGGTGGGACATCTTGATTGTCAACTCAGTGGGACCTAGGATCACTATGGAAAAAAGTTTTCAAGCATTGAATTAGATGAGGTGGAAAGACCCACCCCAAATGTGAGCACATCACCCCATGTTCTAGAGGACCAGACTGAGAAAGAGTAGAGCTTGAGTAAAGAACCAGCATTCACTTAGCTCTGCTATTGTGCAGATGCAGCGTGGCCAACTGCCCCATTATCACTATGCCTCCCACTGTGAAGGACTGTATCCCTGAAAACTGTGAGTTCTGTGAGTTACAATAAAACTTCTTTCCTTAAGTTGGTTATATCAGTAAACTGTCTCAGACCAGTAAGAAAAGTAACTAAGTAGCAAGGAGCTGGGAACTTGAGATCTCAGGAAGAAGCCTCCTTCTCAAGCAGGAGGGAGGGGCAGAGGAAAGGAGGGTCAGGCTGAGTCTGTGAAAGAAGGTTGCTGGAGAAAGATTAGCAAGAACCAGATGGTAGTAGAGCTACTGGTGATCCGGATCTTTCCAGAGCTGTCCTTCCTGGTTTCACTTACCACGTTGAGTAAGTTTTACCTAACTGAACTGAAAACACAACTAAAATGCCCTTCTGGCATTGCATTAGCTGCATTTCCAGAGAAAAATGGTCAATGTGGACTTGACCGGACTCCTTGTCACCATGATATCATACTCTGGTGGTGCAGAGAAAAGACCTGCAGTCCACCTGGCACCGGACACACTGGAGAACAATAAGGGGATGACTGTTTGCCAGAACTTCTGTTTGGACCTCTGGAGTTGTAAGTCTTATAGCCATCAACACTTGAGACCATCAATACCCTTTCTCCTCCACATGTACAGTACTGGATGCCAGATGAATGCTGGGTAAGAAGGAGGTCCATTCATTCACAGTCCCAACACAACTGGTCTGAAAGCCATTGGCTCCCTCGTTTTATTTATTTATGTGAGTGGCAGAGGGAGGGAGGTAACTACACACATGGTTGTGCTGGGCTGTGGGAAAAGAGGACCATTAGTCAGACAAACTCCTCGTGGTAACCAAAGCGCAGGGAGTCTGAAGTTTCTGCGTGTTTTATAAACACTTTATTTCTAGCACATGTCACAGGGACTGCTGCTCATCTCTCAAGGGAGAAAGCAAGCAAGCCACAGCCCAACCAAGTCATGGGAGCTCTAACCTTTGCCAAAATAGGAGTCCCAAGATTTGTGTTTGCTTCTTAGTGTTTAAGGGGCAAAAACTAAGCCCTTATTCAGACTCTCCTTAACAGGAATAAAAAAGGAAACAAAATTTAAATGCTTAAGTATTCTTGAATGTCCCATTTACTGTTTTGTTGTTGTTGTTGTTTTGTTGTTATTGTAACACTTTTATAAACCAACTTTAGGAAAGACTTTCTCACAGCCAGGTATTTCCACCCTCTTGGTGGCCAGGGACAAGGTCTCTCTCTGGGAACTGGAAGTGGCATATTGCACTCCTTGTTCTGGTAACCAAAGTGGCTCTCCAACCATCACAACGTATTCTGTTCTTCCTCCTTCACCTGATAGGGTGATCTGGGTCAAGATTTCAGATGGAACCCACCACAGAAAGAGAAATACTGAATCTAGGTCACCCATATGTCAAGAGTTAAGTGCTGAGTGTGTCAACATTTGGTCTCTAAGCTTCTGTTGGGATTCCATCATTGCAATCTTCCTTTTGGTGACATGTTTTAGGAATCTAGAAACTGGAGTTTCAAAACGCATAAAATATACAAATAAGATGCCCAGATAATGGGTGCTCCTCTCCATAGAACAAAGCTCAGACTCCATTGGTGGCCCCTTCAAAGGATCCATATTCCAAATATGTACCAGGCCACCCCTCTAAGTCACTATCAGTGGACACTCAAAAATACCCAAGTTAGCTGTCACCAAGACCACAAAAGTGGGGTGGGTGGAGGAAACCCTAAGGTGTTCACACAGCAAAATGTCCCAGGATGGTTAATATTAAGTCGTAATTTCAATTGAGCGGTCCAGTTCTTGTGGAATACAATGGTCACTTGAGAAATTGACAAGGTCTGGCTCCCTGGCTCACGCCTGGCTCTTCAGCCACCACTTAGAGCTGATGGCTCACCCCACCATGTTTTCCTGTTCACTCGTCCTTACCAATGAGACAAGGATTACCCCTCACACCAAAAAGAAAATAGCCACAGTGTTGTTTATTTGCCTCAAAATCAAACCAAATATTTGTCTGAGGTTATAAATATTTAGATAACTTGTCCACTAATTTCTATTTTCCTTCATGTTTGGCATGTCCCTTCCCAGAGCCTAAACACCCTCTCCTCGGTTTTATTTGTTGATTTAAGCATTGTGTGTCATCAGGCAGAGAAGGGAGTTTTAACACCCTCGTGCACGCAGAGCTAGAGAGAACTTTATTTCTCATTAGTCTGTAAGTTCTGTCTGTACGTCTGTCCACCGTGTTCAGCTGTGGTCTGTCCAGAGATGGTAACGAGGGTGAAAATGATCAAAACCCATTATGAAATGTCATGATGAACCCCATCATCATGTATAATTTTATATATGCTAATAAAAACTGAAAAAGTATGCTTTAAAACCACTGAGATTCTCACAGGCAAATCCAAAGTTCAAGACCACTTGTTGCTTCCTGACAGGGTCGCTTGCTGTAACGCCAGCTCTTCCGAAAACAGATTCTTAAGAGTCCTGGATCAGAACACGCCTAGCATCTGTGATGGGCATTGCTAACTCTTAACTTGATGGAATCTGCAATTACCTATGGGGCAAGCCTAACTTCTCAGCGGCTCAGCTAAGTTCAGCCTCTGAGGATGCCTGAGAAGGACTGTCTTGATTATGCTAACTGATGAAGACCCATCTTGACTGTCAATGGAATTCCTTTCTCAGGGCATCTTGAATGCTCTAAAACCAAGAAAGCAAGCTGAGCGCTAAGAAGCATCCATTTTTCCCTGTTTGACTGTAGATGGGTGTGAGCAGCTGCTTTGGACTTCTGCTGCCTTGAATCCCACACTATGACGGACTGTCCCCTTGACTCTCAATCTGCTGTCTTGATTTCCCCACTGCGATGGTCTGTATGCACCCTTGACTCACAAGTCAAATAAGCCCTTTCTCCCTTTAACCACTTGTTGTTGGAGTATATTTATCACAGGAACAGAAGAAACCAATGCTTGATGTGCGTCCCCATCCCTTTGGAGTATGAAAATTTTTACATGATGAGGCCATTCCCAGTCAGTGTCTGAGGGCTCCTGCTGACCAGGCCACTGTGCTAGGCTGCAGCGTGTGCCTGCAAGGGCAATGATGCTATACCCAACAAGTTATGTTTACCCCTCACGTCAATATAACACTGAAAATGGCAGCGTGAAATCTACATCCCCCGCCGGAAACACATGTCAGTCGGGTGTGTCACTTACGGGATTCCTCAGAGATGTCAGCAAAGGAGGTCCTGGGTCAGACAGAGGCCTGGGCAGCCAAGTGACAGTGAAAGTGTGAGGCTCTGTAGGTCACCTCTGTGATGGAGCTGGCTGACTGTGGGGGGTGCAGTAAGCCAGACCTAAAAAGGACTGCCACTTTTCAAAATACTCTGCACACGGCTGCTGCACTGGCTCCTGTCCACTGTCTTAAACACGTGGAGAAGCGAGTTGGAAGATGTGTTTTTCCAGAGCTTCCTCATTCTCTATTGGCTACATCAGTTCTCTCTGGGTCTCCTGTGGAGTGCAGGTTGAGCTGGAAGTCCCTTGTGATCAGCACAAACACAGTACTATTGTACCCCCAATAGGGCATGTAAAAAGTGGTTCCTAAGAGTCACTGTGAACCCCTAAACGTACAAACCAAGTCTCACCAGCTTTACCCTTGCTCTCCCCCTCCTTGCCCACCTCATGTCCTTGGGCCTGGACTCTTGCCCGTAAATCAAGCCTCACTAAGCCTGCACCTGGCCTTTCTGTGTCTGGGAGGGATGTGGCTGATAATGGGGACAGGGAGTGCAGAAGATTGACTGTGAGAATGGAAGGGGCACCATGGGTGGGGCTTGTATCTGGAAAACACTTTAGTCCCCAGCTATGGCTCTCTGTTCCCTTTCTAGGCTATGGGACAGGTACCCTTTCTTAGGTACCAACAGTTTCTCAGGGCTCAAAATTCTGGGGATAAATTCATTTGGCAATAGCTAAGTGGCAGATTACAGGTAGAACTGTGTCTTCCCAAAGATTGAAGTGTTAACTTTTCCCTATACCACATCCAGCATACCCTCTCCCTACACACACACACACACACACACACACACACACACACACACACACACCTTACTGCTCCCACAGCCCCCATATATACAACATATACTCGCTCCTACATGCACATACCCATCTGCACACATAGACTCACATGAACATATGTCACACACACATACACACATCCTTCCTACTCACCCTATCTGAAAAATGAGTCTTAGTAAATATCACCAAACCAAGATGATGTCCATGGACAAGGATCCTAATCCCAGTAGCCAGTGAGATGAATACACAGAGATTGAGTGAGGACTGCCAAGTAGAGATGGAGGCAGGAACCAGTGTAGGCAACTACATGTCGATTCCTGCACCTAAGAAGTTAGAAGCTGCATGAAGGGCCATCCCAACCTTCTGGGTAACAGCACTGCCATCTGGACCCTGGCCTCTGCCCCGGGACTGTGGAAACGAGGTTCTGTTTCTAAAGCCAACTTCTTTATGTGTTTTGTGACCACAGGCCTGGGAGACTGGCAGAGGAATGCAACATTACATGGAGGCTGAGGGAGACAGAAGCTGCTCTCCTGTCCCCGTGGCACTGTTGTGTCCTGAAGCCTTCCTGTGCGTAATTTAATAACTCTTAGTCACTGGTATAACGGGTCTTGTGTTCACTTTCTACTTTAAAAGTAAATGACAGTGTTTGGATTCTTCTTCTTCCTCAATTGAATAAACACTCCAAGAGTGTTCTGGATGCTAAACGGGAGCTCACCTCATCGTCTATGATGAACCTTGTAATGGTCCATCAAGAGAATTCACTGATAACTAACCTGGGAGAACGTTTTCTATTATTCTTCTGCATTTGATGAGGTTTTTTGAAGGGGATTGCTTTTGAATCCACTCCACCCTCCTCCCTGGTCACACAACGCAGAAGGGGTGAGTAGGAACTTCCTGACCTACTATGTGCTCCTCAGGTTCCCACTGAATGTAGGCCTGGTCATATCCTTGGTGCTTTGACTGACACATAAATAGTGCCAATCCCTCCTGGGTGTCCTACAAGTTGACAATGGTAGATTCCTCTGGTGAGGGCAGTGTTCAGATGCACACGGTTAGGATGTCCTGTTGGTCATGCTAACTCAGCATCAGATGAGGTCAGGACACAGGTTGGGAAAATTGTGGGCCTGCCTTTTAACTACATAATAAGAACCAGGAATTTTCACAATATTTCCACATTTTGTATTACTTCAGTCCCTCAGAGAGAAGAGCCTTGTTGAGGACGAGTCAGTTATTGAAGGGTGTCAAAGCTTTGCAGCTCAAACAGAGTTCAGTATCCAAGCCCCAGAAGCAGATGAGTTCTTGAGTGTGACCATCCTAGCTAGGGTTCCCTAGATTGCGAGGGTGCCAATCGCACACCAGAGATGCCGCCTGCACCCCAGAAATGATGGGTTTCTCCTCCTCCCAGTTCTGCCCACGCTGGCCACAGGTAGTACCTGCTTAGATCAGTCCTCTGAATGCCCAGAAGGTCAGTGCCAGGAGACAGCCTTCAGGATCCATGGGGCTGTCGACATAACCATTTGTCAAGAGTGGCTTACACTAGCCTCCCTAGACTGTAGTGCATTCTGGAAAAGAAAACAATTTATCTGCTTAATGGCCAAGGCCTGGACATTCCCCAGCCTCCTCTCCTTCTCAGTCTTATTCTGGTCTTTCTTGGTGCCAAGTGGCTGCATATGGTTCTCCGTGGACATTTAAGAGGTGGCTGTTAGCTTATTTGAGTAACAGAGATCCCTTTTGTATTTAAAAATAATCTCCATGAAGAGCTGTGAGCTGACATCTCTAAATCACACCAATCTCAGAGGCTACTTCAAAGTACTCTATGGAATTCCTCTTCTCACCTCAGGCGAAGGCTACTGAGGTAACTGCTTCAGGGCTGTGTGCCAAGAGGTCTCCAGCCAGTGTTTCATTTCCTGGTGCATACTGCTGCCTCCTGGGGCTTTCTGTCTACATTGTTTCTCCTCTTTCCTCCATTCCCTTCTCTTCAGCATGTCTTTCCCATAATTTTCAACTTTGTTGCAAGCAGCTGAGCTAGAACCAGTGGTATAGGAATATGGAGCATTTAGTGAATGGCATGGGATGGGGTGACAGCCACTGATAATCACTGATAATCGCCCATTTAGTAACCTCAGTGAGGAGATCAGAACTCAAAGGGACTTCTAACTAGCTGGGTAGACACCTAGGTTCGAGCATGCCCATTGGTTCCCTGAACGTTTGGTGGGGATTGTGCAGCCCACATTAGCTAGTATCTAAACAGGTCCCTCTGCAAGGCCTGGACCTCACAGGGACTGGACTGGAGAGGTATCCCAAGAGGACTGTGAGTGTTCCTGTCCCTCATCATACTCCTCCTCCCCTCCGGCCTGTGGGCAAACTCTGCAACCAGCTTTCTTCTGTTCAGAGGCAGAAGGATGCCCTCTGGCTATCTCCCTCAGATGTGTCTCTGGTTGCCAAGTCCCTGTAACTCTTCCCAGACCTGAGAAAATCTATCCAGGCCTTTTATTTCCTTAGAGGTAAAGTCCAAACTTCCTTGCCCATCTGAGGCCACCCTGGCCCACCCTCCCTGTCTTACTCCTGTGCCTCTTCGAAGGCTTTCTAAGATCCTGTCCTGGGCCCAGGAAATCTCACTGCTTCCTCTCCTGAGGAAGAAGGTATTTACTGTCCTATGCCCTGCTCATGGAGATGAGAGTCCAGAACCAGGGATACAGACTGCTTCTGACATCTTCCATGACTGTTATGCTGTTAAATGAGACAGATGGCAGGTTTGACGGTAGCATGGTTAAGACCAGAGGGAAGAGAGTACAGTCTCCGAGGACCAGTTCCAGGGACCTCAATGAGAAGAGGTACTGGGGTTTCTTCTTGCTGCTTAGTTTTAACAAGTTCAGGTTGCATGTAGAAGTTGATAAAATGGTTTTATCCAGAGATCAGGATTGTGTAGTGTTGTCTTAAATGGAAAAAAAAGTGATTTGGCTTCCCACTCAGACCTACATCTGGCTCCCGTTGCTGCCTATTCTGAAGGAGTCTCAAACCCTAAACACCACCACACAGGGAGGTCACAGCCTCCCCCATACAGGATATCCACAGTCTACATCATACAAGAGGGCCACAGTCTACGCCATATAAGAGGCCACAGTCTATACCATATTGGAAGATCATAGTCTACATCATACTGGAGGGTCACAGTCTCCACCATATAGGTGGTTTTAGTCCCTTCACACATGAAATGACGAAGATGTTGCAAGTTGCGTTGTCTAGAAATGTTTACAATACACAGAGCTAACAGTTTCAGAATAAATTTCTGACTCCAGCTCATCCAACCTTGAGGCTGTTTGGTTTTCTATGCCATGCAGATATCTACCCCCACAATCCAGGCAGGAAGGGGTTCTTTGCGCCAAATAGAAGTCTCTTTCTTCCTCTGCTGCTAAGGCATTCTGTGCAACTCTTAAGGTGAAGGAGACGCTGCTTTCTCTGGCTGGGCATTCATTCACATGCCTCTTCCCCAGCTTCAGGTGAGCAACTGTAGCCACCCCAGAAGCACACTGAAGCCAGCATTGCCACCAGAGTGGGTTCAAGGCAAAGCTTCCACGGCACCGAGAAGCGCTGTTCCCATGGACCCATGCTGGCATCAGCAATGCAGTGAAGGCTTGGCAGCCTCGGTATGGAAGCCATGTGTGGTGCCTTACAGCTGCCAACAGTGATGACCACCAGCTGAGCCGTTTCTAACAGCAGACTCACTCTCGCAGTGTCCTAAATCCAGAATGTGGAGGTTGGGGTCTCAGTAGGACCATGTTGATGGCTACAGCACTGAGCACCTCATGCCTCTTCCAGCTCCTGGCCATTAGCCTTCACAGGCTCTGGCATGGGACGACACCCTCTATGACCCCCTTTATCCTCTCACAGGGCAGTGTCCTCTCTGTTTCTGAATTCCACACAGGCTGTCTCAGGACACAGGCACAGAGCCTAGGACCTGCTCTAAGCGAACCTCTGACCACATCTTGGGTGAGCAGAATCCCACAGACCGAGGTTAGGAGTGAGAGAGCTGTCAGCAGTTGTGGAATAGAGGTGCCTCCGGTCCCTCTGAGCCTAGGCTCGAAGGCGAGGCTGCTTCCATGAGGACTCTGGTCACCACACCAAAGTTCTGTGATCACCCTTTCCTGAGCAGATGCTAGAATTCCCTCACTGCTGGGGTTTGGGGCCATGAACTCAAGCTCTTCCTGTCCCATGGAGCTTTCCTAAACTCTTCTTTTTGTAAAACAAGATCCATGGTGCCTGCTTCTGTGACCATCAGGAGTGAGCCCAATACCCTGTCTTTCTTCTGATAATAGCACCACCATGTAATCCAGGATCCATCCTGAGGGCTCATTTTAACTAAATAATCCACAAAGACGTTACTTCCAAACCGCACCCTACTGGCAGCTTTTGCAATTGGCAATAATTTGTCTACAATATCCCATTTCAGGGGAAAAAAAAGAAAAGAAAGAGAGAATGTTGCTCACTTGTCCATGTGTGTAGGTTTGTGTGCCCACCTGTCTGTGTGTACATAGATGTAGTGGCTTGCAGAGACCAGAACAAAGTTTTGGACCTTTTAGAACTGGAGTTACAGGAAGTTGTGAGCCACCCAGTGTGGATGCTGGATCCCTGTCTGCTACAAGAGCCTTAAGTGTTCTTAACCACTGACCCACCTCTCCTGGTCCAACCACATTCATTTCATAAAGCACATTGCAACTGGGGTCCTGAGATTCTCTTTTCTGGTGACATGATATGGCCAACTTGCAGTGTCTTGAACAGGTCTAGACCTCCAAAATAAGGATACATAAACACCAGAGAATAAAATGTTTTAATGAAACTATTATTTTCAACAAACGAAAGAATAATATAAGTGGGGCTGGAGACACAGCTCTCTGCAAGAGCAACAAGTGCTAATGTCATACCAGGTTCACATTCATGATATCTGGGGAGGCGCATGTGCACATGCACACATACGGGCATGGATGCAAGGGATGTCTTCCTGAGATCACTGATTTAGCTGGACTAACTCTCCAGCAAGCTTTAGGGATCCTACTATATCTACTGTCCTGGCACTCAAGTTATAGCCATGCACCCCTGTGCCGTTTTTACACCGTGGTGTGGATTCAAACTAGGATCTTCCTGTATGTATTACAAGAAGTTTATCCACTGACCCATGCATGAGCCCCTCTGAGATGGTTCTTCAGGGTCAGGGCTGTCCATGGAAATTCTACCATGTAACCAAGATCTTCTCATGCATCTGCTCCACTGACAGCCCGGATCTGGCTCCCATGAAGCCAGGCGTTCCAAAATGGCGTTCCAAAATGGCATTCCAAAATGGTGTTCCAAAATGGCGTTCCAAAATGGCGTTCCAAAATGGCGTTCCATTGTTTCCAAAATGCAGAGTGAGAAGCTGCCTGGAAACCTTTGCAAGGCCACCCCTGATCTGGAAGGCTTCTATCCTGGTTGGGTTTTGTTTGTTTGTTTTGTTTTGTTTCTGTCAATCTGACACGAGTTAGAGTTATCTTGGAAGAAGAACCTCAACTGAGAAAATACCTCAATCAGACTGGCATGTAGAAAGGTCTGTGGAGCATTGACCTCATTAGTGATTGGTGTGAACGGGCACAGACCACTGCTGGTGAAACCACCTCTGGGCGTAGATAGGAGGATGTGCATATCATGGAAAGCAAGCCAGCAACCACTGCTCCTTCATGACTTCTGCTTCAGCTCTGGCCTTGATCGCCAACTGTGATCTAAGATGTGTAAGTTGAATAAACCCTTCCCTACATAAGCTCTTTCGGCCATAGGCATATCACAGCACTATAAAACTAAGACGGGGTCTCTCTAGAATAAGTTGAATTTCTGTTCACCCTGACTTCAGCCCTTCCCATTATGCGATGGTATATAGATTACTTACTGATTGCCTGCTCTATAGTTTGAACCAGAAACGTGTTAAAGCATTAGTGGCCAGATAATTCATTGTTGGGAAACTACTGGGTCGTGAGACTGAGACCATGTCAGTGAGTTTATTCAACAGTGGCTCCTAACATACAGGATTACTGGGAGGACAAGTAGGATCTGTGACCTGTTTGGATGAAATACATCACTAGGGTGTGTCCTGAAGGGACTACCGTGGTACCAATCCCTTCTTGTCTATCAGCTTGACAGCTGCCCCAACACGAGCAATTGTTTCCACTAAACGCCTCAGGCCACAATGTCTCCCTCACCACAGACTAAAAGCAGGGGAGCTGTTGTCTTAGTTAGCGCTTTACTGCTGTGAATAGACACCATGACCAGAGCAACTCTTAAAAAGAACATTTAATTGGGGTTGGTTAACAGGTTCAGAGGTTCAGAGGCTCAGTCCATTATCATCAAGACAGGAGCATGGCAGCGTCCAGGCAGGCATGGTGCAGGAGGAGCTGAGAGTTCTACATCTTCATCTGGAGGCTGCTAGTGGAATACTGGCTTACAGGAAGCTAAGGTGAGGGTCTTATAGCCCACACCCATAGTGACACACCTACTCTACCAGGGCCAAACCTCCTAATAGTGCCACTCCTTGAGTAAAGCATATACCCCCAGGGACCTCCAAGGTATGTTGCTGTGTGAGCAAACCTAAGTCCATCCTCCCGTGACTGTCTGCCAGGCACCTGTGGCAGGCATGGAAAGTGACGAACACCAGCTCCCTTCAACACCAGCATCTGAGGAACTCACTTGCTGCCACACAAATGCATGGCGAGTACAAAAGAGAGTGCTGTTCCCAGGGAGGAAGCTGCAGGGAGGCCACTCCTCCCCTCTTCTTGTAGAAACAAGGGGTTTTCTTTGCCTTAGGGATCCATGGCCTAGACAATTGCAGCCCCAAGAAGCCAGCAGCACTGACAGGTCACCAATGAGTGCTCCATTTTCTCTGTCAATATAACATGTTGAAGACAGAATAATGTATACTGTGGGTGGCAACAAGTTAGCCCTGGAGGATCTGGAGCATTAGTGACCCAGGGCTCCTTCTCTGCCTCCTACCCTTAGAGGTGGATGTGTATTGAGTGCATAAATAAGCGTGTGTGTGTGTGTGTGTGTGTGTGTGTGTGTGTGTGTGTGTGTGTGAACTTGGGGGCAGACGTGTGCATGTGGGAGGCATGGGGTACCTTCCTCGAATGCTTTCTATCTTCTTTGGGATACATTTCTTATTAAACCTAGAGCTCCTAATTTGTCCAGATTGACTGGCCAGTGACCAGTAGGAGATTCTCAGGAGATTCTCTGTCTCCCCCTTCCCAGTGCTGAGATTACAAATGCATACTGCTGTGCCTGACCCTTTACACAGGGACTCGGGCTCAAACTCAGGGCCTTCGCTTGCAAAGGAAGCGCTTCACCAAGATTCCTTCCCAGCCCCCATGTATACCTTTTAATGTCCACTTACCCCACAAGCCTCAGTCGGGAGATCCAGGCACTGCGGTCTCTTCTGGTCCTCTTTTCAGAGTTTATTTTTATTTCAAAATTGAAAACTATTAGAAACACTGTAATTGCTGGATTTAATGTTCCATCCAGGCAAGTTTACTGAACGTTAGAACAACCTTTCCAGCCTTACCCAGCCATTTAACTTTAAAGCTAATTTGGCGCCTCTGGAGAGACATGGGTTTTTCCTAGACAAGGTTTTCATGGTTTCATTTCGTGACATTTAACTACACGTTGAATGAAGAAACCACAAAACCTTGCAAGCCCACAGCAATAATGTCAGATGAAATTGCTGATTTTGTTCTGGGTTTCAATATTGCCATATGACTTCAGTCAAAAAGCATACAAATTAAACAAATGCTAAGCGGGAGACCTGGGAACAGTGTGGAGACTACGCTCACGGAGGTCCTCAAAGAGCTGAGGCGGACATCTTTATAGTAGTCGTCACCATCATCTTTATCATCATCATCACCAACATTGTCGGTACCATCACCGTCACCGTCCCCAATCACCCTTGCCATCGCCACAGCTGGGCTGCTCAAAGACAGCCACTGTCAGCCTGACACAGCCCATCTGCCTGGTCAGAGACCACAGAAAATCTATGGTTTGGAAAGAGTCAGAGAAACATGTGAAGCTCTTAAATCAAGGTGGTCTCCTGGAGACTCTGCCCAACCCTGTCTGCTCTGCCTAGAACCTCACAGGGAAGGAGGACTCACGCCCACTCAACAGCAAGAGAAAAGATCCCAGGTGACACTATCTGAGTGCGTTTGCTTGCTTGAAAAGGTTGCCTACTCATACATCCGCTGAGGTCAACCTATACACTGAAAACAGCAGGGCATTAGTAGGACTGATCATAGTCACTAATGAACAGAATGAGTCAGCAAGATGGGTCAATGTTAAAGAGGACTCATGCCAAATCTGATGACCTGAGTTCAATCCCTGGAACTCACAGATTCCCGGAAGTTACCCTCTGACCTCCATATGCACACCATGCACACACAAGCACACACGCACATACCTATAAAATTAAATAGATGTAAAAATTAAAAATAAGAACCAAGACATAGCAATCAGGACACTATAATGTGGTCAGTGCTATGACACCGATTCATTCCCCAGCCTTTTCTCCCTCTGTCTAAACATCTTAGTGTATCAGACTTAATGTTTCTAGGGTGAGTTGAGATGATGCTAGGCCGATGTAATGAGAGGAAGCAAGGAGATGGATACAAAATTGTGTGACACATTTCAGTGCAGAATGCAGAAAATCCACCTGAGTCCAGGCAGTTGGCCCAGCCACAGCTACTCTGACCACACCCATCGTATCTCAGTGACTAGCAGGTAGCTAACAGACACAGAGGAGCAGCCCTGACCAAGGGACAGTCCATAACTAGAAGATGGGGCAGCCAGACACACCCCCTTGCAGAGAGCACACAACTTCAACATGCTTTATTCATGTATGTTAACATATTTGGATGGCAGCTGAGCCTAGGTAAACGTAACTCAAATAGAAGTCAGATAAGGAAGGACTACTGTGTACACTGTGCACACACAAATACAACATCCTTGCATATGCATTACATATACATACATGCAAGAATCTATATGAATATGATTATATACATGTAGGTATATACTATGTGCAAATATGCACATATTTGAAATATATTATGAATGTGGATGTTATACACATATCCATTTTATACAAATGAACATACATATCTATATCTGTATCTATCTTTATCTCTATTTCTATCTCTATCTTTATCTCTCTCTTTTCTCTCTCTCTCTCTCTCTCTCTCTGACACTTCCTGGAACAGAGCTCTTTGATCTCTAAGTTTTATACCTCCTTGTATGAGGCCCACCCTCTGGAGAAGGCACACTGAGGCTGAGTGTAGGAGGCACTTTGCACTGGGAGGTTTCTGTGGGTAGCTATTGGGGTCTCCTTTTCATTCTCTTCAGAGGCCAGAGCCTGATGCCTCTCTGTCTCTGAGGAGCTTGCAATGTCCATCAGGGCAAGATGAAGGGGGCCCTGTAAGAAAGCGTCCTGAACCCCTTCTTGTATGTACTTCCTTCTGTCCAGATTCCCTATTCCCGATGTGGAGAATCATGCTTCTACATTCAAACTCTATACTCACTCAGAAAACAGGGAGATTCCCGTGTGCTTCTACTGCGGGAGACACATTACTCTGATAGAAAGAAAGCCTCTCTCCCTAACCTAGAACACAAGAAAAAGGACAGGCTGGGTGTGATGGCTCGTGTACAACCCCAGCACTTAGGAGGCGGGGGGGGGGGATTGCTAAGTGCTCAAAGCCCGCTACTCAGTAAGTGCCAGGATAGGGTGGACTAAAACTGAGCTTCCTGTCCTGGGTTACCACCTGCATTTTTGGGTATAGTTTGGCAAGGACACAGCAGCCTGGGACTGAGGACAGTCTTCATCTGCTTCTAGAGTTCCATATTATTTTGTCTCCCATTTAAATAAACCCCTGGCTAAAGGCAGAGGCTGCACCAAGAGGGATTGAGCTGAGCAGATCCTCAGGGAAGTCTCTTACTGCAGAAGAGACAGACAGGAGGATGAGCTATGCCCCCCCCCCCAGGTGTCTGTTGAGAAGGCAGTTGTCACAGGGTTTTCTGCTTCTAAACTTGGTCACCCCAACACACAATTGCTGGAATAAAGGCAACTGAGGTGCAAAGTCCTTAGTCCTGAGGGTTTGCTTCTTTCTTTCTTGTGCTTGGGAAGCAAACAATGGCAAAAGAGGGAAGAGCCTTTTAATTCTGGGTAATGAGTTCCTCATCTTTGTTGACCCTAAACAGCCACACCTAGGAAAATCATGTCTCACCTTTAAGACAGGTGAAGGATGCTGGAAGGGACTGGACTCTATACATAGTCAGTATGGACAGGTGCTATGGTTTGAATAAGAATGGCTCCCATAGGCTCATATATTTGAATGTTACCAGGGAAACAGCCTATTTAAGAAAGATTAGAAGGATTGGAGGTGTGGTCTTATTGGAGTGGGTGTGGCTTGTTAGAGTGGGAGTGGCCTTGTTGGAAGAGGTGTGTCACTAGGGGTGACAGAAAGCCAGAGAGACAGCAATGAATGCTATGATGACAGGCATAGGTCCTTATGAACTTTTGAGGTTTCCAAAGTCCACAATAAGCTCTCTCTCTCTCTCTCTCTCTCTCTCTCTCTCTCTCTCTCTCTCTCCCTCCCTCCCTCCCTCCCTCCCTCCCTCCCTCCCTCTCTTTGCAAGTCAGGAAATCAGGACTTCTCTACTGCTACTCCTGTTTGCCTCCAAAGCAAGCCCCCAAATTCTTTTATAAGAGTTGCCTTGGTCATAGCGTCTCTTCACAGCAACGTAACAGTAACTAAGACAACAGGCATGCCAGACTACATCACACCACACAACAGAGACACCATTACGTCAGGATGACTAGCTATACCTTCTTTTTCTCCTTCACCAAAACTCCACTGCCAATGAAAAGTTAAGGCAGCATTCCCTCTTGGGCCCCTGTTTTTTTTTTAATCTATGGCTTCGACAGCTTAACTCTAAGAGACTTAGTAACTGGTCAGGGGTGACATTCACTCCTGTACAAAAGAAACCTCATGATTTCAGAGTTGAAATATGGAGGTTTTTGAGAGCAACTTTTCCTAACATAAGGTCCTAACTCTGAGAAAACAGTTTAAAGTTCAAAAACTTTTGGACATCAGATAACTATTACAAAGCCAGGTTTAGATGCCTCTCAGTAAGAAGCAGGGAATTAGAAACATATGAATCACAGTTTCCGTTAAGACCCACTTGAACTTAAAGATTAAGGCACAGAGAGCTATTGCCTAACTGAATGTGTTCAAGGGCTTAGTAAATTCCAAATATTTAAAGCATAATGAAGACATTTGGAGGGGAATAGTTATACATCTTTCCCCCACCCTTTAAGCCATGCAAGTAAGGTTGGGTGCAGAGAGTCCTGACAGTTACTCTTAGCTTAGGACAGCTTACCTCACCTTGGACCAAAGACAGATCCTGAGACTGAGACCTGTGGATCTCTCTCTACCTTTCCACATTTTTATTTACAGAAGCTATTTAGAATTAGAGTTCTCCAAGGTGTGAGAACTGAAAAAAAAAACTGTGTTACAGAATCTTGGTGCTTTTGCTACTCAACAGCCAAGGGAGCCAGTTCCCAAAACGATGTGCTGGTTTAAATAACAAGGACGACGGATATTACCTGTCCAGGTAGAGAAAAATAGGTTAGAAAATCAATATCAATCAAATAGAAATTTATAAGAATTTACAAGTAAGAGTGCACAGAAAACTGTATTCTAAAGAGAAAGGTACAAATGTGGTTGAGCATCCCAGAAGACAAGGCAGAGAAAGAAAGGGAATACTCACCAGAGTTCTCATCCAGTTAGAAAGCCACAGCCATCACTACAGGAGCTGAAACTGGAAACGGTAACAAGCTATACTACTGGAGTCCCCAGAAAAGAAAGACCAGGCATCTTCCAGCAGGGAGGAGGGGAGCAGGACCAGACCCAGGCAGATATGAGGTCTCATCGTCCTGTACTGCAGTGAGGACAGGTGTGGACAGAGAGGACATCTTATTCCCCCTTCCCAGAGGAGGATGTTAGCCTAGCTTATCCGGACATTCTAGGGCACAGGTCTTATATTGTTTATTCTTGCATTTTATGCCTTAACAGCCAGAATTTTCATTGTTCTGTTAAACTGTTTTGTTACTTTGTATTTCCTTTCTCCATCGATGGTTACATGGACTAGGAACGTGTCTGTTCAGTTTCCAAGCCCTTACTGTTGCAATGTGAATGCCATGTTTCCACCTGATGTTACCAAGGTACAGTCCTGTGTTTCAGTGCAACGGAGCTCTACCTCTCTGTGGTTGTGCCTCCCTGAGGCTGTGCCTGTTTGCATTTTACAGCAACCTTGATGCTTATAGCACTTTTCTTATATGTTAACTTTTACCGAAGTGATTTATAGTTTACACAAAAGTTGGAAGGACAATGCAGGAAACTCAAACGTCACACCCACAGCAGTTAGTTTTTTACATTGGTTCCATCTGGCTCTTTCTCCCTCTCCCTCTCTGTTTCCCTCTCCCCATCCGGCTCCCTGTCCCTCTCCCCCTCCCTCCCTCCCTCCATCTTTCTCTCCCACCCTCTGTGTGTGTGTGTGTGTGCGTGTGTGTGCGTGTGTGTGTGCGTGTGTGTGTGCGTGTGTGTGCGTGTGTGCGTGCGTGTGCGTGCGTGTGCGTGCGTGTGCGTGCGCGTGCGTGTGTGTGTGTGTGTGTGTGTGTGTGTGTTTGCATCTGTCTTCCTGAAGCATGCTGAAGCATGGAGTGTGTGAACAAAGTAGATGAGCAGACATCAAATCTCTGGCTGTATTTTGTGGAAACATGGTTTCTTACTTAGTCCAGGGTTCACTCTTTTTTCTGGCCCCATGGATACAACTGTCTCCCTCATCCCTAGTTCTGTGTCTGTGTCTTTATGTGTATCTCTCTGTCTGTCTCATTGTTTCTGTCTCTCTGTCTCTCTCCCTTTTTTTCTCTCTGTGTCTATCCCTGTTTCTTTCTGTCACTGTCTCAATATCTTTCTACCTCTCTGTTTCTATGTCTGTCTCCATCTCTCTGTTTCTCTCTGTCTCTCTATCTCCCTGTCTCTCTCTCTCTCTCTTTCATACACACACACACACACACACACACCCCATTCTGTAAAGAAAATCTTTCATGCAATATATGGAAGCATCACCTGTCAATAAAACGCTGTTGGCCTATTAACTTAGACAGGAGATAAGAGGTGGAAGTTCCTGGAGAGAGAGAGAGAGAGAGAGAGAGAGAGAGAGAGAGAGAGAGAGGCTCAGGCATAGGAAGAGACTTTCCCCAAACTCTGTGGAAGATGGCCACATGAACCATAACTAACCGTGTAGCAGGACTTAGAATAGAATAAACAGGATAATCGTCATGAGCTAGCGGGAACAAGCCAAAGCTTTTGGCCTAGGCAATTATTCATATTGAAGACATCTCAGAGTCATTATTTCAGAGAACTCAGGCATGGATGGAAAAGCCCTAGGTTATACCATTCCTTTTGCTTAGCCTTGCCAAGCCCAGTGGTTCGGACATTGTTCTGTGCTGAACTCTTTACCTCGTCCAGCCAGATCAACCAGATCAGACCAGAGGCAAGTCCTTCATGTTCAGCACCGTGTCACCAAGAAGATACAGTAACGGGCCTGTTATCGTGAAACCTGTGGTTCCAGTGGCCCTGATACTGACCAGTGATACATGAACTCCATGCCTACCTTATCCCTGGGCAGATTCTAGTACACAGTTTCCATACACCCCTAAATTAGAACTCTAAAGGCAGACATAACCTGCCTTCTAAATGCCCACAAGCTTTTGAGCAGCAGTGACCCTAGGCCTGGTGCTTTTCTGAGAGATCCTTGTGAGTCAAAGTAAACTGTACATCCTGGGTCTCGTGCTCCTCTCTCCTCCTGCCTTGTCCCATATCTGCATTGCTGGCCTGGAGCTTTTCCCATGAGATGCAGCCTACACAGCCAGTGGTAGAAGCTACCTCATCTCTGGTCAGCAGCTGCCCTGCTTTGTCTAACAATCACAGGCTTAAACCTCCCTCAGGCAAGGGGTTCCCCTTTTCCTCAGCTGTCACGTAGAAGTTCCCTCCTGAGTTACTGGGTTGATGGCTACACTGATGGGCCCAACCTCCTTACAGCTGAACCCAAAACCTCTCTGCTTAGACAAAAGAACAGAGTTTCTCTATGGGCACATCACCACCTTCCTTCTGTAAGGTGTGAGTTATGATTCATGTGCCTGTAGTTTAGATACTGAGAAAACATTTCCTGTTTGCTATTAATGGCAGTAAAAAAACAATCTTTAAAAAAAAGAAACATTAGTTGTTACTTGCAAAGAATGAGAGATTCAGAAGGCATGCTCCCGTTCAGAAAGCCGGCAGAGACGCTCCCATTCATGCCCTCATTCTGACTTAGTATACCCATCACAGGAGATACCCTTCTCCATACATACTCTATGCTTTACCTACCCTGTATTTGGTAAAGCTTCCTAGATACAAAGTGGGCTTAGGAGAAGCACTGACAGACTGTGAATTAATGAGTCACTGTCAGTTAAATATCTCTAATAGATACCATGAAGTTTTATCTTCTAACAACATACAAACTGTCAGGAAGAGGCGGCTCTCTGTCAGAGAACAGGTCTTCAGCTAAAATACCTACAAAGAACGTCCAATAGTCTGTGCCAAACCCACACACCTTTCTAGGACAAGAACTTTCTCACCGATGCCATTGTCCTGGCTGAGCCTTGGTAGGTTTAACCGCAGATCAGGGCTCAAAGAGCAGGGGGCATACAGGTAGCTTCTCACAGATCCAGATGGGCTGTGGGATGTTCTCTGTGCTTGTCTTAGAGAGCACTCTAGTGTTTGTGCTGCCCCTCCTAGGGGCTAACCCAGGTCTACCTCTTACCTTGCTTGTACCCATCTGTCCTCCAGTCTCATCTCCATAATGTGTTGCTCCATCATCAGGATGGGGGCTGAAGAATCAGACCTTGAGTTTGAAGACTGTGAGAAAAGAAAGCACACCCTCTACCCAGATGACCAGCATCACCATAGATTCCCACAGGAACTTGGGGGACTGCATGCATCTTTTTAAAGTCTTCTATCACCTACAGAACACGGGTGTTTATGGACTACTGTTCAATTGTTCTTCAAGAAATTATTTGTGTCTACGCAGCTCCCACACAAAGGTCACTGGCTGCGTGGGAAAATTGAGAGGAGACATCCTTGTTTCTTGAGGAGGCCACTCTTCACTCTGTGAAATAAAAGAAACCAATATGATTTGGGTTTCTCATGACTCTGATTACTGCTCAAACTGTTACCAGAAGTGCACACACCTCTGAGAGACAATCATGATGTCAGCCCAGTTTCTCCTCTGTAGGGTGAATGATCATGGGGGCCCGTTTAAGGGTTTGGTCAGTGGGTCCAGTAAACAGAGGTCCTGGGACTCAGGAGAAGAATGGTGTAAGACTTTCTGTTAAATTAGAAACTAAGTCAATAGATGAACAAGCAACACCTAAACAACCAGCAGACAGAGAAACATCCCAGTGACAGACACACAGACCATTGCCAACACCCAGGGACAATCACCAACCCCACAGACAGACAGACAAACCATCAACAACACCCATAGACAGGCACACAGACCATCGTCAACACCCAGGGACCATCACCAACCCCACAGACAGACAGACAGACCATCAACAACACCCATAGACAGGCACACAGACCATCACCAACACCCACCCACAGACAGACAGACATACCATCACCAACATCCACAGACAGACAGACAAACCATCAACAACACCCACAGACAGGCACATAGACCATCGCCAACACCCACAGACAGACAGACATACCATCACCAACATCCACAGACAGACAGACCACCACCAATACCCACCGACAGGCACGCAGACCATCATTAGGCTCGCTGATGCCACCCATTGTGTGGCACACAATTCTGCCACCTGTCATGACCCTCACAGGGGCATCGCTGTGCCTTTGCTCAAGTTACGCACAGACAGAAAGAGGGATTAAGAGGAATTAACGCATCCACCTCAATTGTGGGCATTCTAAAGGTCCAAAGACCTGGTAAAGCATACAGCCCTATGAGCCATAGAACCCTACCCTAAAACACACATCCCTAAATGAGAATCTACACAAAGCGGGGTCCAGCGGGGCTTTCTGTAAAGTGTGTCCAGTCACAATTTTGTTGTACCTCCTCTGTCATATCTGGGATTCTCCTTCTTAAGGATCAAGAGAAGAGCCAGCCATCTTCCTGATGTCTGGGTGACAGTTATTGTAGGGTGTCACAAAGTCTGTGTGCTCAACCCTCGGATGATGAAACACCATCTCCCAGTCCTTGATCCCTGAGCCACGTGCACTAGCTACTTCTAGGTCACTTGGCAGATGCTCCCAGATAAGCTGCAGCGAAGTCATTTAGCTGATTTAAGCTAAGCTCTCATTGATAATACTGTTAAAATGCAGTACAGTCTCTGTACTGTAGGGATGGAAAATAACAGAAGCAATGCAGGTGCTCCTGAATGGGAGACATCATACCCTTCCTGGTCTCCTGCTTTGCATAAGCTGTGCTAATTTCCTAATCAGTCTGTCTCCACTCTGGCCTGGTTCACCTTCCCAATCCCAGTGACACGGTCCAGGCCTGGAGCCTGAGATCTGAGAACACAGGGCTGAGAACGCAGGGCTGACTCGGGGGTCATAGCTAATGGAGCAGTGACCAGAATGAGGGTAGGGGACTAGTCCTTTACAAATCCCCTGCATCAGATGTGAAGTGACCAATCATGGCTTGTCTGGACCCCCAGAGATCAGGGCATCCAAGTGGCTGGGCTAGGGCTGGGACAAGGGGCTGAGTCACAATGTCCTAATACATTACAGACCAGGTGGCACTAGGACAATGACACAGACATCAGGAGGAATGTGACTGCTATTCGTCATTCAGACAGTGCTTTTGTAATAAGTAAATCGGACAAAAGTGGCAAAGGACTCTGTGTCTGTGGTGTTTTGGTTCACTCTGAGAGCAGGTGCCCTTTTTACTGTCAGGCAGGAGTCCCCAAGGTCCTCATAGGAGCTGAACCCATGCCTGCTGGAAGGCAGAACTGGTGTTTTCAGGAGCAGCAATGAGAGGACATATTGGACTCAGTTTTGAGATCTCTCCAGAATGTGAGGCCTCTTGGCTTTTTCTTGGTGTGTATTTATCTGGCTCAAGAGACTGGGATGCCAAGAATCCCTGGGGGCGCTGTTGGAGGGCCTCCAGGTGGCCTGAGCGCCTGTGGCCTCTCCTGTGTCCTGCAGGCCCCCTGTGGGAATGTGATGAATGTGTCCCTTTGTGGGGCTTTGGCTTCCAAGCTCTGGAGAGCGCCACCTGGCACCGTACTCCTCACCACTCAGGGCTTTCATTTGCAACCCCCAGAACATTGCTGCTTCTCAGCCTTTCCCAGTGAGAAGCACATGTCAGAGCTGCAGGGGGTTGCCTGGCACCCTCTGTAGCCTGTCCCTTCATCCTCTATACAGCAAGAGAAGTCAGGATCACAGTGACATTCCCTCCCCACCCCCGCAAATGTCCCACACAAAAGCTGCACGAGGCCTCAGTGAGATGGGAGCAGCAGGTCTTTTTTTTTAGGTTTTTTTGTTTTTGTTTTTGTTTTTTGGGATTTTTTAGGCTATTTTTAAATTTTTAAAAAGTTTATTTTAATTATATAAAGTGAGAAATGAATATTTCGTTTATTTTCAGTTTTTTTTAAATGAGAGCTATAATTCCTCTCTCTAATGAGGTAAAAAAAAAAAACTCATAAAATTGTAGCTGGAAAAGTTTTCTGCATCTTTATATTTGATCTGTATACAATTGGTTCAGAAAATAAAGAATGAAGTCTCACGCGTGGGAGAGAAGGACACTGGGTCAGAGGTCGATGATGTGACATCCCCAAAGGGCTTTGAGGGGCAGGGAATGGGAGCATCTCCGTGGAGGGGAGCAGCTGGGACATTTGGCTCCTGACATTGCTGCCCAGCAGAAAGTGGAGTCTCTCCTGCTTTGGCATGGAGGAGTCTTTGGAGGGCAGGGCCAGCTGCATACCCTGCAAAGGAAATCCGGGTCCTCACCAGCGCAGTCTGCTGCCTTCAGGATACATGCTTCTGACTTCACTAATCTCTGGGACTATAGGCTTGGAGAAGAGGTTGGCTGTGTTCAAGAATGTGTTCTGACCTAGACAAACTGAGGACCACTGAATGCAATGAATAAAGACCGCTCTGATATCTGATGCGGATATTTAATGGGGGAGGAAATGGGTAGAAAATCAGCCAGTAGCAATGTGTCTGGGTAGATGACTCCGCCTCTTCTGAGAAGAGTGCAGTAGGATAGCCAATGGGCTCTAGCCTCACCCCCAGCATGACCAGGATTGCTCTCCAGTCTCTGCTGGTCCCTCCCACAGCTCTGGCTCCTTCCCAGACAGACCTAGGAAGACACTGATGACAGAATAGTGATTGTCTCGCACTTGCTTCATATGAGACCATCCATCTACATTCTACTTTGTGGGTCCACGTGCAGCCCAGCTACTTGGATGCTGGGCACAGCCTCTGCGAGTGCTAAACTCAGGGAGCTTGTTGCTGCTGCTGCTGTCAGTTGCTGGCCTATTGAAAGGGCCAAGTACGGCTCTAGGAGTGGGAGAACACAGTCTAAGTTGGGGGACACAAAGTTGGGGTTCCCTGACTTCTGGGCCTCCAGTTGCTGCTGGAGAACTGCACAGAGAAGTCGGGAACGAAGCGTCGAAGTGTCGGGGGTTCAGTGGCCCTCCACAAGGCCTGGACGGGGGTTCCCAAGGTCCTGGACATCCAGACATCACTGAGTTAGTTGTGAGGAGTTGGGAGTTGAGTCTGAGTTGGGGTGCAGGCTGAGAACAGCGTCTAGCTTGGGGGTAGGAGGAGGGGAATGGGAGCTCCTGCTTAGCTCACCAGTGATTATCCCTAGCTTGTCAGTGGTTGGCTGGAAGCACAGAGAGGCCTTCTATGGGAGATTTAGTTTGCGGCTCTGTAGGCAAAGGTCTTCTCCATGCTCCCCATGGTGGCTCTCAATGAAAGAGACAGTCCTTAGTTCCAAACTGTTTCTTGGTTGGTCATCATGGAAAATGTATGCATACCATACCAACTTCTCAGGGTGGACCAGATTTTAAAAACCTTTTGCAGGGAGGAATGTCCAGGAAGGGGAGCTTATTGGCTAAACCCTCAGAGTTTCTAGGTACCTTATTAGCATGGAGAACTCTATTCTGGGCTACATGGCCAAGTAGGGAGTGTGGTCACGTGTTCCAGGCCAGGAATCTAGGAGGGAGCAGGGTGGCATCCACCATCTTAGGTAGATGCCCAGGTGCAGGGGACTCAGACCCACTCTACCTTACCAAGTTTCCTGGCATGGTCCACTGGCCCACACTGGGTGATTCCAACTAATACCTGAGATTCAATGGGAAGAAGGTAGGTTTAAGTTGAGCAGGAGTAGGCAGAAAGCTGGGGATCAGGGTTGCAGGCTTCTGAGAGCTAAGATTCATCACTAATATTGGCTCGGTTTCTTTTTCCTCGTCACTGAAATGAAAATACCTATCCAACAGGGCAGTGAGGTTCGTCACCTGACCTCGGGTGTGAAGTGCCTACCACACGGTAGGTGCCTATTACTGTTGGCCTATTCCACTTCTTGTCCTTTTCTGGATTCTTCACCCCTCCAGCCAGCCCTCAAAGCCCCTGCAGGCCTCTGAGCTCCACCCCGCTGGGGTATGACTTGGCCACAGGATGCTGGATGCTCAGGGATTCTTCAGCAGGCTGACTGAGAGGCTGTGGGAGGAGCCATGTGGAGTTCACAACAACCCCATATTGAAACACTGCAGAACAGAATTGGATACAAAATAGAAGCCACTCTGCCCAAATGTGGAAGGAGCGGGTTGAGTTCAGCTCCGCTCCGGCTCCGCTCCAGCTCCGGCTCCAGCTCCGGCTCCGCTCCAGCTCCGCTCCAGCTCCGGCTCCAGCTCCGGCTCCAGCTCCAGCTCCGGCTCAGCTCCGGCTCAGCTCCGGCTCAGACTGAATGTGAGGTAGGGCCTCTCCACTCACCCGTCAGAGCCACAGCTGAAGCGAACCACCTCTGCCATTTATCACACCTTCTGAACTTTGTATCAGAGTGTGCTGAGTCTGTTCCGTGTCCTGTTTGTCAAACCGTCACTGTCGGAACACGACTTTCTTGGACATAGCGCAGTTCTTTTCCAAGCCTGTAGTCTCGGCAACTACTGATGTTAGAAACAAGTGAGCTCGGAAGCAGCAGAAGCTTGCCCAAGCCTAAGTCTGACCACCCAAGCATCTGACTTGAGAACCTGTTCTTCAGGGTAGTCTCCACCCCTCCCTGCTGTAACCAGGAGGAAGAGATAGGAACAGAAGAGAGAGCAGTGTGTTTACTCTCACCTCAGGAAAAAGTCCGTGTAGAGCCAGGCTTTAGGGACTTAAGAGCTTCCTGGATCCCATGGTCCAGGATCCTGATTCTGCCTGCTGGCCTCTCCCTCATGTTCATGGTCACCAGTTCTGGTTTCGAGTCTCCAGGTGGTGACCATGTGGGGTGATAAGCTTGAAAAGAAGGCAAAGGTGGCAGGTTCTACATGGCTGCTGTTGTCCCTGGAATCAGAGGACAAAACCAGCCCCCCCCCCCCCCCCGGGTCACAAGGGCACATGTTCTGTCAGGACAGCAACAGGGCTTTAATCCTTTGACATCTCTTGGCATGCTGCAGATGGGCTGATTAGCAGTGCCACTTGTCCCTAATACTCAGACTTGGGGCATCTGGGCTCTGAGCTACAATGCTAACTCATGTCTCTCACCATTAGGAAGACTAGTTTTATAGACTCCTTTCCATAATGAACTTGACATTTCAAAGTCTACCAGGATGCTCAGATATTATGACAACTGATACTGGAGAAGTGACTTACCTTCAAAGTCATGGTCACTGCTAAGAAAGGATATAATCACTATTCCCTGACTTTTACTGCCAAATAGCTAACAAGTAAGAAGGGTGGCTCCAGATGGTCTGGAGGGTCTCCATGACTTCTAATAACATACGGTGCCAAACCAGCAGCATCACACAGTCCACACAGCCTGTACCACCAGCAGCCAAGCTGAGGCCTGCATTGGGGTAGCTCCCACTGGTTCCCATGGGTTCTGAGCCAAATAATGCAGGTTTTGTACGTGCCAGTTTCTTATCTACAAACCATCTGAGTATCCTGATTGTTTCCCTGTTCTCTGAATGAACTAGCTTTGAAACAGTCTCTGCTCCTGGCAGTGGGTTAGTATGGGATTTCTTTTGTGCCCAGTTTGGCAGGGATGACCTAAGCATCTTCATCTCTGTGTGTTGGGGTCTAAGTTGCTATCATACTGTAAGTGTGTGGGACCCTCAGCTCCCCTGAAGTGAGGTAATAGCTTCATGTCCCTGCTCGCCAGCTCTTCCTCCTATATCAGCTGCCCACACTGAACCAAGACCTGGACAGTTCTAACCTCAGGGCCCGCTGACCACTGAGCCTCCCTTCACCCCACGATACACATCTGAAGTACATATTCCATCACACTAGAGGCAAGTACGTCCACAGGCGGACCACACAGTGCATGTGTTACAGAATAGCTATGAGTGCAGCCCCACATAAAATTGCAAATTTAAAACAACATTCTTCTTTTTAAAACTTTCTCCTGTAACTCTGTTGTGTATTTCTCAAATGTGAACTTTGTGGTTAGTAATGTTGAAAGGTTGGGCATATCTGCTGGTGAAGTCCTACAGGAAGACCCCGTCCCCTGTAGCTGGACTATCTGCAGGACTGTTTACCTACGGTCATCTGTGTCCTTGGAATATGATATGGAAAATTCAGAAATAATTCATAAGAATTTTATGAAACCTTGGACCATCCTGCAGCATCCACCTCAGGTCTACACCAAATGTGATGCCCTCTGTCAGTCAGTGACTCTTTTTGTTTTTTGTTTTTTTTTTTTTTTTTTGGTTCTTTTTTTTTTTCCGGAGCTTGGGACCAAACCCAGGGCCTTGCGCTTCCTAGGTAAGCGCTCTACCACTGAGCTAAATCCCCAGCCCAGTCAGTGACTCTTATATCATCAATGGTCACTGTAACGCTTCCTCCCTCTCAAGAAGGCAGAGTCCCGAGGCACTGACTATTGTCACCCTATTTTACCATGAGTTTCTGTTGATGGCTTCCTAAGCCTGATTTATAAGCCCAGCTTTATGGTAGCTGTATGTGGGCAGAAACCTGTACCACACATAATTCTTTACTATTCAGAATTTCATTCACCAGGAGCCCTTGGCTGCATCTCCTGCAGAAATGGGACAACTGTGACATACACATGTGCGTGACACACTAACGTATATAATGTAGGAAGCATATATATGTGCACATATATTTACCTAATGAGGATCCATCTTTATTTATACGTATGTGTAATGTATATATATATTCAGGTGTGCATAGTACTTGCTCTATGTATGTGTGTATAATCTGTGTGTTTATGATATAATCTGAGTGTATGATATAGGTGTCACATACAATGTATTGGTGGTTTCTATGGAGACAGCTAACACATGGAGATGGTGCAGATGAGAACTCCATGGTGGGCACAACTGCTATAAGTCCCCTTTGACTTCATTTGTGTTCCCCAGAGTCTGAGACATGGCTGGCTGATATGCAGCCAGTGGCTGATACGCAGAGGATCCCAGCAGCCACATGGCCATGTGGGCAGTGATGGAGGAGAAGACACTAAGGAAGAGGGTGCTGATCCTGACTTAAACCTCATAAGAAGCATTCAGGTGACATTGGGTAATCCTGCATGGCCTCGGTCACGCGGTCAGCATCTGGGATTACAAGGTCTACTTCTTGCTCAGGGGGTCAGGATCCTCTTTCCTTGGCATAGAGGTAAAGAGGTTGCTGAGTGTGGGAAATTAGCTCACTGTAAATTCTGTGGTGAGGTGGACGGAGAGTGCCTGGGGCAAACAGCCAGGGACACATGGCTAACTATACATGACGAGGTATGCACGGCTGGGCAAGCATCTGAACAGCCACAGTCTGTGGTTGTTGCTGTCCCGTTCAGTCCAGCTTACAGATGGCCAGCCTCGGGAGCTACCAGTAGCCTCTGAACTTGGCTGTGAGCCTTGAAGGCAGGCATGAGTTGAAGTCCAAGGAGACAGTGTGACCACAAGTGGTACAGAGGAGAAGCTTGTTCAGTGTTACCAAGGTTCAGGGCCCACGGGGGAAGTCACAGTGCACTCCTCAGCTCAGCATGCATCTGTGGAACATGGCTCCTCCAGGGTCAACCATTACTAAAGCTGATTTACAGGGACACGTCTGTTTTGACTCGAGAAGTAGTTTTCTTCTTAGCAACTACAGACAAGGCTCTGGGGAGTCCCATGCACACCAAAATCAAACAAGTTTCTCACCAGGGCCGTGTCAGCTAAATAAAGATCCCAAGCCAATTCACCCCACTAACAGCCAGAGCTTCAAAGGGTCTATTGTTAAGGGAAATGAAATAAAAAATATTGTGGAACTGGGTTTCGCTTGGAGCATTAATGCAACAATGTCCAGAAGGGAAGTTCACCTCTGCTGTGGCTCTGTACCCACATGCCATTGAGATTTGCTGTTCATTTGAGGTCCATGCTGGTTCTTCCTTCATTTGCTTATCAGTTTGCCTGGTCTGTGTGATGCATACTGTGGATATTGTGGGGCTGGTCTTCTACACAAACAGTGCAAACATAACTAACCAAGAGCCAAATAGGTAAAAACAGAAGGACCTTTACTTCCCAGTGGTATATGTGGGGTTGCTCAGAGTGTCTCTGTCTGTGTCTCTGTCCCCGTGTCCATGTCCATGTCCGTGTGTGTGTGTGTGTGTGTGTGTGTGTGTGTGTGTGTGTGTGTGTGTCTTTCTCTACTATGTAAGATCTCAGGTATAAATTGATTATCTCCTAGAAGCAAAGAGAACTCTCACCAGAGCCTGACTGGGATTTCTCTTCTGTCTCTGTCTGAAATATCAGTGAGGACTCAGATTCCCATGCTGCAAATCTTGAGCAGGTGAACTCAATGGTGTCAGGCACACAGGCTCAAACCAACCTAAGCGATGAAGGAGAATGTGCTCCTTACACTGTCCAAACGCTGTGTTTCTATCCTGTGAGGGGGTCAGGCGAGCCCTGTGCTGATTCTCAATGACAACTGACCTGGCAGTGTTAGCTCTGCAAAAAGGACTAACCTGACCTGAGAGAAGATGCTGAGGTGATGGGTGACCCTCTCTGCTCATGGTCCCTACAAGACACCTGGACACAAGGCCTCTCCCCTCTGATACTCAGAGTCTTGCCTTGCCCTGCTCACGTGGAATGACAGCAAGGAACCAGTGCCGCCCGTTAGCAGGACGCAGTGCTCCTGGTGGAAGGCTGTGTGTGAGAACACAGAACAGCACATAAAGACAGAAGCACTTGCCACTTTGGAAGTGTGGCTGATGTCTACACGAGTGATGCTCATGTCTACACTGACACACATACGATGCATTGTCCTTTCAGGCATGAGAACTCGTCTTTGGAGATGGACATGCCATCCAATACAATCAGTATTTAACGTGCCTGTGGATATCCCCAGATCACTCTGGACTCCACTGTTGTTGGTGTCCACAGAGGCATTTCAACAGGGGCAACAGGCATAGTATTTCTTTGACTTGGACTATGTGACAACATGAAAGAAAAGGTGAAATATTAAGAAATGTGAATTGGGGGATGTTTGCCCGGAAACCGGGAAAGGGAATAACACTCGAAATGTATATAAGAAATACTCAAGTTAATAAAAAAAAAAAGAAATGTGAATTTTGGTTTTTATTTTCATTTTACGTTCTGTATTTGTCTATTTCGTCTGCATACATGTGTAGAGGCCTAGTGCCTGCAGAGGCCAGAAGAGGGCATTGGGTCCCCAGAAACTGGAGTTGTGAAAGCCACCATGTGGCTGCTGACTATCAGTCCCAAATCCCCTGAAAGAAGCCATCTTTCCGACCACAGGAAATGGGGATATTTCACTTCATTAAAATGTTTGAGTATGTTTAAAGAATGTAAAAGTTCACCAGGAATGGGGACTGCATATCACCCTGCATCGGGCATTCACTTTGCAGCAGTTGTCTGTGGGTTTCATCTCTGCTCATTCTGCTCATGTCATGGGAGCAAATTGGGAACTAGCCCAGGACCACAGCGAAGTCACCTGGAATGCTCAGTGCATGTCTTCTGATTCTCAACAGAGTGTAGATGAAGGTTGAGGTCCAAGGTTCCAGGAACACATGGTATGTGCTCTGGCTACCATGTTTCCTCTCTCTCTCTCTCTCTCTCTCTCTCTCTCTCTCTCTCTCTGGTTCTCTCTCTGGTTGTCTTCTCTCTCTCTCTCTCTCTCTCTCACACACACACACACACACACACACACACATTGATACTGTAGTAGATGAAAAGAATGAAGAAGAGTGTGATGGGGTGAAATGGAGAGCTTAAGGGGTGATTTTCTGTTACTGACATGCATGTTTGACTTGTAAACGTCCTTGTGAGTGAAAGCTGACACCCCAGGATAAGCCCTGACTGCAGGAAGACTGAGTTCTGCAGCACAGTGAGCCTCTTGACTTTATTGAGCATGTGCTACACCAAGTACCCAGCTGACAGAATAAGCATCAGCCAGTGCAAATGCGTTTACTGAGTTATGACAAGCCCTGACATAGCTGCGGTCTTGAGCTAGCAGCTCTAATGAGAGAGATGCCTTTGCACGTAATCGAGCTGTTAATGCAAACGTGTCTTACTCTGCTGCAAAGGGGTTGACACAAGTCTTGCATGGAGCTGTGGGAGGAAGAAGGTTTCCTGGAAGGTTGGCACTTCTATGTGATGGCTTCCAAAAGGGACTTGCTGTATGGAGAGCAGTTAGTGACAAAGTACCTGTTTATGTGGAATGGAAGAAAGTTATCCTTGTGTGTGGATGGTAACCAGGCAGGTGTGGGCATGGAGAAGAATCCCCCATCATTGGTGGACAGTGACAGATTGCATTGTGGGTGAGCAGCCTGGGAGATACACTGCTTTGTAGACAGAAGCCATAGGACTTGTGCAGGGGTCAGTGCTGAGGCCAGAGGTCATCAGGTTTGTGCCCATGGGTGGCAAATGAGACATGGCCAGCTCCCGCCTGGTACTGACTACAAACCTCCTCACCATAGGGGATCCTGAGAAGAGGTGTTTTTGAGACTCCATCTGTCTCCCATCTTCCCACACTGGGAAGAACTAGAATGTAGAAGGATGTCCAGGGGTATAACGGTTCTTAGCAATGTGAGTTCCTGGCTCCAGGCTGGCTTGAGGCCCTTAGGACCTGTTCTATACCTGTGATGTCCCGCCATGTGCTCCAGGCCCAGGTCATAAAGCTGGCTTTGCTGTACGTGAACCCCTATCACCGGGCCCTGAGCATCTTGGGGCTCCATGTTCATAGTAGGCTTTTTCTTCAATTGGGAACTGATGGGAATATTGGGAAGACGATAGAAAGGATGAACAGAGAATCATGCTCAGAGGGAGGAAGTACTTAGGGCCACCCACCATGTTTAGAAAGAAGGGACTTGTGGGCAGGTGAAGCCTGGAGATCCAGAAGCATGTATTTGGGGTAAATGAGGGGAGAGTAGAGAGAAGAGAGGAAGTTGTTAGGTCCAGAGACCTGAGACCATCCTGTAGGAAACAGGAGAGTGAGGAGTGATATCAGTAACTGTGGGGACATCCTTTCCACCCCATGAAGTGAGATTATAAATCCAAATGGACACCTATGGGCACACCTTTGAGATCTTTCTGCTGTTGCTCCAGGGAGAAGTTTAAGTAAAAAAAGAAGCACTGGGGGATCCTGTTATCTAGGGTCTGTGACAGAGTTAGGAATATCTGCAAAGGGGCCACAGAGTAACAATCCACATCATGGTCCAGACTAGGGTAGGGAAGACCATCTGGGCATTAGTGGGCACAGAGGATGGGCTTGGCACATCCTGGGCTGCAGGCTGATCCCCAAACCACTGGATACAGAAGGTTGGAGGCTGAGTGGGAAGCAGAATGTAGTAGTGGTGGAAGACTATCCTTCATGAGACAGTAAGGCATCTCCATGTCCAAGACAAGGCAGTGAGAGCCCAATTGATAAATGCTCATATTAAATAGAGATGGCACAAGTCAGGAGTACCAGTGCCTTGCTGGGCACTGGCAAAGGCTACCCATAGCTACAGGCCAACAGCCCAGAAGGCAGAGAGTCCCAACTGGAGTCCTCATGTGTGTATGTGAGGGGGTCTTTAGAACCTCTCTACAGGGAGGTTGGGTACAGGAGGCAGGAAATAAGCAGTAAGACCATGTGACCCTCCTCTGGAGCCCTACTACATGTCATCCTGTGAGGCGAAATTGATTTTCTTGTTTTTCAAGGGAGCTGAAATCTACAAAACTAAAGGGAAAATTGCCAGCTCACACAGGCTGACACCCTACTCCCAAGTCAACCTAAAGCATACCCAAAGGTCTCTTCCAACTCCTGCTGCCTTCTGTATAGAAATGCTGTCTTTGGCACCCACCCATTTCCCCTATGTCAGTCAGTATGCTTCCACAAGCATTGGTGTCTGGTTGATTAAAAACACGTTGGATGTATAGTCAAATAAGAATTGTTGGTCTCATTACTGGGAGCATTTGTTCACAAGGCTTGTTGGCACCCTAAAGGTAACCAGCTCCGGTTGTGATGGTCTTCCTTTCCAAATTTTGTTTAAAAGAAACGTTTTTATTTTATTAGTCCTTCTGCATTTCATCTCAATGAAATGGGATTGAAAGCAGCCCCCACATTCCCTCTGTAGGGATGCAGGCTCTGAACATGGTGGCTCCTCCAGGTTGACAGGACAAGAGCCCTGGCAATTCTCTCATGTCTAGAGAACATGAATGATGGCATCTCCACCTCCTGTCACAAGATGGGGTAGAAAATGTAAAAGAAAAAAAGGGCTGGAGAGATGGCTCAGTGGTTTGGAGCACTGACTGCTCTTCCAGAGGTCCTGAGTTCAATTCCCAGCAACCACATAGTGGCTCACAACCATCTGTAATGAGATCTGATGCCCTCTTCTGGTGTGTCTGAAGATAGCTACAGTGTATTTACGTATAATAAATGAATAAATCTTTAAAAGAAAAGAAAATGCAAAAGGAAAGCGTTTTCATTGACCTAAAGACATACTGAGACCATAAAGTCAAGATACAGAGGGGAAAATGTGCTGACTTAGTGATGAGGACTCCGAGGGATGGGCAGTGGTTTCAAGCATCTGTGGACTTTGTAATGGTGGTTGTGGAGACCTAATTTCGCTTTGAGGATGCCAACATGAGCTGGCCCTGTGACAATCTAGCCCCCTCTCCCCATGCAGGAGGAAACTACTCTTCATGCAGGAGGAAGCCACTCTCCACAAAGAGGAAGCAACTTTCCCAGTGATCTGACAATGCAAAGGTAGCCATTATTTACACCATTTTGGAACATGTCTGTCAATTAACGATGAGTCAAAATCTTGTATGGCTTTGCTGTGGATATGGAGAGCCACTCAAAAGCCAGGAGCTGAAGGGTGACCCCTACCATGGTACTTTGGGATCTGGTAGAACACTTCAGAGAGTCGGGTCCTTTGGAGGAATCTACAGATCACTGGGATATGGGATAAATATTCACTGTCACCATCTGCCCTCCCAAGGAGCCAGAATGGGGCCACCCAATGTTGGACTTGAATCTCGTGTCTGAGCTAAATACATCTTTTCTCATATAAGGAACATAACCCTTTATATTTCATCTAATAGGTGTTTTTAGGTACATCCATCTGGACATGTTAAAAGAAAAACCCCAGCTGGGGATTTAGCTCAGTGGTAGAGCGCTTACCTAGGAAGCGCAAGGCCCTGGGTTCGGTCCCCAGCTCCGAAAAAAAAAAAAGAACCAAAAAAGAAAAACCCCAATGTCTCAAGAGAGATGAAGCACCGTCTTACACAAACCTCTTAACTCATGGCATCTGCAGATGTGTGGGTCCCTCCCATCCTCCCACTCAAACAGCAGGAATTTAATACTAGCCAGAAGCAGGCTGGCATCTAACTCACTTTGAGAGCTTGGCTGGCCTGGCCTCGAACTAGAAATCCTCCTGTCTCAGCCTCCCAAGAGCTGAGGTGACAGGACAACATCACCATGCCCTGCCAACAACAGTCTTTGGCAGCCTAACTCCTTGCTTATCAGGTAGATAGAAAACAGATAAAGTACGAGCTGTTGGCTCTGGCTCACTTCCCCGACTGTAGGATTCTCTGTGCTCGGTCACTGCCAAGTCCCCACTCATGCCAAATCAGGTCATGGTCTGTCCAGTGAGGGAAGGGGAGGGGAGAGTTCAGGAGAGATGCCATCCACCTGGGCTCTTCTCTTTGTTACAAATGGAGATTGCTCCACTGGAAGGCTCAGGGAATCAAAACTGAGAAAACCTGATCCACTGGAGTCTGGTTCCTGTGAGCCTGCATCTCTCAAAAGGCCAGACGCTGCTGCAGCAGGCTGCTTTCCTGATGTTACAGAAAGCAGTTGAAACATTCAAGCTGCCATCTGACACCCCCTCCCTCCCCCCATACAGGCCATTTTATTTCGTTTTACTTTTAAACATAACTTCCTTGTTATCGATGTGATGGCATCCATCGGTAATCCCAACACTTGGGAGGCCAAGGCAGGAAGATCACGAGGTCAAGGCAAACTTGCTCTATAGAATCCTTTTCTTGAAAGACAAGGTAATAGGCAATAGATTTAATTCATTAGGGCAGAGCTCAATTAGTGAAATTTCTCACCAAGTTAGAAGACCATTTTCTTGTGCAAGATGGCTTCTTACTTTGGTAAGTATTAAGTGATAGAACTTAATGATGAGGGAGATCATGAATATATAAATTAAAACTAAATCACAGAGACCTTTTAGTGAGTCCAGCCTCACTAAAAGATGCTCAGAAGTACCACGAATATGTTTTTCCTCCTGTGAGGAACCACCTCCACCAGGGAGAACATTAAGCCAGGTTGTAGGGGATGTCAAAACTCTAATTTTTATAGCAAACAACTTAGTATTTCTATTTGTTTATTATTTATTTACTGGGTATGATTTCAATTTTAACTTGAGGATAAAATATTTGTTCTGGAATGAAAGACTTAACCAGAAGGCCGTGTAAAACCTCTCCGCTGCGTAACACACATGAACTGAATTATGCGGCCCACTTATCATCATTACTAAGCACTCAGGCATCCAGAGGCAAGATGCAGGAAAGGAGCCATTTACATCACATAAAACACATAAGATAGATAAAAATCATGAGGTGTTGTTGCTCCACCAAGAATGAGCGGCTGCCTTGGGGCAATGTTGTTCTGTCTGCTGAGCAGGCCTCTCCCCTCTGTCAATTCTCAGATCCCTGTCTCATCGAAGGCAGGGAGCAGATAGTGAAGAGGCTGAAGCCATAGCTTCTGGTCAGAGCTTTGATAGGATTCTACTGGCTAAGCATGGGAAACTACAGATATGAAGCAAAATGCAGTATATACAGGCTTTCCTATCTCCCCTGCCCTCCTTTCTTCCTTGGGTTCTGAGGCACTGCTAGGAGCCCTTGAGACAGTATAGATATAGACAGACCTCAAAACCAGGAGCTGGGGCTCTGAGCAAACCATAGAACAGCTGGCTGCATCAGCCCATGCATCTGGTTTTTGCCTGACTTCGGGTTTGTTGGGAAAGTTAACCGAGTTCCTAGGTCATTGTTATTTCCCTTTATAATTTCTAAGAAACAAAATCCAGTCCTGCTCAGTTTCCTTGGTTCATTCTTAGACCTTAGAAGGATTACCTGTGCTGCTAGGAGGGTCTGTACTTTGCAGCCTGATACACTTCTGGGGTTTAGACTCAAGTGTCCTGTTAAGAGAAACATTAAGGGCTTGAGAGATGGCTCAGCGCTTAAGAGCACTGGCTACTCTTCCAGAGGCCCTGAGTTCAATTCCCAGTGGTTACATGGTGGCTCTCAACCATCTGTAATGAGATCTGGTGCCCTCTTTTGTGTCTGAAGACAGCTACAGTGTACTCATATAAATAAAAATTAATAAAAAAAATTTAAAAAAAAGAAAAACATCCAAGCTAGCGTGAACTAATCAGACCAACTATGAAATACTGCAGAACACCAAGGAATGTCCTTCACATCACAAAAAACTTAGTATTTATATGTAATTATTATTTACTATATAATAAATAATCCCTAGGATCCCTAGGAAGGATCCACTGTTTGGTTTGCAGTAATGCTGAAGTGAGGTATTGAAAAAAATCTTTTGGGGACCTTTATGATGAAGTGGAGCATCTGCCATGAGCCCGGGAGTGTAGCTCTGTCCTGCATTCCACTCTGCTGTGGCTTCCTAGCCTGTGGCATTCACTGACTCACATGACGGACACGTGAGCACAGACAGACTCGCATGACAGAATGTGCAGCACAGGCAGACGAGTGGGCACTTAAGCAGCTGAGCTCACTGTGTCTCAGCACAATCATTAGAGAAGATGCCCCAAGGCACATTCATCCAAAGGATGAGAGCCCAGAGTAGCCCTGTGTCTAGCATGGGGCCCATAACCAGGCTCAAAAGGTCCTGACTACTTGGCTATCCCAGACCACACGCAGAGGCAAGAACAGAAACAAAGCAGAGATGCTGGAGCTGCTAAGTTTTCCAGGGAGTTGTTTGTAGCACTGTGGAAAAATAGGGAAAAGATGGCCAACACATCTTTCAAAAGGGAAGAAATGCTAAAAATGTCTGATTACTCAAAAAGCACTCCAAATTTTGGCCTGTGGGGTAGGCTATGGTGATGAAAATCATCTCCCCCCCATCATCATTATCAAGTAGCAGCAGCATCACCACCACCACCACCATCATCATGACCTAATATTACCATTAACACCACCACCACAACCACTACCAGCATCATGACCATTACCATCATCACCACCACCACCATCACCACCACCACCATCATCATGATCATTCATTACCATCACTGCAATCACCATCATCATTATGACCATTACCATCATCATGACCACCACCACCACCACCACCATCACCATCACCATCACCACCATTACCATCATGTATCATCATGACCATTACCATCAACATGGCCACCACCACCAGCAGCAGCAGGACCATTAACACTACCACCACCATTATCATCATGACCATCACCACCATTACCACCACCACCATCATGATCATCACCAGCACCACCACCATCATCATGACCACCACCACCACCATCACCATCACTACCACCATCATCATCATGACCACACCATCACTGTTATGATCAGTCACCCTCCTCCTATTTGAAAAGACTTTCTTGCTTCCTCATCATCCTACTTAGATAACAGAAGGAGGGTGGGTGACTGTGATTATAATGGTGATGGTATTGTCATGATGATAGTAATGGTCACAATGGTGGTGGTGGTAATGGTGGTTGGGTAGTTATGCTGATGGTAATGGTGATGACAGTGGTGGTGGTGGTGGTAACCATGACTATCATCATCACATCACATTACCATTACTACCAAGACCACCACCAATCATGACCATTTCCATATCATCATTACCACCATTGCCATTATCACATTATCATCCCAGTCACTATTATCATAACCACCACCACCACCACCACCACCACCACCACCACCATCATCATCATCATCACTATCATCGTCATTACAGCCACCATCATTAACACTTGCCACAATCACCATCACTATTATCAATACCAGTATCCTGACTGCCCTCACCATCATCATCAGTTCCCCTGATTTCCCCTTTATGTGCGTTTTCTGACTTTCTGGAGTAGCTTTGTTGTTTGCACTATTTGGATTTGCACTTGGAAGCTAGGATCACATTAGTCATGTCCACATCAGTTTTAGCAAGAGCTGAGGCATTTCACCTTGATAGTGTAAACAGCCCAGGTGTGACATCTGTGTAGATGAGGTATGAGATGCTTAGTGTGCCTCTGAAGGCATCCAAGTAGGATGAGGAGGAAGCAGGAAAGCCTTTTCAAACAGGAGGATGGTGGCGGGGCATTCTTGGGGAGGCATCCAATCCTAAATGTAGCTCTTGTGGGCAGAGAGGGGAGCCAGCTGCTGGTTTAGATTTTCAGTATTAATGCCCTACAATCAGAACCATGTGTAGCTCCTGCCTCACCCATGATCTGTCAGCCTCCCGAACATTCTGTCCTCTCTCGTGCCTTCTTCAGAACCTGGCCTAAACCCTTTCTCCTCTCTATGCCCTTCCAGCCTTTTCATTCCTTTCCCCCTGTGCACATCATCAATGCTCAGAATGAGGGTCTTTCTGCTCTGAGTTTGGAGGACCCAAGATGAAGTGGAGATACTGGAAGAGGCTGAAGGGGGAAGGGACTTCAAGAATTTTCATGAGATGTTACGGAGCCCATCAGGGTGGTGAGGAGTTCTGGTGGTTGGAATGGGAGAAGGCAAATGTCACCTTCAGGGTTCTGGCTATTTTGTCTCATGCAACGGCACTAGCTTTAATAAAACAAGGCACCATTAACTGCTTCTTTCATGTCCAGAGTGTCTGCAGCAGGAGCAGCATGGGGCAGGTGGCGTTGATCCATCCTGGGGTTCTGTCACACAGTGAGGGCATAGAAACTTCTAGTGTATCGCATAGGGCAGACTGAGGTATTCACAACTATTAACTCATACATCCCACCTGTCACAGGGAATGTACCAGCACTCCTGTCCTGGAGGAGAAACTCCAAGGTTCAGAAAAGTTGAAGAACATGTCCCCCACCACACAGCCTCTCTCAACAGGCAAAATCAGACCCCAATCTGCTGGGCTAGCACCCATGACTTTGGCTTCCACTAGTGGACACTTTTTACAGTAAGCAATCATGAAGAACCAGAGAGATAACTCAGTGTAGAAGAATTTGTTGTTCTTGCAGAAGAACCGAGCTCAGTCTCAGCACCCATATAGCAGCACACAACTGTCCATAACTACAACTGCAGGAGATCTGATGCTCTCTTCTGACCTTCATGGGTACCAAGCATGAATGACGTACACAGACATACACACAGGCAAGACTCTCACACATGTAGAATAATCTAAAAAAATACTTTAAAACAGTAATTAATTGTGAAATGCTGAAAAGAAGACTAACACAGTTTAATCGCATATTTTAATCTAATAAAAATGATTAAATTCAGAGTTCAGCAATATAAAAGATTATCCAAAACAGTTAGGATCATACTTTTTTTTTTTTTTTTTTGGTAGACAGCGTTGATGTGAGCTGGTCACTTCTTGCCTATACACAGTTCAAACGAGCAAAAGCCTTCCGCAACGTGTGTTCACAATGCAGCCACAGACGTAGACTGAGAGGCTGGGGACCATGAACAGTTTTCCATTAAACCCCAATCTGAAAGAGTTGCCCCAACTCTGCCCCATCTGCAAGTGTTCCTTGAGAACAGAGAGTACAGATCGACCTAGGTCAGAGAGTGGCAGCCAACTATGCACACAGCCCAGCCCAGTCCCGTCCCTCACAGTGTGGTCATCCAGTTCCTAACCTTCATCCCATAAGGGCCTTGGATGAATCCCCTCAAACCCCCAGGCACCCACAGAACCAAAGTGACATTCTCAGCTGCCCGTTGCTCGGCACTCTTGGAGCGATCCAGTCTAGCTCTGCCTTCCACGGGATGTGGTCCATGATCTCTGCAGAAGGCATTTTTCCTTTCCAATGGTCCCTAGCAGGATGGCCCGGACACTTAGAAGTGAGGCAGGCAGACTGTATCCTTTCTGGGCCAATCGGATGGAGCCAGTCAGCCAGAGTTAGATTTGCTGTCCGAAGGAGGACTCTCTGGCTGCTTGCCCACTCAGCTCCCTGGAGATTTAACAGTAGGGTTGACTCGAGCAGAGCTAAAGCTCAAGTGGAAGCTAAAACTGGAGTCCTCTGACAGAGTCTGACGGCACAGCCTCAAACAGGCACTACTGGGAGTTAAGGCTATGCCTGAGCTAGTGCCTGAGTGACATCTCTAGAGAGCAAAACCTCATGAAACAGGCGACCACTGAAAACTCCTAAGGACACGTAGGCTCTGGCTTGCATCAAGAGGACCAAGAGCAAGCCAACGGAGACTGCAGGCAGAGGATAGGGCAAAGGGCTAAGCCGGGCCCTCCACAGAGGGATGAGGAAGTGAAGCTGAAATGCATTTAAAAACCCACTCCATCAGCACAGATCTCGAAGGTCAAACAAGGACACATACATTGTATGTGATTAATTTCTCGAAGCCAGCCTTCCATTTTCACAGATCACAACAGTCCGTTTAAATATCTCATTTCTACAAAGTGAATTTACATTTAAAGTACAAAGTGCAAATACTATATGTTTTTCGTTTTTAATTGCTCTTTGGTGAGGGAGATTCCCACATGTCTAGGAACTGTCTTGAGTAGTCAGCCATTCATCCTTGTTTCCTGGGCTGGAAAAACAAAACGAAGATAATCTTATGAAGATGTCTGGGTATTCCCTATGCAGACAAAGGCTCGCTCCTGGAGGTAAACCTACTTGTGAGGGAAACAAGACAGGAAAGGACAGGACACTTTACAGTTAAGGATGAGTGGGCCTGTAGTTTAGGAAGCCTTTTCTTCCCTTGAAACCAGCAGGAAAATATATCACCTGAGAAAATTTGCATATTCAAATATCTTAAGTGGACTACTACATGGTACAGGGTAGTCCTAAACTTGCGGTCACCAGACTTTAGCTTGGGTACGTGTGCCCCCAGCCTGGATAGTCTTACACTATTTTAAAAAAATTTCCTTTCGATTCTTCTGTCTTGCTCCTTTTACCTAAGAAGGAATGCAGTTTGCATTCGTGTTTACGGTCTCTTGCTGTCCTTCACTGAATGGACCTTCAAAGAAAATCATTTAGAAAAGAAAAGCAGGAAAAAAGCAGTCATTTTTTTTTTTTCGGAGCTGGGGACTGAACCCAGGGCCTTGTGCTTTCTAGGCAAGCGCTCTACCACTGAGCTAAATCTCCAACCCCAGCCATCTTTTTTTTTAAAATCAAGTGCGGTAATCTGCACAAATCGAGGTTAGTCTTTTTATCTGATACCTAAAATACTAAACTTTGAATCTCAGGCTGTCTTTCCTTCCTTCTGGTAACACCACGAGACGGTGAATAGCCCTCTATTCTAAGCTAATGAAAGATTTGTCTTAATTCTAAGGTCTTCTGACATATTTCAGTCAGTACTGAAGATGATCAGAACTTCTGCGGAAGAGGGTTGTCCTTGGTAGCCATATCCAGACACCCGAGCGCACAGCTCTGATCCTTGCTGAGCAGATATGAAGCTATCTAGAAAGAACTTTCTGATTTCTGGCCCACTGACATCACCCCACAGCATGCAGTAGGGAATCGCTCTGTGCATTGAAGTACTATAAGAAAGATGGAGAAACCATACTGGTCTGCCTTTTTTCTGGAACAGCACTAAAGTGGAAGGCTTGGTTTGCGGGGAGGTATTTAAGATTGTGTGGCACATGTGTGCCAAAGAGTTGCCATTAGCAAGAGCAAACAGCCCCTGGGAAGCCTTTGGAGGCAGCTGGGTAATTGCTCTCAGACCTGCCCCCTTTGCAAGTGTAAGTGATTTGCAGTGTGACTGGAAAAGTTAAAACCATAAACATTTACCAAACAAAGGAAAATGAATCACATGCCCTTCCCTAATGAAATCCCTCCAAGGTGTGTACAGGAGGTCCCTACTTAAAACCCACAACAAACAGGGACCCTCCGCCCGGCATCAAACAGGTGCAGCCAATGTAAACAGATAACATACCAGAGTCATAGAGAGCGCAACATGCCTGGCTTTGGGTAAAGAACCCTGCAAAGTGTCCCCACTTAGACTGCGGTTGGAGACTCAGGGACCACAACTGTGCCCTTTAATTGCATATCTAGAAATGTGGCCTCAGAAACACAAATGTTTGTTAACGCCGTTGGGAACTGAAAAGCTCTTTGTGAAATGAACTCCTGCCTCTTTTGATCTCCAGGTGAGTGGGGGTTATTTGAGGGGCAGAGTGTCTCCTGTCCCAGTTGTCACCTTAATATTTAAGAAACAAACACCAAACACCAGCTTCCCTAACCGTTCCTACCACACAACTTGGAAACCTATCGCTAAATTAACAAATTAATTGGAATTTCAAATAATTAAAAAAAAAGGGCAGAATCTTTAAATAAAGGACTTAGCTGGTCAGTGATCTCAGGCAGACTTTGGCAAAGAAAGTTTGTTTGCTACAAATGCTCTCACGTGTAGCTGCCTTAACTGGGCTGTCTGGTTTTTCTGAAGGGACCATTGCACCTAATCCTACACGTAGGCCCTGGATTTCTCTTGTAAAGTTGAAGTAGACGGAATATTATAAAGTCTGCAGCACAGACATACTCACCTGTCTATTCGAAGAAGTACTTTCGGCATTTCCTCTGGGGGCTGGAAAGGAAAAGACATTATTGTTAGTCAAATACTCCTCAATGACAGGCTTAACGTCATCGAATGACACTGTATCCATAGAGGCCTGAGGCTAGATTTGTAAGAGTGAGCTTTTTGTAAGTCACCACGGAAACATTGTCTAACAACACAAATGTCCTATTGTAACACTAGGAGAATGCCTTGTTTTATCTCAAATCCTAACCACAAAGAAAAGCACGGCGAGAGCCTGAGCCCCACCCACTCACATTCTGTTCTTTGAAATATTTTGGTTCAGTATTAAAATTAGAAAACATTAGATTTGTCTCATTTCACTCATACGATGTTTGCTCTTGGCTTGGAGATTAGGGGTCTCCCCTTTCTACTCCCAGTGAAGTACCCACCCATGTGCTACATGGCCACTCTACTTCAGGTGCCCCCTGACTCACTCGGGTCTCTGCTCAGAGTGCAGCCTCTCTCATCTGGCCAAAGTTCCTCCTTGGCCAGAGTCTGGGGGGAGAGGGGATTTCTCCAACCTTCCTTCCTACTTTGCAATGGCCTCCGTGTACCTCTGTGATCTCATTCATTCCCTCCTGGCTATGGACAGTTGCTGTCTGTGCCCTGTGGACTGGTCTCATCTCCCTCCTTTCTCCCTATTCACTGTTGGTTCCATGGTAATATTAGATACCTGTTTCCTGCTGGCCCACAAGTACATACAGGCCAGTATCCCAGATGCTCCGGTCTCCTAAGCCCAGACTCTACCTCCAACCATAGCGACCGATCAGAATTCTAATAGACTACTTAAAGGCAGCAAGGAGAGCAGGACTCTACTCCCATTAGCTGTAGTCCTGCCCATTCCTTCCCAGGGCCAGGCAGCCCCATTCCAGAGCTGCTCTGTAGTCTCCTGATGTCCCATCAACACTCCCTCCTTGCAGGCCAACACCTGTAATAGCCCTGCCTCCAAGCCCTGTTCTGAGTTCACGATTCCCAGCAGCCCTCTGTCCTGTGCAGACAGCCACCTCATTCAAAGGAACATGTTGAGCCCAGATCCCCTTTTGAAGCCATCCCAACTGTGATCTATACCATGTGGTTTCCCGGAAGGCAAAACGTCTCCCTCCTTGTATCTCTGCCTCTAGTATATGCCATGGTGACCATTCAACATTATATAACTAAATTAGGGACCAGGCTAGATTTCTGCCTTGAAGAAATGATTCTTGCTAATTTATGGGAAGATGACTTTTTATTTTGAAGATGGCTATCTAAAGTCCCTGCAGCCAATTACTGTAATGCTGCCCTGACCACAACCACACAGCTCCGAGGTACAAAGGGAGAAACGCACTCATGTTCCACACATGTGCTCCAACATGTTGATGAAGTCAGTCACTAAATCATAAAATCAAATGTCAGAACCTTGGACTCATGTCTCCTGGAATTCTCTCTACCCCTGCTATATCTGGTGACTTACAGAGGTCAGGCCTCACAGAGAGACCCATCCAACAGCTTAAGTCAGTTAACCCACCAGGACAACTGATTTCCTAGAGGTGACGATTTCACTGTCCCTGACCTGGCCTGATTGTTCCAGTGCAGTCTATGAACTGTGCTGGTCAGTTAGCACTAATGAAACCAGGAAGGGAGGTCAGGTTTGAACAGTTAGCCACTGTGATTAGACAGTAATAGGTTGGCATGTTAGAGCTGTGCTCAGCTCATGCTCCTGAGACTTGCTGCTCTCCTGGCCAGGTGACAAGCTGCTGGCTGACCACCTGTGGTCATTTCTACATGGGTGACAATAACCAATGGCATGCCATACTTCTGTACAGCAGACTCCGTCAAATCCAGGAAGCAACCCCATCTCCACAAAACCCCAGCATGATTAAAGTGCAGAGCAGTGAAGTAAGTAAGGCTTACTGTGACGCTTCCTGGTGTTGGCTTTACCCTCCTCTCTGGTGACGCCCAAGCAGCCCATGAGCTCCTGCACCGTGATGGACTTATCGTTGTTCATATCGCAGTATTCAACAAACTTCTTCACGCACTTTTTGGGCTTGGATTTCTTTCGCAGGAACCTCTTAAAGGGTTTGATTTCCTTCTTGCCAATGTCTCCGCTAGAGTTCTTATCAAGCAGCTTGAAGTACCAATGCACAACCCTCTCCTCCAGGGTGTGGCTGGGGTCTGGCTCTGACAGCCTAGAGGATGAACAACCACATCAGGTAGAAGGCCGACGCTGCTGTCTCCCTGACTCTGGCTTAAGCCTTCCCCACCCCAACGCTTATTTATGCCTACCCTGATGCACTACCTGAGACGGCCACTTTCAAATACAAAGTAGGAAAGCCATTCGTAATGGCTCAGCCAATGTGTTCAGAACAAGGAACACCGCAGCACATGTGTGCACTGCGGTTATTCACTTGCCCAAGGCCTTGAAAGCAAGGTCACTGTCCTGAGACCTAGGCTCCCCTAGGCCAACAGGTAGCTCAGATACCGGCATCCACCAAAGGCATCTAGAGTTCCAGGCTCTCTACTTTAATGTGATAATCTGTCTACTGTGTATGTAAGATACGCTTAAATAGATGAGGATAGTTGAAGGCAATATCGAAAAAATGATAAAGTGGTAACTCGACAGTTTTCTTTGGAATTCTTTTGAAGCTGTACATTCTGAGACATGGGTAAGTCAGGCTGTGAAGTCAAACCTTGAAGCTGTGCTGTAAGAACATGCGCCTCTCACCTGAGGTGGAGGACGTGTGTTATCACTTTGGACTCTGTGGACTCCACTGTCCACTGGTATAGATGAACACTTCCTCTGTGAGAGTGCAAACACAGCAGGCAGAGGCCAACAGCTGCCAGGGACTGGGCTTCCTGGTGCTATGCTATTGTGGGTCAGACACTCAAAAGGCAAGTCAGTCACTTCCACAAGTACGAAAAGTTAGGTGACTTCTTTGGCCTTGGCATATGCAATTGTGACATTTCCCCTTAGTGCTCCTTCTCCCCTATGACTTCCTTAGCAAAGGAACCACAAGATGAAGGGAGTTTTGCTAAGGAGACTGCATCCATGAGACAGCCAGGAGCTGTTATCAGGATGGCATGGAAGTCATTGTTTTCAGGCAAACAAAAACATTAAAATCAGGTTTCCTTTAGAAATAAGAGTGAGACACTGTGAACACACGGGGATGAGTTTAAGTACTGAAGTGCCAGAGCCATTCACCTGGGCCACTCCATCACCCTGTACTATGAGGAAGTGGGCGCAGAGGCACTGTAAGCTCTGCCATGGTACAGAACCCAAGCCTCGGTGTGTCTACAGTGTACACAGAAGAGCATCTCTAGGTGAGCCGTGTTGGCGGGATCGATGCCTCGACTTGTATACTTGAACCTGAACAAGTCTCACGTGTGCAGGTGTCCACAATAAGTAAATCTCAGCCCTCAGGAGGCTGAGGCAGTGGCTCTCTGAGTTCAAGGCCAGCCTGGTCTGCAGAATGAGTTCCAGGACAGCCAGGGCTACACAGAGAAACCATGTCTCAAAAATAAAGAAAAAATAAAAACAAAAAGCCAATTTTTTTTGTTGTTGTTGCAGCACTGCAGCATTCCAAAGCATTTAAAACCCGGTAGATAAGTCTCAGACTCAATTTCAACCTATAGATCCACCAAAGGAAATGTGTTCCTCTTCTCTGGGACCCAGGAGCCCCTGAACGTGAAGCGTGGGGCTGTTCCCCAGTGTCTTCCTGCTCTAGAGGGTCTCTCTTCTCTCTCTCTCTCTCTCTCTCTCTCTCTCTCTCTGTCTCTCTCTCTCTCTCTCTCTCTCCTCTCTCTCTCCACTCAAATGAACTGCCTGATCTCACATGGCCAGTGGCCAAGAAGAATTTAGCTTTCCAGATTCCTTCAGATTTCTGGGCTTCAGACCATCACATTGCTCTGCAGTAAGACTCAGTATACCTGCCAGATGAGGAAGAGGGGTCAGAGACGGCGTGGACCATGTCAGTGGAGAGCGCATCCAGGACACTTGTCAGAAACTCGTGCTTTTTGGCACCAGGACAACCTAAAAAAAAAAAAAAAAAAAAAAAAAAAAAAAAAGCACATTCCCCACCTCTGTTAGTGGAATTCACAAAGTGTAACAGACGTCTCTGTACAATGGAAAAAAGGCTCAGTATTCAGAAATTAGTTTGTCAGACTTGCTTCATGTGAATGAGACAATTTGATGCAGGCACTTTGTGTATGTACCTCTCGCTAACCAATTGCACCGCTATAATTCATAGGTGTTGACCTTGACTCACAGCAACAATTAATCATGGTATTCAACATTTGTTAAATTGCAACAGGAGATTAAGAATTCTCAGGCTTTAGCCTCTGGTTGATCTTTAAAGCCACAACGCAGGCATGTATGGGTGTCCCCTTGTTACAGGAGGCCTCAGACACTTGGAAACATCAGTGGTCACCGAGTTCTCTCTAGTGGGATTTACATAAGGAGATCTAACCCAGGGTAGTGAGTCAAGAAGCTGCCAGCCACTGTTACACATCTCCTAAAATCCCAAGTCTAGTTAGAAGCAATTACGAGGCAGATCTGTGGTTGCCTCCTGAGGGGCAGATTCATTCTTAAACATCAGCTCAACACATATCAGGGATCACGGGCATTCACACTTGAGAGCCTCAGAGCTGACCGTGTAGGATCTCAGCCCAAGAGTGATTTACCAATGCTGGTATCAACTTTCCACAGAGCATTTACCTGCTTCTTCACCAACCTCCCCTGTACTCAACCGCACTTGGGGTACCTGTCTATCAAGTCTGAGATATTTTCTTCACCCTGAGTTATAGCAGCTGGGCAGGGAGAGACTAGGATGCTGGTGAGGCTGAAGACATTCTGGTCTTAGGGTTTTCCTTTAGACACCTGGATTGGTTTTGTTGTTGTTGTTGTTGTTAGTGGTGGTGGTAGTGTGTGTGTGTGTGTGTGTGTGTGTGTGTGTGTGTGTGTGTTTACTATGATTCAGATAAATACTGCCTGCCCGTGGCAAGGATCTGTGGAGGTCTGTTTTGACTTATTAAACATTCTAGCAGAAACAGATGTTAGCCTTTCATAGAGTGTGTGGAACTTGAGACAAGAAAGACTATCTCTTCTGTGCTCAATTAAAAGAATGGACTGCAATCTACAGAACAAGCCAGAACCAAACTGTCCTGAATGCCCTGAGGCACTCTCCAGGAAGAGAATGGAAGCCTGAGGTTGCTTCAGGTAGTCACTGACTCTTCAGAAACTTCTCAAAACCATCTTTGCTGGACAACTGGAGATGGCACGGGCACCAATGGTGTGAAAACAAGGACAGGAAATGATGCAGCAGGCCCATTGAATGGGGCGTCCTAACCACCTGCTGTATAATCAGATGGCCCATGATAACCTTGAAGGAGGAGGCATACTAGGAAAGTGTGGTAGGCCTGTGAAAAATCCTGGGGTACACCCATGAGCTCCCCAGCGCTTGTTAGCCTCTAGAGACTCAAAGGGAAATATGATGAAGGTATCCATTGGTCATATCTGCTCAGAGAATATCCACTGAGAGCTCATAAAGAAGCAGGGGTCTGGTCACAATCAAACTCAAGCAAGGTCCTTGCTTGGGATGAATGCCCAGGTATGAAGTCCTTATTTTGTTTTACAGGAGGTAACTGATGATCCATTTGTTTTAGATTCTGACACCTATGTTTGTTATAGTTTTAGAGACAACAATAAATGGAAAAAGAACAGTGGATCATGTCCAAAGAGGGCAGAATGAAGGAGAAGTGGTGGGACTGGTTGAAATGAGGACCCAGGAAGCCTCTCATGAGCTGTCTGGGTTGGGAGAGTGAAGGGAGTGTCTTATCTAAATAGATGGTCAGAGGTAATAGTGGAGATATGCGAAAGAGACCCAGACAAAGGGCCAGAGATATCTACAGGCTGTACCTGCCAGGTTTCTGTTGATTGGCCACCAAGTACCTTGAGCTGACTTGTTCCCTGTTAGAATCTGAGAGCCCTTTGCCTCCACTACAGAGCCCAGAGTCATACTGCTTTGTGATACATGGACTGGGGCATAAGAACATTCCCAAAGGGCAAGATAAACAGATATGAGACCAACTGACATACTCAGAAGAGAGAGCTAAGACCACCCATTGCTGGAAGGTGATGGCTTGCCATGTGTGAAAGATAGCTGCACCATGGTGTCAAAGTGTGTCACTGGGAATATATACTCTGACAAACATCCAAGATAACGGACCTGCCTTGAGGCAAAGGGGCAGGGACTAGACATGGCTTCACAGTGACCTGGTGTTGTAGACAGAAGTCTATTCATTCTGCAGACACCAGTTCCCATGCCCACAACCATAACCTGCCCAACCATCTCATGAGCAGTGAGCCCTTGGGTTCTTCTGAAACATCAGATCTCTGTCAGGACCATAGGCTGACAGGAAATACAAGACTCATGGTTAATGCTTCATGCCTCCAATGTCTCTTCTTAATCAAGCTGCCTGTCTTGGGGCCTGATGGAATGTTTCTAAGAATGCTGGCATTCCAGGGTAAGTGTCAGGATCAAGCACAAATCTTGATCTAACAGGACAGTCAATTTATTTAGGGATAGTTCTGCTAGGAGGATGTTCTTCCAGTCAATGCAGAAATGAGTTCAGAAGTCCTTGGCCTGCAATGGCTTCTCTGGAAGTTCATTTTCAATGCCTTAAAAAGATTGCTTTTTTAAAAAAAATCTTTTAAAAGAAGTGTGTTCTGCACTTTCTATGAAACACTCTTATTTTTAAAAACAGACTTCTTTTATTTAAAACTACTGATTTCAGTAATTTTGCTTATGCTTACGATTTATTTTTTTCCAGTATGAATTTATGCATGTTTACAATGGGTCTCCTGATTGCAGGGCAAATCCACTCTGTGGATCATCACAGTGAATGCAGACTTTCTCCCAGTAACCTGCATGGTATGCCTGGCTACCACAAGGAAACCCCACGCATAGCCAATGGAGGCAAAGAGCAGCTTATCAAGAGAAGAGACTGGGTGATCCTAACCTGGGTTTTATACACATGCTGGTCAGGCATAAAGAGAGCAAGCCTCCATGCCAATGAAACACCTTGAGATTAGGGAAGGCCACTGGGATAGGAACTTGGGCCTTGAGCTGGTCAAAGCCAGTGAATTCATGAGTCTGAAGTATCTGGTTGATGACATGTTTTAGACTTGTGGATACGTCCTTAGTTTAAAAAGTCTATTTTAAGTTGTAACATTGAACCTGACATTCAGCCAAAAAAATACCCTCTGTCTGCAGTGACTTCTCAGTGAGAAACTACCAGGGTACTCTTTTCTCTGAGTTTAGAGCTTCCTTGAGCATTTTTTAACAAGAACCTCTAAGGACTGAGGAGTCTTGAGGAGCATGATGTTAGCAGAGGTTGGACCACAGCTTCCAGCTCATAGCACAAAATGTTATACCTGATGTTTGAAGCCATCTCCACACACAGGTTCTCCCCACCACCATGCCAGCTTTAGGCACCCCCCCCCAGCCTTGAAAAATTGATGAATCTGTTCATACAGAGAGACACAGAAATACAGAAAGACACAAAGAGAAAGAGGCATGAATCTTATATCCACTTAGTGGAAATCTGAAAGTGGATGGTCTTTGAAACTACCACCAGGCCAGGCTAGAGGGAGCCAATGTACTGACCCCGTCCCTGAGCAAGGATCAAGGCCTGTGAGTTCTCCTTACCACTCTTAGGGCCACAGAATTGGGGATAAAGGACCAGATTCACCCTACCTGGACAACCATCCTAGTGAGTATGTGACCAGAGCGGAAAGCGATCTTCAGATGACTTCAGTCTCCTTGGTGAGGAGTTAGTGAGGAGGGGAAGGTGTGAAGCCTTGTGCGCAGGCAAGAAAGAGGCTGCTGTGAGCATGCCCAGTGGAAGCCTATCCCATGTACAAAGAAGACTCCACCACACAAGGTGCGGGGAGCTGGGAAATGGGCTTGGCTGAGAGGTCTGGGACTTAAGCAACAGGTAATGATCCATGGTCACAGGGCTTCTAAAACATGAGGTCACAGATATTCCTAGAAGGTGACTGTTCCAAGTAGCTACCATCTCCTCCTTGCCTGCTCGCAGACACAGGACCTATTTCTCCATCAATCCCCCGCTCTCTTTCCTCACGCACAGCTCATAACTCCTTAACATTTAAATTTAGAACTATGAAAAGAATCAAAATTTAGACACAAGCAACCAAGAGTTAGGGGAGTTTGCTCAGCTGCTTGTGTTTAGCTGCCTGCAACTTGTTACAGGTGTGAAAAGCCGATCCGGTAATCCTTCCTCCGGGCTAAGCCCACAGAGGGTTTAGTGCTAGAGAAAATCTCACCAAACTTTCCAACTGCAAGATTAAAACAAAACAAAACGAAAACCCACTCTTGTGTTAACTCTATTTTGCTATTTTCTTTATTTCTACACTTGAAATATTTATATTCAGATCTCTTTATATCATCGTATTGCCTATCTTTTAAAGCGCAGCTCCTGGGCTCAGGGGTGCACGTTAGGGAGTTTATACTCATACATTGGTGGAAATCAACTCAATTAGGAAAAGCAAGTCATGTGAGGCACACGGCTTGTCAATGGCCCCCATTGTCCTAATCCTTCAAAGAAGCTATGGATATAAAGCTGTGGGACTTCTCTTAACGAATATCCCAGAAAGCCTTTGCCTCGGTTTAAGTCTCCATAAGTTGAGCATCAGAAGAATATACACTAGGAACCTGAGGAACATGTCTGAAAGACAGAGTTGCCTAGGCATTTATCCTCAAGCCAGCCTTGCTGGTGCCTGGAATCTCTCTTGGCTTCCCAAGAGCATCGGTGACATTTGTCAAGGGCCTTGATGACAGCCATGACCCCAGCCCTCAAGGTGCTTGTAGAGAGAGGGAAGTGCTGCTGAAGAGATAGTGGGAGAGCCGTCACGAGCAAAGTTCAGAGTCACTTTACAGGACTCATGGGTTGTCTCTGGGTTCCTGTCTGTGTCCTTACAACAACTAAGGTCACAGACCCCCTGAGGCAGAGTGAGCATCTTAAGACGCATTCCACCTTGTAATGTGGCGCTGTAAGTCTCTTCCAAGAGTCAGAGCCAGTTCTGGTGCCTGGCCCCCATTCCAGGCTGGTCTGCTCTCACTCTGTCATGTGGTGAAATAAACATATGCTGCTGCTTGATGTTCTCCTGAGCGAAGGTTGTTGTACAGAAACTGCCCAGAACATTACTTCTAGAGCTGAACTGTCAATGTGTTAAGAACACTTGGTTGCTAACGGCACTCCAGGAAGCAACTCGGTGAAGGCAAGACAGAGTCATCATGTCACAGATGGGGACAGACAGAGTCAGAGACCAGGCAACCAGGGGAGAAATAAAGTGTATAGGTTTGTGTCCAGCGAGACCAAGCACTGACCACATACACAGGCTAAGTTGTCTAAAGACACAGACACCTGGGTGGGTGGCGTCTGCATACATTCTGAGTAGCCATGTCCCCTTGGGGAGTCCCTGGAGTTGAATGCTCAGTCAGTCCACTTGGCCTCTTCAGGCTCCTGTGAAATTTCAGGAGTCCCAACACAGGACAGGAAATTCTGTGATCTCTATAGATCATGGTGTCTTCATTTAAACTTTGAAACAGACAGGAAGACCAATAGAGAAGAGAAAATGACTCCTGAGAGTATAGTCAGACGTTGGCAGTGAATTTGCCAGAATACCTACATTCTGAGAACAGTTCCCAGTTTGGGCATTGATGTACATTTGATAATAAACACTATAAGAAATAGTGCATTCCCCATCCATTCCCATGGACTGACCCTGGACTCTGTCCCCATAGGTAGCAATGAATATCCTAGTAAGAGCACCAGTGGAAGGGGAAGCCCTGGGTCCTGCTAAGACTGAACCCCCAATGAACTAGACTATGCGGGGAGGGTGGCAATGGGGGGAGGTTTGGGAGGGGAACACCCACAAGGAAGGGGAGGGGGGAGGGTGATGTCTGTCCGGAAACCGGGAAAGGGAATAACACTTGAAATGTATATAAGAAATACTCAAGATAATAAAAAAAAAAAAAAAAAAGAACACGATTTCATTACATCCCTTGGAAACTACTTTCTCAAACACTGTGCTGGATAATTTTCGTACATCTAATGGTGGACCCAAGGCTTAGCACTGGTGTAGAGGTGGTACTCTTGATGTTAAAGGATGTAAACAAGAGAATTTATTGGCACCTTTTATAGTAGAGTTCCGTCCTCAAGCATCTTGGCAGATTGATACAAACAGTAATGGGCTTTAAAGAGGTGTGAAGGATTTTATTGATGGTAAAGAGCTTATGTTGATCACGTCACTCTGTTAGTTTCTAAGTAACGCTTTCTTTGAGTAAATAGAGGCATCTATTGTCTTTTCAAGGTCATTGTCATCTAATAATAAAAGACCCATGTTGATTGAAAAAAAAAAAAAAAGAAATAGTGCATTCCCCATCCCTCTACCCCCTTATGGCACTGCTGAGATGGTGGCAGGTCTGTGGCACACGCCGGGAAGAGTCTGGGTGACTAATGAAAGCTGGGTGTGAGGGATGCGGGTGGCCTTGCCTGCCTGAGACGTGCTGTGAGCCTTCAGCATCCGTCTCTGTCTTAGTATATAGACCGACCTCCAGGCAAAGCCATGGGCCCACATGACAATCAGAGAAACACGAAGAGAAACAAGGGCCCAAACCCAACGAAGACCACTCTGTTCTGAACATCCCCTCTCGGGAAACCCTCTACGGAGCAGCATCTCAGAGCGTTATACTCCGGTCAGTTCATCAGAACCTGTGCATGCTCCCATCCAGGTCTGCAGGGGCAGCCAGGCCAGGCCCTCACAAGTCAGTGAGCGTAGAAATCTCTGTAGGCATCTCTCTCTTCAAAGGTAAACTTCTGTCCTCCATCCCAGGCCCTCAGCTCTCTTTGTCTAAACTTTGTGTCCTTTCTTTGAGTTATCATAAAAAAAAAAACCCAAAACAAAAACCAGTGAGGTCATAGGTCAATGCTGAGCCTCAGTGGCCCTGAGAAGGCCTGGCAGGCTCTCAGGCTGCTGGTTTCCTAACCCCCATCATCGTCCTCTTGCCTGGCACATTAGCTCCAAAGGACACAGCAAGGCTCATGACTACTAGCTTGGAAACCCCAGACCTGCTCTTCCTCAGCCCCCTCCCTACCCACTGCAGCTCCCTCTTGACTGTGCTCCCTCCATACTACCCCTCAGGCAGCGTTCCTGCCTTCTTCTACCTGCCACGTGTCCCCAAGGCCACTGCTAATGGCAGCGGTAAAACGCAGCACTTGCGCTGGCTGCCACAAGTTCATCAATCAACATATATGTACTAGTTTGACATGATGACACACTTGCACGAAGTCCTGGATCTAACCCACTGAATGACGTAGAGTCCAAGAAGGAGGCTCCACTAAACCTCCCACACGCTGCCTCCCACCTTGACCTCTGTGCTTCTCATGGGACCTCACTTCCTGTTCTGTTTCCATGGCCAGCACTCAAATGCCACAGTTTCTGCATTGTCAGCATTGTCTTGGGGACTCTGGAATGACTGAGCCGGTCACATTTGTCTTTCTATTGTCCCTGCCATGATTCATTCATATTGTATGTGCATGAAGGCCAAGGGATTATCTCTTGGGAGCTCTGGGATCCATGGCATGGGTGAGGCACTTACTAAAATGCTATACACAGAAAACTTACCACAACTTCAACTGAGGTTCCTCTGCTTCTCAATCCTGAGAATCTCCAGAGCTCAGGATTCATCCCAAGATTATGAAATGGAAGAAGCAACACATTGTTCTAGAGCTCTCTAGAGGGGACTGATCTGATTTGGTTCCCAGCGGCAGGAGAAGGCAAGCTACCCAGTGACGAAAGTTGCTGTTAGTCATGGTAAACAATTGTCCTCAAGGAGAAGGGAGATTGGGCTTATGTGGTTTCTCACTAACACTCACAGAAAGCACAGAATGATGCATTGCTCTTGTCTCAACTGGACAAGCCTCTGTGGCTTCAGGAGGCTCCCCAAGGACAGCGGGAGACAGAGGAAACTTCTGCCCTTGGGATCCAGGAGGATCAGGTGCGACCTTGAGGTGTACCAGAGCCACCCACTCAGTGACAGAGTTAACTAGCTTACATCTGGGTCAGGAACATTGAGAAAAAAAAAAACACCTTGGACCAATGACAGTCTTAGAGAGCCATGCCAGGAAAAGATACAAAACTCTGTCTTCAGTCTTCTCCTTTGCAGAACATTCCACAATGGTATCAGTGAAGACAGATATTAATTACCTGACAACCAAACTCAGAAATAGTACAAAGATGATTTCTTTCCCAATAAGTTGGGTAGCCAAAAGTTTGCAAATTATGATCTAAATCATTGTGATTACTAGAATATTGAGGTAGCACCAACATGAAATGAAATAGTCTAACATGACATGCACCCAGGCTATGTAAGCCTGAAATATCAGTGTAGTTCAGAAAATGAATACTCGCTGACCTAAAATTCTTAGTGGGCAACAAACAACCACACCATCATATCAGCCACTGGGAACAAAAACATTCCCTTCGTGATGGTTTTCATAACTGCCTTCTGTTTTTTATGCTTTTAAAATAGTTATCTCGTAAAAAATATGTGAAGAGAAATAATTTGGTGTCTGGCACATTATTAGTATTCTGGAAAATTAGAACTATGACCGCACATGGCTGAGCATCTTCTGGCAAAAAAACAATTAATTAAGGACTCTACATGGCGGCTACTGGAATGGGGCTTTGGCAGAGTTGCTGTTTCCCGGGTGTCTCTGGTGTTACAGTTTCCAGTCACCCAAGCGACCTCTGATGAAAGAGCTGCCAGGCAGCTTCTTGTCATTTGAAAAGCCTGGGAGAAGATGACAGAAGGGGGTCGGTCTGCTTTATCATTTCCAGTTCACTGGGGTATCAAGCCTGGAAGAGTGGAGGGAGGGGAATGTTGTAACTCACGACTTCACAACAAGCTATCTAAACCTACAACACTGCCAAATCACTAAACCGCTCTCTTCTCCTCCTGGCCGTTACTCAAGGGAAAGGGCCCAAGAAATTCCAGGAAAAGAGTTCAGGAAAGTGGCAAATTCTCTAAGGAAAGACTATGCCCGTCTGACCCATCTCCCGGGACCCGGCCAATGACTTGTGAAATTTCCACTCACTGAACATACCTAATGCCACGATTAGGACAATAGGGAAAGCAAGGGAAGCTCTTATAAAACACAGGCTCTCCAGCCTTTGGCTTTCTTCACTCCGGATCCCTAGGTCTGGTTTCTGAGTGTCGTTCCTCTCTGTCTGTTCTCATCTCCCTCATTCTTACTAAATCAGCTCAAAGACACTGTCTTCTCGGCTCCTCTGATGAGGACTTCCTTCCTATTCTGTACAATTCAACACCATTAGTCAGTGTTTCCTCACCATGAATTCAACCTCACGGGAGCCAGCTCCAACCTTTATTGGTGTCTGACAGGAGATGGATGGTGTTTGCTGCATTTAGGAAACCAGACCCAGCCATATGTGTTTGGATTCTTTCTACCTTAGAAATCTTGGCGGAGAAGCCATATGCATGCAGCATCCGCACTGCGGATGAACAAAACGCTGCAATCTTCCCATGGTTCATCCAGATACTGCCCTAGGGAACTCAAAGACAGAGACTCGGGGCTTCCTTGCAGAGTAGGAGCAGGGGTTCTCACAGGATATGGCAGCCTAATCAGGTAACTGGATGACAGGGCTTAGCAAGGGAACCTGAGAGGCGCAGAGGGACAGGTCAGCTTCTTCCGTGTGACATCACTTCCGTGGCAGCAGGGAAAGTGGACCATGGACTGAGGATAAGAATCCCACTTTACAACCCAGTGGCCCAGTGCCTGGTGATCTGCTCTCCGGTTCAGCTGCTCCCTTAGTGGTATATCTGCTCAATAAATGTCAGAACAATCTAACTCATTTCCTGATGACTCTTGGGTTCCCCAGCGCTGTAGCAAGGAGAGGATTGTTAATGTAAAAGGTGCTGTTTGACTCAGGGATTCCTTCCTAGGCAATGTCGCCAGATGGTCTATATGTGGTAATCGAAGACAAACTGAAATTTCCCAGGTGACAACTAGCCTATTTAATTTAATCTTGGAGCTGTGAGTTCATACAGTGCACGTAGTGGGGGCAGCCCCAACCCTCTGATGGCCCTGTGTGGAACATCAATGCTGCCTCCTACACGGGGCAATCGCAAAAGAGTGAGGTTTGGGCTGCTCCAGGAGACACGCTCATCTTGGTTATTTGTGTTCAGGAAGAATCAAATGCAGACAGTGGACACAGTTAGATACGGTGCACGTGTCAGAGAACATGAAGTCAAGACCACAGACGGACCTTGATGGAGCAACCACATGCTGGTGGCCAGGAAATTGATCGGACAAGCACTATGTGCCCATACACAGGGGGCAACGAAGTGAGAACACGCATGCTAGCCACCCAGGGCAGTCCTCTCAAAGTAAGCAGAGCAGCCAAGATTATGCTCACCGAAAAAGAAGAGTTTTTCGAAAAACATGGTCAGCATCTCCTCACCCTCTGGCCAAGTGTGAGAACTGATCCTCTGTCCTGGGTTTTTTCTGTCCTTTACCCTCAGAGATGGGATAATATACTCCGACCTGGGCATCAGGCATGAGACACACTGAAAGCCAGCACCAGCGGCCAGTACCTTAATGGGTGCCAGTACTGGTGGGATGCCAGGTGAGGTATCTGTGGAAGATCTGAGGGGTCCTAGAAAGAGCAGAGTACCCCCAAGAGTTTTTAGGGAGGCCTCTATTCATCTCTCTTAATCCTACAGAAACCTTGCTAAACAAACCAGTCTGATTAGGGCTGGGAGGGGAGGAAGGGGGCTATGATATGAATGAAAGAATAATTTACACTGGCTAAATGCTGCTGGCTTTGCATTTGCAAACAGACTCTCTCAGCATTCTACCCCACACTTGTTTGTCAGAACTGAGACGGATTATCTCCCACAGACTTTCCCTGGCCATGTTCCAGACTCCTTCACCTAGACTGTCACAAAGCCAGGGCTTCAGGGAACAGGAATCCAGTTCCATTCTGAATGAATGTTGTCACCTCGGCACTTATACATATTTATAGGTTACTTTAATAACCTGAAGGATTTTCTATACCCCTAGAGTTTTACTTGGGAGGCAGCCACTGGATGAGGAAACTGGAAGCTATGTTTTCCTTTCAATAATGCTTGCATCACCACCAGGGTTCCTGTTTCCTCGGTATAAAGGTGGCACAGCCTGCAGGGTTGCTCTAATGACAGGACTCTAGTAGTGATAACTTAGTTTCAGGATAAGTGCCCTGTGGTCCTCATTTTGGCATTGGATGGCCACAGACCATCACATACAACAGGACAAACGAGCACATGGAGACTGGTGGGCTTAGGGACAGCATGACTGAACTTTCCCAGTACCGTGTCTACTCTCAGTCTTAAAGTACAGCTAGTGCAGCTGGACCCAGGCTTCCCTCATCAGATCACATCCCCTGAGCAGCATGCAGTACATGTAGTTCTGTGGGGCCACACAACCTGCATGATGGCCTGGACAGCCACTCCTTTAAGCAAGAGTCTGACAACCCACAACCTGTTTGTTAGCTCTGGGTCATTGGCCTCTTAATGGAGGTGTGAGCAAGAGACAGGGTGTATAGCTGTAAGATGAGGAATGCAGACTGGTGGAGGGGGTAGGCGTGAGTGGCCTGCATAGGATCCAGGTGGTGGAAACACACACACACACACACTGCCTGCATGGGTTCTTGAAACGTGTATATGTTGCTTGCGTGGGTTCTGGGCCCAGTTACTGTCTGCTTCTAAGAAAACTGGGACTCTGAAGATAGCACAAAACCTCATGGCAGGTCAACTGGGGATTTGCTACCAAGCTGAAGAACACACTATTGACTTTCAATATGTAAAGAGTAAAGTTGGAAAAATAAAATTACCAAAGGCCAGTGGCAAGGTAAAAGGCCCAGACACCTAAAGGCAACTACATGTGGCTGGACCCAACTTTTAGTGCATGTAGTCCTGTTGGACTATACAACCTCCAGGTAACCCCCCTGTGTCTGTGCCCTGCACAGCATAAGCATGATGTGATCTGGGTGTTCTCTGGACACCCAGTCATATCTCAGCTGCCTAGGAGCTGACCCAGGATACTGCGCAGGTGGCAGAGCTCCTCCCTGTCCAAGTCTACACGATCATGTTCCACAATGTATCTGAATGGTTGTTTTTGATACAATGTAATTACCTTCCCAGCCCCAACCCTTACAGAAGAATGCAAGCTCCTCAGCCCACCAATGTCTGAGTTCTGAAGCTTCCGGCCTTTAGTGTGTGTGTGAGGAATGTGTGTGTGACCTCTGTCTACTGCACACCCCCACGGACTCTTGCTTCAGTAGTTAAAGGGTCACGCAAGCATGAGAGCTTGTGTGAAAACAGAGTGGTGAGAATTTGAACCTGCTCCTACTGGGTGCTTCTGAGGACTCCAAGCCATCAGGCATCCAGGAATCTCCACCTCATGCTTAGACTTTGCCATATTCCTATAGCTATGACCTGAGGGGTGGAGGAAACACTGTCTTCACTGAAGGACACATGACACATGAAGGACACATGAAATTGTCCCATCTGCAGCTATAGGCACCGGCTCTTACAGAAAGGATCTCTTATAAGCATCACCAGTCAATAAAAGAGCTTATAGCCAATGAGTTGAGGCAGGAAATAGGAGGTGGGACATCCTGAGAGAATGCTGGGTAATAATTAGAGGTAGGGGTGATTTACCCCAGAGCACTGAGGAGACAAATGTAAACCAGCAGGTACTGAACTCTGGTTAGAATAAACAAATAAACGGGATAATAACTTACAAACTAGTTAGAGAACAAGCCAAAGCTTATGGCCTAGACATTTATTAATAAATAATTAGTCTCAGAGTTGTTATTTCTTGGAATTAAATAGTTGGGAGGAAAAACCAGATTTTACGGGCTCTTAAGCATCCACTTCTCCCTGTGTGGGCCATAGAGGTGTAGGTATAAATGTCAACAGGGAAAGGAAAGGGGGTGTTGGGCTGTAGCCCAGCTCCTTGCTCCTTCTCTAGACACAAAACAACTGTCTACTTCTACTAACATAGAAGCTATCTGGCCTCCCAGATGCCATGCACAGGGGATGCTGGGGTGGCAAGTTCTGGGAAGCCATTCTGTGCAATACAGAGTATACATCTCAAGAGTGAAGATCGTGGGCAACAAACACGCCATGGCCAGACCAGAGCAACAGGCAGCGGTGGAGCTCTGGTTTGAGTGTCTGCTTTATTCCTCTCATTACTTCAGAAAAAGTTCTCCATTAGAAAAAATTACAGAGATAAAGTTCCCATTGTGGCCCTGAATGAGCAAGTTGCCTGCTCTGCCCCGGGGAAGGTGGGAAGTGGTTACTATCTAACAAGATGGTGTTAAGTGACAGCGAGCCTCTCTGCTGAGCATGTCAGCGTGTCCCAGAGGTGTCCTGACATGACAGGCATCACAAGGTCCTCAATCTTTGAGCACCTCTTGGACTTCATGAGACCCTGATGACAAGACAGCAGAGTGAGGACTGAGAAAAGCATCAACTGTTGTCTAGGGACAAGGGGCTTCCACAGACTCAAGAAGCTGATTAGATAGGAAGAACCCAAGGGAAAAGACAGACACGTGGTGCTGCCGGCCAGCATCAGCATCCTCAATCGCCCCAGGAATTTCTGAAAGGCAATTAGCACATAAGGGGCAGCCACATCACCCTTTGCCAGACAGAGACTCCATTTGACTGTGAGACTGATTGCCCTCAGTTTGACAGTCAAAAGAGAGCTAGATAGAAATATTAAATCGTGTTTAAGGAAAAAGATGTAGAAATTTCCAGGCCCTGTTAGTATTCATTATAAACCATGCTTCCGTCTATTTTTGGCCACCCAGGAGCATCCTGGTTGCCCGTCACTGATTTATGCAGGTGGCCACCAAGGTCTTGGTCTGAAGAAAGTTATAAAAGGAACATAATCCGGTTTCTGCTTCCAGCAGGATCTTTTCATTGTCCCGCCTGTTACAGATGCAATCCCGGATGCATGCCCAGTATCACCTTGAGGAGCTGGATGTACCTTTCTCCTCCCCTGGACTTTCTCCAGCAGGTGACTGTCACCCCCCAATACCTGTGTCTTCCTCCAGAGGGACCTGACTCAGCATGGTTGGGTGTGATCGGAGCTTTTCTTCTGATAAATCTGGACTAAAGCTTTTCAGAATTTTACCCAAATCTACTCAGGTCCTCAGGTATCAACAGAGATCCTAACAAACACCACTATTTCTCTCTCTCTCTCTCTCTCTCTCTCTCTCTCTCTCTCTCTCTCTCTCTCTCCCCCCCCCCAAGGGCATGGATTGTGGGGTAATCAAACTATGAGCTTGATATCCAGGCCCCAGCTCCTGGAGAGTAGAGGTGGTTCTCCCACACCTGCACCCTCAGGAATTCCCAGTTTCGTCTCTCTCTGCCTCTGTGTCTCTCTGTCTCTATGTCTGTTTCTTTGTCTCTGTGTCTCTCTTAATCTATGTCTCTCTTCTGTCTGTCTTGGTCTCTCTCTCTCTCTCTCTCTCTCTCTCTCTCTCTCTCACACACACACACACACACACACACACACACACACACATCTCACAATGTTGGGAAAGAACAACTCACATTGCCAAAGAGGAGTAACATTGTGACCAGCTCTTGATTCAAAGCACAGGAGTACTGAGGGTGAAAACTTGATTTTAGATGGTAGAATATTGTAGGAGTGAAAAGAAAGGCAACAGATGAAAACAGTGTCTGAGTGGCTTCACTCGGTGAGGTGAGGCAGCCTCCAACATGACAGGCTGACAGTGTCACCTCACTTCACAGCTCACCAGCCTGGGACATGTGACACTCGAAGATTGTCACTACCCTCTGGAATCCAAACCATCCCAGAAATAAGACTGACTCAGGAGCCATCAGGGGAAGCTCCATGAGAGTCAGGGCTGGGGCTTAGGATAAAAACACAAAATGTGTGGAGAATGAGGCAGGGGGAAAAGCTCAGTTAAGTAAACTCTTTGCCCTGCAGGCATGAAGGTCTGAGTTTGCTCTACAGAACCCATGAAAAAAAACGGCAGGGGCAGTGGCAAGCACTTGGAATCCTCATGCTGGGGAGGTGAAGCAAGTGAATCCCAAGGCTGGGTGGCCAGGCACCCAGTCAAATGGGTGAGCTGCAACCACCACGAGATCCTGCCTCAGAAACCACCACCTGAGAGGTATATACGCCTTGCCTGGTGACGCAGGGCCCTGGCAGCACCATTCTGCCTAAGACATCCACTTAGATGTGGACGGATGTACTATGAGGAGCTTTCAACTTGGCTATTGTTAGGTCTTTAAAAAAATCAGATTAGTCCCGGGGTAAAGTGAGCTAAAGTCAGAGGACAGCAAGCTGGTCATTTCTTCCAACCGGGTTCTTTTAGATAAATGGCTTTAATAAAGAGGGAGGAAATATTTGCAACAGAATGGAGATTGTTTAGCAACAATTAAACTTACTCGGTGTTGTCCAAGGACAGTGCGTCCTCACGTGTTTTGAAGCCGTGTCTCTGAAACACTGCTTACACTGTGAGCTCGTCTTGGCGATGCTTCTTTGGGGACTGAGAGTGACTTAAATTTCATTCTGTCTCATTTCTTCGTAAAGACTTCTCCCCCATGCGTTGGAGTCAAAGTAACTAGTGATGAACCTGCCCAGCCAAAGCGAGGAACTCACAGCTCTAAACAACCATGGTTGATAGAGCACTGCGTCCAAGAGCTGCCCACAGCCAGGATTCTTAGAGTCTCTGTTGAATGTCCCTACTACCATTTCATGTGTCATTTAATACTGGTCCTGAGCTTCTTGGGCAAACCCCTGGGTATCTTGTAAATGAAGTATTTATATTAAAATGTGGGGAAACAAGAAATCAAGTCGAAGCCCGCAGATCTTGGGAATATGTAGATTTTTTTCAAAATCTGACAGTCTTTAAGCACTCTTTCCTGTTGGTGTCTCTCAGCACTTCTGGAACAGCAACCAGAGTGATGGGAAATGTGTCTGATTCCTGATGCTGCCCCCAGTTCCCTACAGTCCACCAGGCAGGGCCTGCTGCACGACCTATGCACCTATGGATGGGAAGGTGTACCTGCCCCTGTGGTCCACTTGACCTCCCTGGTGTCCCACCAAGCCAATATGGTTTCTACCTTGCTGTACAATCTTCCCTATCCTCCCAAGCCCTTTGCTAGCTGATTCCCCCAGTTGACCAACGCCTTCTAAACACCATGACATTGGTTCTGTGGGTAACACACAGGGGAGCCGCTGCTGTGTTACCACTAATCATGGCTAGCTAGTTAGTTGGGCTCAGTGTCGAGCTATCTGCACAAGGTAATTATCTTGAGGATGGTATTCATGGTGGTGAGCACAGGGCAGCAAACCGAGAGGGCCCATCAAAGCACAAGATGCTGTCATGTGTCCAGTCCCTAAAATGAGGCTAGCCCTGCTGCTTAGAAAGAGGAGGTCTATGGCTAAGGCCAATAAGATTCTCAAACTGTCACTAGGAGCCACCACAGACCTGGTCCAACCCTCTCCCTACCTGCTCAGTAGAAGGAGGGTGGCACAGGATACCCCCCCCCCCGTGTGTGTGTGTGTGTGTGTGTGAATTAGGGAAGCAGATGGCAGGAATGAGCTTGTGTAAGCACAGAGGGACACACACACACACACACACACACACACACACACACACACTCACACACAGTTTCACCCGTATGTTCAAGTGTAGAGGATTATGTCTAAAGCTCAGCATGAGCTAGGGCTGTTCCTCAGTTAGCAGAACATGCGGGAGGCTTTAGCTTTGCTTCTCTAGCAAGCACCACAGAAAACAGGTGAGAAAACGCATGTCTGTAATCCCAGAACCCAGGAGGTGAAGCAGGAGGACCTGGAGTTCAAGGTGATCATTCATTAATATGACAAGTTCAAGGTCAGCAGAGGCTACATGCGACCCTGTCTCAACATTTTTTAAAATGAATAATAAATAAACAAGCCTTAAAGTCACCTTGATCTCAGCTGACTTGTGTCCCAATGCAGCGCATAACCTGAATCTAGCATGAAAGTTGACATCTAGTTTTTAAATGAGAAACGTGGCTGTCTCTCACAGTCAGGGAATCCTGTGGCTGTGTAAAGTGCCGTCTGCTGTCTGCCCATCCACTTGGCAAGAAAGGTAAACACCAACCCCTCCATGTGTCATGTGATACCTGGCAAGCTGCATAGCTTAGGGTCTAATTACCTTTGGAAATCAAGCAAGGCCGTGCCTAGGGCGAGGTGGGGATCGTTTTCTGCTGCCTCAGAAAGTCATAATTAATTTTGAAGCAATTTAGAATCATGCTAAAATATTGCTTGAAAAAGAGAGAAGGTGGCTCGATGGTTTGAGTCGAGGGTTATAATTACGCCTGCGATGGCTGTGGGCTGCCAAATGGAGAACACACTCCTGAGTCTCTTACGTCCTCTCACTGGGTAGAAAGAGCTGAGGTATAAAGAAGGCAGCAAACTTCCAGGATCAGTTACCGTCCCCAATGTTTACTCTTTTAAAGTCCTATGCCACAGGCGAGGCATGTGGCTCAGCTGGTAGAATGCTTGCCTAACATGCACCAGACCCCCCGGGGCTCAGTCCTCAGTGCTGCACACACTTGTAACTCGAGCACTCAGGAGGCAGAGCAGGAGGATTGGGAGTTCAAAGGTCTCCTTCAACAATGTAGTAAGGTACTAGAGTCCAGTGTAGACTGCGTGAGGCCTCTCTCAACAGAAACAAAAATTTAAAAAACAAAAGAGATTGTTGCTAACTGAAGTGAGCAAATGTTTCTCAGTGCTAAGTTGCCAAAGGTCGGCATGAGGAAGAAACTCAGATCCCTATTCTGTCGTATCTCATGGCCTCTGTGCCACAGAAGGGAGTTGGAGGGCTGGGTCTTGCCCAAGGGAACCTGTGAGGTGCAGGAAAGGGGCATCTCAAGCCCTGGGTACACAGGCGTACCCCAGACCCGAACATGGAGAGGCAGGAGGGTGTCCCTGGAAGCTAAGTCTTGGAGGAAGAAAGGAACAAATTTCCGATAATGATCACACTGAATTCCTCACAAATGATTCTTTATCTCAAGAGTATATGAAGATAGAAAGAGTGGGATAGGAGAAGGAACAGGGCAGGGACATTGTTCAAAAACACTCACAAGCTATTTTTAGATCTTTTAAAAATTACGTTTAATTATGTTTGTGTGTGGCTACTCACACGGATGCAGGGACATCAGATGGCCTTGGAGCTGGAATAATGGTGTGGAGCACAGATGTGAGTGCTAGGAACTGAAGCCCGGTCCTCAGCAAGAGCAGTACCTGTTACTGACCACTGATCTAACTCCCTAGCCACTCCACATGAGGTGCTTTTTCATTAGGAGCAAAACAAGGAGAGTTGCTGAAGGGGAGAAGAAGGCTCTGTGACTATTTTATGTTCCTGCTAACCCGGATTTTACTTTCCTCATAGCCACCATAAACCAACCTGACTGAAGTCCCTGACCTGAGAGAACTTCGAGGAACCACCGCTCTCCACATACAGCCTGATGCTAGACTCCAAAGACAAAGTCATCGCTCGCTCTCATCTGGCACGAGCTGCAAAACAGGCAGGGACAGCAAGCAGCCTTCCCAACTTGACCTGGGGGTTGAAGGCTGCTGAGCTGGAGGAACGCAACACAGAACGGAAAGCATCTTCACAGAGGAAAACTCACCCCTCAGCCTATGTCACATGGGCTTCACCTACCAGCTGGCTGCTGGGCTATTGTGGAAATAAGTTTCTCCCTCTCACAAAGGAGAGCTTGCATCCTGGAGTTCATTTATGACTTCTCTCCTAAGAAGGTTAATAACTTCCAACTAATGAGAGCTATGAAGTGGGCGTGAGTAGCACTTGCCCAAACATAGCTGACCTCTCCAGGGTCAGGACAGAGGAATGGTAAGGCTCTGTGGTCCTACCCCCTTGTGCCAGCAAAGTGCAGTGGCTGCCTTGACTCGACATAGGACCTCTTCTATGTGCTGAGTGTTGGCTGCTCTGAGTAACTTCTCCTGACCTTCAGACAGGTCAATGATATCATGTCATGCTCTCCATAGCGATGGCCACTCGTTCTCACCAAATTACTTACGGCCCCAGACTTTGAATCAAGAACAGTAGCCACCTAACATACGAAATCCCACCATGAAAGAAGCAAAGGGAAGCTTCACTGGACAGTAATGTGTGGTGTTCTCAGAGCGGGAGAGCCACAGTGCTTAGAAGTCATAGGACATTGTATTAATAATCCTAAATCTTGGGTTCTTCAAGGCAGGCATTGTGAGCAGAGGACATGTGGAATTATAGATGATAAGGCCAAGTCAAATGTTGCAAGCATGTTGTTTTTAAGGAACCAGATCGCCCACTGATACAAAAATCCTGATTTCAGTTAACATGCTGGCAGAGGCTATAATCTAATACATGTGAGGAAGAAGCAAGAGAATCAGACATTCAGGGCTATCCTCAGCTGCGTGGGAATTGAAAGCCAGCCGAGCCTACATAAGTAATGGCCTCAAAAGGAAATTTGATTTAGATACCTGGGGGAAAGTACTCTCTAGGCCAGAAAACCTCTGAACCAGCTGAGAGGTCTCTAAGACCATAGCATCCATATGTAAAGGTCCGAGGCAGGGTGTCTATGCCAGATTCACCCTGAACCTCATCCTCTCTGTCTCAATCCCTGACCCAGGAAGCAGGAAGCAAGACTATATCCACGGACAGGAATGGTGTCCTTAAGATGAGGTCACTGGCAGGTTCCTGAACCTATGGGTGGACAGGGAATGCAAACCAGCCTTGGTCGAGATCATCAGAGCAGGAGGTGGGCCACTGCTATCCATGCTGGGAGAAGCGGCTCCTCTGCAGTGAGCATGCTCAGACGGTGCCATTGGTCCATAAGGAAATGTGGGTGTGCATCCTCCTCTTCATGGTTATAAAGGAGGACTTTCTCCTGACCAGAGGGGACCAGGCCAACCTTGCCAGTTACAGAGTAGGCTGTCAGAGCCTGGAGACTCTGATGGGGGCATTTGTGGTCTGCAGACACTCAAAGGAAAAACAACCAGAGAGAACAAAGCAGAGAGCTTCTTCCACGCAAGGTACTTATGGAATCAAGTTTGCCTGTGACGTCGATGTAACTGAGGCCCCTGTTCCTCAGTCATGGACAGACACTTGTATGCCTTTTGAGAAAGCAAACACCCAAGAAGCATCTTCCAACAGAGAAAACTCTGATGCATGGTAAGTCTAAATCTACTCTCTGTTTAATCTCAAACAGTCCTTGAAGCTAAGTTCACTTGGTATACAGATGGACTTGCATTTATTAAAGACAACAGCCAGCTTCAAATGCCAGTTCAACAAAGAGTCTGTCAAGGTGCCCATTCCCCAGTGAGTGAAGCCTTGCAGAAACTCCCAGGAGGGTTATTTGGGGGGAGGGGGAACTCACATTAGGAACAATTTCCCCCTCTTCCTTTACATGTCTGGTTATGTACCAGTGGCCCTTTCCGCATTGCCAAATTGGAGTTAGCTCTGAGATCAGTGTGTGTCTTACCTGTCTCTTACATGGGTTCCCATGTCTGCTGGGATTCAGCTTCATGTAGAAGCTACAAGGCACAGGGTCCATCAGGCTTCCCCATCTCACATTACATGAGGTCCCGAGTGGTCACCAAGCTGCCTGACCCCTGTGGATGCTGTACTCACCCTGCAGTGGCCTGTTCTTGTACAGGTCCCGGGCCTTCGCTGGGTGAGCTCGGGCTGTGTTATCACATTTGGGCTGCTCATACCTAGGAGGAAGGTGATAAGACAGAAGAGTGGGGTTGAGAGCCTGAGTTGGAGTTGTCTTCAGTTTGTCACATCTAACAAGCTATCATCTATCTATCTATCTATCTATCTATCTATCTATCTATCTATCTATCTATCTACCTATCTATCTATCATCTATCTATCTATCATCTATCTATCTATCATCTAATCATCTATCTATCTATCATATATCTATCTATCTATCTATCTATCTTCTATCTATATTTAGAATGTTTCATAAGCTCTACCATTGTTTCATAGCCCTGTGATTTAATTCCTCGGTGGCTTGACCAAACATTCCTAGATCAACTTATTTCCACAGTCATCAGACAAAGAGGACTTGCAGCTCAACACACATGGTCAGGCTCGCCCCTTTGATCTGGTTAAGAGAGTCTTGCCTGGTGGTTTCTAAACACCCACACCCTGCCCTCCATCTTCTACTTTGTGTCTTTATGAAAAGTAAGTGTTCTGCTCTGTTGTCTCTTGGGGTGTTTTCAAATGTGTGGGAGGGAGGACCATGGGCATGAATGGCGCAAGGGTTTGCCACTTGGCTCCTTCAGAAAGGAGCCAAGGTCTCAGGAAGAACTTGGACGCCGCAGTTATGTCATTGAAAGGCTAACTACTTTTCAGTCCAACTCATGGAGCTACAGAAATTTGGCCAAATGTTTAAAGAGAAAATAAAAAGAAAGAAGAAAAGAAGGAGGGAGGGAGCATGCTGTGGGTTTTACCGGGTGTTAGTAGCAGGTCTCAGAAGGCCTGCCCAGGCCTTCTGCCTGGAGGTACTTGCTGCCTGGATGTTTCTGGTCCAAGCCCAGATGTACCTCTGATGCTGTTCAACGGCTCCTTGAAACTGCTCTAGCTCCAGGCCTGTGTGAGTGCTGAGGTGAAGTTGAGTCCTGTACCAGAGACTACTGACTTTCTCCCTCTGTACTTTCTCTCACAGTGAAGTCAAGGAATGGTTGCCTCTGCAAGGACAAGGTGTGTGGGACAGAAGAGCCCATCCCAGTGAGGTGGGGTCTCATCCTCCCTTGGGTATCTATAACAACCTATCTTGCTGACTTATACCATCTAATGGAAGGTATGACCCATGATCTAGTCTTTCCTCCCAGCTACCAGCAGATGCCAGCCTTCAACACTGACTGAGTCTGTTTCCCACAATTGTAACCCTCTTTGTCCAAGTCTCATTCATTGATTCTACCATGGAGATTCCTTCCTAGGGACTTGGGTGCTGCATATGTATTAGGAGATGGACAGGAGGTGATTCTTCATGGAGCACTGAATAGACTAGTGGAGCACGAGTTAGGAAAGGAGAAAGCTAGGTTGGGGATAATAGGAGTATGTATGAATAGAATGGTCTAGGGCTGCAAACTTTCAGTCAGGAAATGGTAAGATTCTACAGGACATTTCTCCTCGCTCCCTGGCTACTTCCCTTTCCACTCACAGGAAGGGTTGTAAGAGCACACTTCTTCAGCTTCAATTTTCGTCACTGATTTCTTTTCCTACCATAGAAAATAAGAGAAAATGAAATTTCTCAACATGAGACACTCCTTAAACTCTTCTGAAACTGGGCATGGGGGTATGCCTGTAGTCCCCAAACTCAGGAAGTAGAGATAGGACAGGAAATCTAGGCAGGGATGTCAGGGTTAAGCATAAAAACTCTTGCCACAGAAATCCAACAGCCCAAATTCAACCCCCAAAATCCTCTGCAGGAAGAAAAATCTGACTCCAGAAAGCTAACTTGTCTTCTGAGCTCCATATGCATGAAGTGACATGTATGTGTCCAGACTCTCCTCTCCTCTCCTCTCCTCCCCTCTCCTCTCCTCTCCTCTCCCCTCCTCTTCCCTGTCGTCGTCGTCGTCGTCTTCTTCTTCTTCTTCTTCTTCTTCTTCTTCTTCTTCTTCTTCTTCTTCTTCTTCTTCTTCTTCTTCTTCTTCTTCTTCTTCTTTTCTCTCTCTCTCTCTCTCTCTCTCTCTCTCTCTCTCACACACACACACACACACACACACTAAATTTTTTAAAAAGAATTCAAGGTACTTTGGCTATAGAGTGGGTTTCAGGCTAGCCTTGGTTGAATGGGAACTTATCTCACAAAACCAAAGACAATATGTTGGGCTGTGATATAATGGTGATGGTCATGGCGATGATGTTGATGATGATGATGATGATGATGATGATGATGAGGAGGAGGAGGAGGAGGAGGATGATGATGATAAACGACTTATGACACAGCTTTGACACTAGAGAAATCAACACCCTCCTTCTACAAACTCTACATCTTTGAAAACATTGTTTCCAAAGTTAGAGTCCCCAATGCACCCTCGCCATGCTACCACATCCTTCCCAAAGCCACTAGACTATATTCTTTAAGAACACAGAGCTCAGTGCCAGACAGCATGCACCATCCAGAACCATAGGGCAGAGGCAGTGCGGTGGAGGGGCCCCTACTCAGGTGACTTCTGAGGCCCAGGACTACGTCTTCAGACAGGAGCAAAATTCATCTGAAGACAATAGAGAATGCACTCAGCTGCCTGGGGGGTCATTAACCACTATCAATGAGTGATGCTAAAGTTAGATAAAATAAATGCCTGGGTAGCAGAGCTTCACTCCAGTTTCCAGGTACTGCCTGGGGGCTAAGGGTAAGGTGTCATCTATGCTACAGTGACCTACAGAGAGGTGAGCATGTGTCTCTGCTCCTAACTGATGGTGTAGAACCCCAAACCAGCAGTCCCATGATATTTGAGCCATGGCCTGTCCTACAGTGTCAGAAAGCTGAGCTTTATTTCCAGTGTTCGTGTGGTCCACACGGTCCGAGAGCCAGGCCGTCCGCAGGCCATTCCAATTCATTGAGTCTTCAGTGGTGCTGAAATCTGAAGAGCACATTTAAGTAACTGTGTCTTGCACATTTGAGAGAGCGTGGAGAAAGGCTTGCCCGCACAGAAACCATAACCTGGAGCGGAACTTGTGGGAATTTGGCTGCAAAAGCCTTTGTTCTCTCAACAGCGCTTACTTCACAAAAGAAGAAGAAAAAAAGAACATTGCCTGGCCGTGGCTGCCCATCAGATACCAGGCTTGCCGCCATGGAGAAGTGCAATTTCACGCCCACATGGCCACATGCACTCGGCCACTGTGCAGAGCACTGGGGTCAGAGTGGAGGCTGTCTCGAGGCAAATGGTGCCAGACTGCAGCACCAGACAGGTGGACAAATCCTGAGCCAGCCCTCACAAAGGTGAAAGGGAAGTCTGTTCCGGCACTAATGGAGTAGCTGGCTGTCAGCCCACATGAGGAATCCAATAGCCTTCTCCAAGCCCCTGCTACTACTGGACAGCAGCCAAGTAGAAATCTGCCACTCCTCCAGCTTCGGTACCACCAGGTCTGGCAGCAGGGCCCTGCAGGTGTGCCCTAACTTCGTGCAAGACTGTAGGAAATATGGTCAGAATGTCAGTCTTGACCCATAGGGGCAGGGGAACCTGCAAAGTCTACCATCCCAACCTCCTGTCTGATCCGGAGGGAAGATCAACTTTGCAAGGATGAACAGCACAGGGTGTGTGATTTTTTGACTCACGTCCACAACTGAAGCACCTTATTCCTGTGTGGCACATGAGGACAGAGAGATGGCTTATAAATGGCTAAGTGTCTGACACTTGCAGCTTCCAGTTTCCAAGGTCAAGGATTCCTCCCGGGGAAGTATGAGAGAAGATGGGGAAAGCTAGCACTGAGCTCTATCTAGGGCAAGTGCAAACCCGGGCTTCCCTGGTAGCCTGAGCCACGCTTGCCTTGCTCAGTGTTGTGCGAAAGCTGCCAGGTGACGCTCTGCCTTCTGGTCAAAGTGTTCTGGGCATCACTGTGTGGCCCTCACGCCCTGCTCTCCGAGGGACTCCTACTGTTTAGCTACAGTGTTACCATCTCGGAGGCCACACCCAGCTACTCGTTACTCTAGCCCTAAGTCCCTATTCTTGCTCAATGCCCTCCAGATTAATCACCAACCAAAACATTTCCTCATGCAGGCTTAGCCATGGACCCATTCTGTCACCACCACCCCCTTCCTTCAAGAAGCCCTGGTGTTCGTCCTCTGCATTCACCAAGTCCACATTCTACGATACTATGCCTGGAACACTGAAGCCATTAAAATCATTCCGGTGTTTACTGACAGGAAATGGAAGGAAGAGAAGCCAGGACATGTTCTCACCACTACTGAGAAAGTGTGACAGCATCAGCCAGCTCTGCTCATCAGGGCGGCTGTCAGAGGTCTGATCCTAGACCTGAGTCTGGAAAATCTGCTCTCTGCATTGCTTCCCCTGAAAGGCTGACCGTCCTGCATCCCTCACGCCACCTCTGCCCCATAGTTTCATCTTTCCGCTGCCTAGAAAGGCTGGTCAAGAAGGGACTAGATGGGACCCTACCTGCCCCTGCCTACCTCTGAACGGCTCTCCACCTTGGTGTCACCTATTATAGGACTGTCAGATGCTACAGGTGATATCGTCTCTTTTCCTCAGAAAACAGAGTTTATTAGACTGGAATATGTCCCTGCCCTAGTGCTCAATGAAGGAACCTTAGTAAATGGGTCCTTTCTCTGGCCAGGCTAGTGTCAGCCCAGGGATGAAACTGAAATTGAGCATGTCCATCAGTTCTGAGGGAAGGGTACTCTTACTGTCAAAAAGAGAAACTGCCTTGGAGCTGGAGAGATAATTCAGCAGCTAAGAGCACCAGCTGCTCTTCCAGAGGATATGGGTTCAATTCCCAGCAGCCACACAGATCACAACTATCTATAACTTCATTCCCAAAAGATCTAAATCCTCTTCCGGCTTTTGTTTAGTGGATGGAAGAAAGTGTGATACAGAGGAAGTCGGCCATAGGAGCAGCCCTCTCAGTTTGGTTCAGCCCTTTCCTGAACCTTGGGGAGGACAGTTCTCCATTAGGTAAACATGGGAGCAGGAGTCTGAGGTTGTCTTGTTTGGCCTGATACCCAGGAAAAGTCTCCACAGAGAAATGAGAGTGCCTGGCTTTCTACTCAGCTGCAATCTAAACTGTTCTCGGGTTCTTTGGGAATATCTCACCCTTTCAGAACCTTCTGGAGGAGTGCTGGGTTTGACTGGGTAAGGATGTTCCTTAGCCAACTCAGAACACATCTGCCAGGGCTGCTTCTCCTCTATGATAGCAGTGTAAATGGAGCCAAGCTTGGAGCTGTCAAGAGCCAACTGGTACCCCTGAGTGATGCATGGTGAGGGAGCCAGAGGCTTAAGTATGTAGGAAGCTCACCCCTGAAGAAGAGTGCTAAGAAAAAAGTACACCCTGTCTACCTACACACAGGACAGTGGATTACCACAGAAAAACCCAGGAACAGTAGAGGCTCCAGCTCAGTCATTCATGCAGCGTGTGCTAACTTCCAAACCTAAGGCTGCCCATGGTCCAGCTTCATCTCAGGATCTTGGGTCAATGGAAATACACCGTCCTCCAGTGTCTTGAGGACAGGATGTGTTAACTACTAGAATCAGCTGTGATGTCTTAGCATTGTTACAATACACAAACCAGGGTGCCAAGCAACATGGCCTCAGTCAGGGGCTAGAACGTGGCTGAGAAGGACTGGACGTGGTCCTGATGAAGCCATTGCCGTCTGAGCAATTGTGCTTTGCTTCTGTCCTTGAGCTCTCTGTTGACCAGTGCTTCGTGCTGAATGCTGGGTGTAATACTTGAATAATTGGGGAGATAATTTAGGGAACATTTCAATGCTCACCCAGGCACCTGAGGTGAAATTAGAAAGCAAAGCTAGCAACTCTGTCAGAAAAGATGTTTGCGTATTTCTAAGTCTGGGGGGAAATTCAAAGTCATAAGGTGGGGTTGGGGATTTAGCTCAGGGGTAGAGCGCTTGCCTAGCAAGCTCAAGGCCCTGGGTTCGGTCCTCAGCTCCGAAAAAAAAAAAAAACCAAAAAACTACAAAGTCATAAGGTTTTGTCAAATAGCTATTGATAGGTGTCCAACCAGCACATGCACCTACTCAAGAACACAATCTGACCTTCATCATGTGTACCAGCTCTTTCTGGGATTCCAGGAGAACATAACTGTTAGTTCAAACTGGCAGAAAACATAGACAAACCATGAATAACATTGATTACTCTTGCCTTACATGTTCTCTCTCCCTCTCTCCCTCTCTCCCTCCCTCTCTCCCTCCCTCCATTCCTCCCTTTCTCCCTCTCTTCCTCCTTCTCCCTCCCTCCCTCCCTTCCTCACCCTCTCTCTTTCAGATATACAATGATGTTTTGCCTGCATAAATGTCTGTATGAGGGTGCCAGATCCCCTCACACAACTGTTACAGACAGTTGTAAGCTGTCATGTGGGTGCTGGGAATCGAACCCACGACCTCTCTCTGGGAGATCAGTCAGTGATCTTCATCGCTGAGCCATCACAACAGCCCTCACACATTCTTCTCTTTAAATGGTAATTTCTAGATACAAACACTTACATTCTATAGAAAGCTATTTGAAACATTTGGCTTCCTTGGCTTCTTAAATATTTAACCTTTCAGGTCAAAGCCAGCAGCAAGAGGGGGTCCAAATGTTCTTTCTTAGAGTTGACCCCTTCTCTGCTTCATACTTCATGGCCCATGACTGCTAACAATACGCTTTCCCTCCCATGGTCAGAACAACTCTTCTTAAGCAGTAGAAGCACAGAGGACAGAGTTCTTGTGTGACAGTCACACTGAGACTGTGACAGTGAATTTAAGAAGAGCTAAGCCCATTGTAAAAAGAACCTTGAGGGTGGGTTGCACTTTGCTGGCTCTATAACCCAACCATCTCTCCTCCAGCTCCCAAGGGAATGCAATTTACCTTGTGGAGGTCCCGGGAATGGGCCGCCCAGTGTCTACCAGCACACACCAGCAGTATCCAGTGGATGGGTGGCATTGCACTGGCTTGTAGAGGCCGCCGTGTGCACACTCAGGGATCACTACATTGTCATTCTTGGGTTGCTTGGCTTCCTCAAGAGCCGACTGGTGCTCCTGATCACAGGAGGATGCTGCAGAGGTAGGAAGAAACAGGTACTGAGCAGACATATGGAGCCAGCACTGGAGTCCAGTGACCAGTCACAGCTAAAGGATTCTGTGTGCTGACCCAGCACTACAGTGACAACCAGGCCTATGAACAGACAGGTGAGCCCCTCCTACCTCCTCAGCCACATGTTGGGAGATTGGGACGTTTATGCAACAGGACAAGAAAATGTTATTCTTTTCAGGTGCCCATGCTGTGTGTCCCTTGGCCCACAATCCCTGAGAAACACTTGTGATCGGCAAATACTGCTTTCCCTACACAGAGAATGCAGTTCAGTGCACAAGGGTCATGTCTTCTCAGGCTAGAGCCTCGGTTTCTCCTTTGTCTTTAACCACCACTAGTTTATATCCAAGGGACATCTGCCAAAAGATAAACACGTACACACACACACACACACACACACACACACACACACACACACACACACACACACACCTCTACCTCTTTCCTTATAGTCTAAACTTGGCCTAACTTATATATACATATGTATATATGTGTATATATATTTATATATGTATATGTATATATCCCTAGATTGGCTACATATAGTCTCACTCAGACAGAAAACAGCAAGGAAAGGCTCCAGTCAAGCCAAGTATACCACACACAAGGAAAAAACCTCTACAACTTCGCAAGTAAGAAGCAATGGCTGAAGCTTTGTCTGAAGGCACTGCCCACAGTCACAAGAGGCTCATGAGCACTGTGATGTCAGGGGAAGATACCAGGAAGCTGATAGGGAGGGATTTGTACCTCCATGCTGCCCTAGCTGCAGGCAGCGGGTATGGTACAAAGGGCGGAGTCTGGCCCAGGTGATGCTCTAAAGATCAGGAGATTGCAGATGCAAACTGGAGTCTAACTGTTTCATAAATGTCGGCTGTCACTTTCCTTATTGCTCCAGTGCTGAAAGTGGAAGAACACTTGGCATTCACTACATGTGCCTTAGTGTCTCTAATGCCAATAAATAATAGTTAGAAAGCCGCATGGATATCAGCTTGCTTGGTGATTCTGAGGACAATACGGTACGTGTTTCTGTGATCTATCTGTGAACTGAGTACATTATCAAGTGTGGTTTCTATATTTCTAAAAGCCATATCATTGTGTGTATTAACTGTAACCAATGTCGCTTCCTGATGCTTCCCCTATGTTGCTATTCATGGCTACTGAATGAGGAAGAAGAAGGCTAAACTAAACATCTGTCCAGACAGACATCATAGAGGATAAAAACAATGTGTGGGAATTGTTCAACTCTCAGGTTTAAAAAGCAAAAGAGAAATTAAGAAACTGGGCTTTGACTGACATTCTATAATTTCCTATATAACCTGTACTTTCTGTGTATATTCTATAGGCAACTAACATATGCAGACATGCAAATGAAATATACCTCAGATTGCTGGATACTTGACAAAGCTTTTCCCTGACTCTCACCAGAAGGCTGGCATGAACAGAAAGCAGCAATCACTGGCCTTTCTCCCCAAATCTGTTATAGCTGTTGATAGCCGTTCAGGGACACCAAGCAACACAAGGATTCGGGCAACTCTGAAGACAGTTGACACTTCTCTGTGCAACTGTTTGGCCCACCATCAGTCCGAGAGTAAGTAGAACAGACTGTGGGGGCAGCAACCGAGCTGCATGAGGCATCTCCACAGGGCAGCCCTCCTCACGTTACCTAAGGCCTGGTTGGCACCTCTTCAAAATCTTCTTAGGCCATAGAATGTGCAGTGTGATTATCTGGCCACAAAATATGTTTGGTGCTCCATTCCAAGGACATATCGTATCTATGGGAACGGGAATGGAAATTTTTTGAAATGTCCCTATGAGACATTTATGTCATATCTGAAAGCTCCTCATAAGCAAAATGAAATTGATCGAATTAAAGGAAACTCTAAAGTTTGCTGCACACGTTGTAAAATATCAAAGCCATTCTGCATTGGCAGAAGAAATCCTGTTTGTATGAGCGTCAGGGTAGGGAAGATGTCTGGCTCAGCCTTGACAATCTGGTTGCATTTGGGAATTCAAGGCTACTGGAAAGATGGGATCATGCGCTCTTACAGGATAAGCCACAGTGAAGGCAGAGGGCATTTTAATAAGTGTGAAGGCGAAGCAAGAAGGCAATTCACACCATAGTCACATCCCCTCCCTACCTCCTCCCAGGCCCCATCCACTGCAGAGATCTGCACAGGCTGCTCAGAGTTCCTGGGACACAGAAAGCTCACTGTAAAGTCAACACAATGCTAAAGGTAACACTCATCATGTTCACATTAATCCACAGCTAATTAGTCCTGGGAGGGTCTGTTTCCTATCCCCTTCTATCTTGTTATTTATTTCTAAGTTGAGTCTGAAGAAGAAATTGAGTAGAGCTGATTCTCAAAGTGAAAAAGCTGATTTTCACATTATTACTTAACACTATTAATTCTCCCAAAAATTTAACTCAGCACAAAAGGAGGAAGAAAAGCTTGAAGGAAGAAGTGTAATCCAAGTTTGGATTTACCTGGCTGTGAGACTTCCTGCTCCTAGCATAAAGGGTAGTTGTGTGTGTCTGTGTGTGTGTCTGTGTGTGTCTGTGTGTGTGTGTGTGTATCTGAGTATTTGTGTGTGTGTGCCTGTGTATCTCTGTGTGTGCACTTACATGTGCATGTGTACTTGTGTTAGAGTATATCTGTGTTTGTGCATGTGCCTGCATGTAAATGTGTATGTTTCTGCATGTGTGCCTATGTGTGTTTGTGTGTATATGAATGTGCATGTGTGCCTATGTGTGTGCGTGAGTGTGCACATATGTCTCCAAACCACACATCATAACCGTCACCTCTAAGGTGGTGAAACAGGATCTTTGGCGTGAATGGTCATAGGGGAGAGCCCAGAGCTGGTTAGAGGGGACCCACCTTCGTCTTCCAGCATGTGAAGACACCTCTCAAGAAGGTGCCATCCACAGACAAGAACATAGGTCTCCAGAAGCCATATGTGCCTGTACCTTGAAGTTGGATTTCTGGACTCCCCAAACTGTTGAAAATAGCCTTGGGTTATTTCTAACAGACTTCTTTCATGAAGCTTTGCTATATCAGCTGGAGCAGACCAAGACCAGACTTCCCTCAGCACCTCATGAAAGGAGCAGCCACTGGAACCACATGTGTGTCTTCAGAAAGAGGGCTTACTGACTCCCAAAACTGGACAGGATGGTTAGAACATCACAGGCCACACTCAAGAACCCTGTCAGAAGTCATCAGGGCATTGTACCCCAAGACCGGGCCCATGCAGCTGCTCTAGGGCAGTCAGTATTCTGACAAGGATGAGGCGACTTGTTTTTACTAAGCTGAATAACTTCATTAAGTAACTTCATTACTTAAATGGCAAAACTTAGAAAACTGGAAATGTGAAAAGATAGGCCTGGGAGGAAGGACATGTTCTTTAAATGTCCACAGTTGACATCATGCAGAAATGGCCTTCCTTTAGCATTCTGTGAGAGGTCCAGGGCAAGGCAACAGAGTCAAAAGGAAAAAGTAATAAAGACTGTAATGAAAGAAACAAAAATGTCTTTAAACACATATAACACTATTGTATATATAAAATATCCCAAGGAAAAAAATTGCCAGTGAATGTACAAAATTATTTACATATTTTATATACTATGAATAAATGACTACAAGAATAAAGACAATTAAATGTCATTTGTCATAACAACAAAACTAAAATACTTACAAATAAATCCATAATGAGTGGTATAAGATATTTTAAAATGCCAGTACTGAAAACAAAACTGAATCAATAGAGAGATAGAGAATATAGGTGGATAGCAAGACATTATAAACATTAACATTTATAACATCACAAAGTCAAGTTCTCTAAAGGAATTAGTGGATATAACATATTTCATATCAAACTCCAGATTTCAGTAGAAAATAACATGTGGACTCCAAAATGAACATGGAAATCTAAAGACTTAAATAGCATCTGAAGCATTGCTCCAAAGTTCTGGGTCTAATAGTACCATGTTTGAAAAGGAGATATTAAACCAATAACCCAGACAGTGGGATACGACAGCTAGGAGGAGGAGTGGAGAAGAAGGCTGTCCACCGGAACTGGTACTGACACGGGACCAGAGCTAGTCACAGGGAAGTATAACATTCCCCAAGAAATGACAGAAGGTCAGAAGGACTGCATGCCAATGAAAGAAAATAGAGCCACTCTGCTGGAGAGATGTGAATATCAAACCTGTAAGCAGGCATTAGGGGTGTCCCGCCATGTCTTTGGGAAAGACTAACCACAGAAGAAAAACTGGGCAAATTAGACTTCATTAAAATTTAAACAATCACCAGAAGTTGCAATTAGAAAGTAAAAGGCAACCACAGATGGAGAAATGTTCCCAACACACGTTTGTCAAAGACCCTCAGCTCTTCTCATCAATCAAACCACAAACATCCCAATCTGAAACTCACGGAGACTTTAGAAAGCAAGTCAGGGACTGAATAATAAACACTAGAGGAGAGGCCGTCATGAAAATGGTGACTACAACCTCACTGAGCTGTCACACATGTGCGTGGTCCAAATTAGAAATACACACGCCGATGCTGGTGGGAGGTGTAGGGCTTGGAGCCTTGCAGGGCTCCTCATAGCAGACCACTATCCTAACCTGGACACTTATCCAAGAGAAAGTAACGAATACATTCATGGAATGGCCAATGAAGAGATGGATGTGGGATCTTCTTCACAGTCCCGACCTGCCTTTTAAAACTTCCTATCTATGAATTGAAAAATGCACAGATGAGAGTATGTTGCATGCAATAACATAAAGTTTATGTATACATCACAGAGAGGGAAAAACTGAATCGAGGCTGAATCTCAAAACCGTTGTGCTAACTTTTAAAAGGACACCTCGGAAATGGAAGAACACTCTCTTACCTCCACCTGTAAGAAAGACTGAAGAAGTGAAGGATCATGGGTAGGCTCAAAACAGCAGACATCTTCACGGGGAAGCTTTCCAGAGTTATGGAGCAGTGTCCATTGTGGGTAGTAAGGCCCAGGTTCAGGCTTTCCAGAGGCATGTGTGTTTGCCACGGTATCCCACAATGCTCTCCCATCTTCCAGCCTATAAATACTTCTACACTTGCAATTAAACAAAGTCCATTACTCAGGAAGCCCCTAACGTTTCTCTTCCTGTCTTGGCATTTTATGGTGGGCAGCACCTCACATTTGATGACCCAGAATAGCCATGAAGGATAAAGTTGCCTGCCCAGCACACAGTCCATGTGCTCCCCTACTCTTGCTTTGTGTTCTTCCGAGAGTACATGCTATTCCCCTTCACCACACTCCACTGAGCAATAGATTCTCCCCATGAACTGTAGAGTGCCAAGGAGGCATGGACTGCCATTGTCTCTGGGTTCGACTTTCTGTTTGCATACATGCCTGTAAGTATGATGACACGGAGAGGCCCAGAGTGCTGATGTTGTTAGAGAGATTTTCATTAAGAGGAGAGCACTAGAGGGTCATTCCTATTCAGTTTAGTGTCCAGGGGACTTGGATAAAAGCCACTGTAAAATCAACTTAGATATAACTTGGTTTTCTCTGGACTTGGTCCCACAGTCTGGGAGGCCAGAATTCTGAACTCCTGGGCTTCTATGATGAAGATCATAGTGGCCCCCTAAAGTCCTCCTACCACTAGCTAGCTAGCCTGATTTACACACATACACGCACACACACACACACACACACACGCACACACACGTGCGCACACCTGTATTTGCAGCTCTGCAGGTCCACACTGCTCTGATGCTTGCACACTGGTTTATGTACCTACAGTGACTTATTCCAGAGTCCCGGTGGCTGTCACAACCACAAGTTGGAAGGCCAGAGTGCCTTCTGTCTTTGCCTGAGCCCACATTCCTTCCTGTAGTACACTGTGGGCATCTCCCTATACCTTGACTTGGTTCCGGTGGCCTGCCCTTATTTTAGGAGTAAACCACAAGCTTGATCTCTCCTTTCCATTTGCATGGGTTTTGCATATACTCATGGATCTGGATACTCTTTCTTCCTGGGCAGCGTTGGGCAGCCCACTGTCCCTCACACAGCCAGCAGCCACTTAGACATGTGTGCAGTATGAGGCCCACACAGGCTCAGCACCACCTGTACCAGCTCCTGACTATTGAACCTCTGCCATTACTTTGAGAAGTTCACCCAGTGAAGGATTAGAAACACAAAAACTCTGCTTGCACATACTCTCAACCTCCAACAGAAACCCTGCATTAGCAGGTATGGAGAAATAAACTTCCAGCCTGGTGGTAATAGCCCGTGGTGGCCACGCAGGAATACTGCTAAGTGTGCAGTCACCCACCATGTCAGGGGGTAAGGATCCAAGTCTTCCAGGCTTCTTCATGTCTTCCTAAGACATTTTCTGGCTTCTCAGAAAATGTCTCATTCATCTCCAGGATTTGTATCTGGAAGCATCTCTTCCCTCTTTGGTTTTATGCAATTCCTGACTGCCAGCACCCATCACAGGTGAGGTGTTTGATCTGGGCAAGGGTGGAATGCCAAGGGACACAGGCAGGGTGTGTGAGGGGGGCAGTGTGGGTGGGAACAGGGATATACAGGAAGGGCCATGGCAAAGCTGCAAGGAAGCAGGCTACAGGTGGGCCCAGGCTGGGCTGCAGCCTATGTATACGTAAAACTCCAGTGCCTATCACCCTCTCACACAACCTCGTGGCCATTGCTAACTGTGAGTGTTCATCAACTCATGACTCGTGCCATGGTGGCACTGCCAACGCCCAGTGACCTCAAAGAAAGGCGCCAGCAGGAAGCCCATAGAACATCAGCATTGCTCTGAGGCTACCCACTTCCTGCCCAGGTTTCTGACCCAAAGGTCTGGGGGGAGGTGAGGCCCCATAATTTGAGTTTCTGAGGAGCTCTGAGATCACGCTGAAATCAGCGGTGTTTTCGTGTGCCAAAGGTTTCTCCATGTGGGTTTTTTCCCCCCTTAGAATGATTACAGTGCTTAATTCCTACACAGGCTGTCCTCATCAGTCATGGGATCTCTTGTGGTTCACTTTCCAATTACACAAAACCTATATGAAATGATCAAAGAAGTCAAGGGGAAACAAAGAATTCAGGCCTGGATTTGCTAGCAATGACAGAGGAGAGTGAGCAGGGTGGAAGAGGTGCCCAGAAAATTTGGATCAGACAGTGTAAATTTACTTGAATGTTCACAAAAAAAAAAAAAAAAAAAAAAAAAAGACCAAGAGGGGATCACAGTGTTTGGCTTTGCCTGTGCTCAGGATGTGATTATGATCGTCAGTTAAGTATAATCCTGGGGGATTTGCATAATATATTATGTTAAAGACAAGGTCATTGCTGTCACAATCAATGCACATGGTAGGATGGTAGTAAGCATGCATGTGCTCTTTTTAATCCTCAGGATAGAAGGAAGAATAGGTTAGAACCCTGTATTCCATTAGCGAGAGGCCCAGGCTCCCGTAAGACTGGCACCGTGCAGATGCATAGACGTAGGATACTGGTGTGGGTGTACAATCCTGGGATAGAGCCAAATTGCCAACACCTTGCTCTCCAAGAGACTAACTAGGCAAAGTGGCTCACTTGCACCAAAATAAACAAACAAATAAACAAACAAACAAGTGGTTGGATAAAACACCTAGGTCCAGGATCTATAGATATAAAAATAGAGCTGACGTGGCTCAGCAAACAGACTCCAGCCTAAAGCTCTGATTCTGGACCTTGACAGAGGAAAAGAAGCCTCGTACCAAACCAGAGACAGATTTTCTAGAATGTTCATAGAGGCCCTGATTGTGAGCAGCTACTAAGCTGCAGCCCCTTCCCCTGATCTCTTTCTAGTGACTCCCGTGTGTTCTGCCAAGAAGGTGCCACAGTGAAACCCCATAGTCCCTGCAAAGGACCCTAGGTTGAAATCCGTTTGTTCTCCCACCCCTCGGAGGTATCACACCAATGTCAAAGCAGTGCCAAGAGACTGGGAAACATGTTCATCTTCACTCTGGCCTCCGAAAGCCAGACTCTGTGCCCCACCCCTCTCTTGTCAAGTTCCCCTCAGAGTTCAGGCCCCAGCAGCACTGTGTGTTCTGCCGCAGTTGCCCGGCAGAGCCTCATCAAGTGAGTCAGCCCAGCCCCGGCTCGGAGCCTTCTGCCCTAGGACCTTTAGGAGTTAGGGAGGAGAGCATCGAATTGCCTAAGAATAGGAAATGCTATTTGAAAATTCCGTGGAATTGGGAAATTGGCTCTATTTGAAGGAAGTTAAGGAAGAAAGTGGTTTTGTTTTATATCCAGGGACTTACAAAGGAAATCTGAACGTCATCTGTTTCACAGAAGCATCCAGCATTGAGGGCGGTGGCTTTACCCAATGCAGTGGTTGCTAGCAGATCAGACAGTGGATCAGCCTCTCAGAGGTCTTACCTCTCTAAAGCAGTGGCTTTGAAAAATGAGACCAGGGACTCATGAGATGGCTCAGTGGGCAGTGGCATTTGCTGTGAAGCCTGACTGAGCTGGACCCCATGACCCATGTAGTAGAAGGAGAGAATCCACTCTGGTAAGTTGTGTCCTGAACTACATACTCATGTCCTGGCACGTATGTGCCCTATGCACACACACACACACACACACACACACACACACACACACACACGAGAGAGAGAGAGAGAGAGAGAGAGAGAGAGAGAGAGAGAGAGAGAGAGATACTCACATTCACAATTAACTAACTGATATAAGAAAAAGCAAGTTACAGGTAACTAAGTTAAACCTTTTCCTCCCCAAGTTGCTTCCGCCATGGTGTTTTGTCACAGCAATAGAAACTCTAAAACAATCAGGCTGTGTGCAAGCCTATAGGAGATTTTCTTAAGTGGTGATTACTTAAATAATCTCAAATAGGGTAGGACCCAGTCCACCTGGGCTGGTGCTCCAGAGTTCTATAAGAAAGTAGCCTGAGGAAGCCAGGAGGAGCAGGCCAGTAAGCCGTACCCCTCCACGGCCTCTGCATCAGCTCCTGCCTCCAGGTTTCTGCCCTGTTTCAGTTTCTGTCCTGACTTCCTTTGGTGATGAACAGTGATACAGATGAGTAAGCCAAATAAACAATTTCCTCCCAAAATTGCTTTTGTTCGCGGTGTTTCATCGAAGCAACAGAAACCCTAAGGCACTGTAGTACCACACAACACCAACAAACACTCCCTGAGACACCTCAGCTCAGATTCAAGACTGCCGTACGTCAGAAACGGCCCAACACATTCTTCTGACATTTTGTACCATGTATTTATGAGAAACAACATTCTCAGCACTAAGCATTGTAAATCAGAACATTGATCATCTCAGAGAGACATCAAGGTGCTCTACAGTTCACAATAGCAAATGTCCAGCCAAGACTCTATATAAAACCAAGCAAGCATAGTTATGGCATTAGTATGCAAGTTTTCTCTTATCTTTAATAAATAGTAAAATTATATTCATATCAAAGAATAGTGCTAAAATAAACTTCAACATGGTTAACAATGTAACAAATTAGTCAATGTTTTATTTTAATTTCTGTATATATACACAGCTCTTGAGTGGAGTCTATTTAAGGAACCCTGACAAACAGAAAGCAAAGTGGGCCAGTGACTCACAGTGGGGCAGGCTGACTTTCAGACACCACCAGGCCATAAACATGGGAACCGACCGAGAAGCTGAACGTCAGTGCACCCAAGACATCTGTCCATAGGAGGATGCCACGAAGCAGATGAAAGAGGCCGCATGCCACATGTCACATCCTTGACTTAGATCACTTAAACACAGTAAGAAAGCAAATAACTCAATTAAAAGCCTGACTAGACACCTCGCCAGGGAGCACACCCAGATGGGAAAGTGAACCTCAAGAATTTTCTTGGGCTTCAAAGCTGTCGGGGCTGTCACGGTTAAAATGATTAGGATATAAAGTCACACCCCCAGGAAAACAACTGAACTCCAAAGGCTGGACAGCACCAAGCACTGGTGAGGCATGGACCGCGGGACTAACACCCTGACGTAGCTACCTTTCTATTGCCGGGAGAAAGAGTTTAACTGACCTTACAGTTCCAGAGGGTTAGAGTTTACGGAGGCCACGAGAGGATGCAGAGAGTAGCATTCTCATCCAGAGGACCACATTCCGCCCTTGGTCCACAGAGGCTCGCGGCCATATCATAATGCAAGGTTTTAGTCCAGCCTCGAAAGTCCCACAGTCTCCCACAGTTTCTACACCATTAAAAAGCCTAAAATCCAAAGTCTCTTCTGAGACTTGAGGCAACCTCTTAATTGTAGCCCCCCCCCCCGTAAAATCAAAAGACAAATCACATACTTCCAAACACATACGGCGCAGAAGATACATTACCATACCTGAAAGGAGAAACGAAGGCATGGTGAGTCAACATTGGACCGAAGCAAGCCAGAAACCCAGCAGGGCAAACTCCAAACCCTGTAGCTCTGTGTCTCTGTCAAAGGGCTCAGATGGCTTTGCCACTCTAGACCAAAGTCCCAAAGTCTTCCATATTTGTCAAAAAAAATTTACCCTGGTCAGGTCTATCTATCATGGGTAATGTGATAAAACACTATGACCAGAGCAACTGATAAAAGACGGAGGTTAACTGGGCTATGGTTGCAGTGGTTGAGAGTCTACAATGGCAGGGTAAAGGCAGAGGTAGGTGGCTACAGCATCAGCCAAGGGCTCACATCGTGATACACAAGCAGGAGACAGAACAGTGGGGGTGACATGAGCCTTTCCCAAGTCCTTCTCCCCTGACATACCTCTTCCAACAAGTGCACATCTCTGAAGTCTTCCTAAACGGTTCTACCAACTAGGGACCACGCATTCAAACGTATAAGCCTGTGGGGGTTGTTCTCCTTCAAACCATTACATTCACCATGGTTAGTGGGATTTCAGAAGGCCATGTCTACTGGAGGAAACGACCTCAAACACAGATATCCATTATAATCCTGTATCTACACATGTAGCCAGGTCATGTGAGTATAAATCTATACAGACTTGGTTATGAACACCTATAGCTGATTAAATCATAATTATCCCAAATTGGAAACCACCAAGATAAAAGTAAGAAGGTGGACAGATAAAACAGTGGAGATCTCCATGACAGAATATTTCATGCTAAAAAGTGAGCTATCGTGGAAAAATGGTACTGAGAAACTTTACTGCACATTTATGAATATAAGAGGCCATGTCCTATCAAAGCAATAAGGACAGCAGACAGACCACAGGTGCCTGGTGGCCACAAGACATGGACAGGTGTAGCATAGAGAACCTAAGTAATGAGGCCATGGTGAGGCATCATGGCCCGTCATTATCTACTCCCAGAGAGACGGTCAGGTGAACTGTAGGTACCTGAGAGCAAAACCAGCATCACTGGCCAGTGTGACCGCACAGCGTGTCAAGGTACATGTTAGCTCTGGGAATGAGGAACACAACAGCGGGAGGCCGTGGTTCTGTTCTCAAGACAATGTTTTCTAGAAAGCAAAAGCGGCCTACACAATGAAGTATATGCGATGTAGCCCTGCCTTGACACTCCTGCTTGGGCATAGGTACCACTGGCCTCCTAACAATGTTCGTGTGTGTGTGTGTGTGTGTGTTTGTGTTTCCGACTGTCTGCTTGTATGTGTGTTTGTATATGTATGTGTCTGTGTTTGTGTCTGTGTATATGTGTGTTTCTGTCTGTTTGTATGTGTGTGTTTGTGTGTGTGTGTTTCTGGTCTCTGATTGCATGTGGGTGTTTGTATATGTCTGACTCTGTGTGTATGTGTGCGTGTGTATGTATGTGTGTTTGTGTGTTTCTGTCTGTCTGTTTGTATGTGTGTGTTTGTGTATGTTTGTATGTGTGTTTGTGTCTGTGTTTGTGTCTGTGTGTATGTTTGTTTCTGTCTGTCTGTATGTGTGTGTTTGTGTGCGTGTGTTTCTGTCTGTCTGATTGCATGTGGGTGTCTGTATATATTTAACTCTCTGTGTGTGTATGTGTGTGTGTGTGTGTATATGTGTATGTGTTTGTGTGTTTGAATATTTATATGTGTTTGTATACGTTTGTGTGTGTATGTGTCTATGTTTGTGTGTGTGTGTGTGTGTGTGTGTGTGTGTGGTAGTGGTGGTGAGAATGTTCCTCTCTCTTTCCCCAAACTACTAATTTTAATTCAGTTACATCCAAAAGTGGTTGAAATTGTGACAGGATATTCTAGAAACCCCACGGGCTTTCAGAACTGCATGGGGTGTCTGTCTGTAGAATGCCGGTACGGATTTATAAATTATGACAAAGAAAAACACATAATAAAAGGTACTAATTTTTAAACAGCAAGGCAAACCAAAAAAAGCACAGATAAATATCTTAAGTAATTTATTTATTAGCTTTCGCTTCGACCCATAATTTTTCATTTCATGTATGACTTGATGGGAACAAGTTGCTTCTGCAAAAATTATAGGGGTAGCCTTGGATATCATAAAATATGTCCGTATTTGTGTGAAAAATGTAGCTTAAAATATTTAAATTAGGAAAAAAAACTTAAGCTATGAAAGTGATTTCCAAGCAAGCACTGAGTTTGCTATACTGATTTTTGTTTTTGTTGTTGTTGTTGTTTGTTTTTCAGTTTTAAAAACTGTCTTCTAAAATAAAGTAGCATTTTTCCCCTGAATCAGAGTCAAGACAAAACAAGAAAAATCAAGATTATTTCTAAGTTTTCAAACCAAAGAGAAAACTGTCTTTTAGCTGAGAGGTCTGGAGAACTTGGTTCTTAAGATGAGTTCAGAAGGTTTGGGCAGGAAAACAGCAGCGAGAACACGTGGGCTCCAGTCAGAAAGCTTCACTGGGCACAGTATGGATCTATGTGTACGCTGATCAACTCTGATTAAGAGAGCCGTGTTCCATCTGCCTCCCCCAACAGGGCTGCTGCTGTTCAAAGTCACTTTAGGGTAGACGCACATTCCCAGAAGAGAAGGGCTGGAGCTCCTCCCAGAAGTGCTAGAGAGAGAACGAGGAGCTACGTGCACAGGTGAGTTCTCAATGACCCCCGGGTCTCCTCCTGCAGTGCCTGTTCCCACAGAGCTTCTCAGCAGTGCTCCTCTCTCGCCTCGGGTGACTGGACATGCACACCACCCAGGTCGAGTTTACACAGGCTGACTCTGCTTTGTGTGACGAAATGCTAATAAACGGTACTCACTAGCTTTGCCGAACACTTCCGTTTACAAAGCATTAATATGTGGATGTAGTAATCCACAGGTGCAGAAATGAAAGGTGCCTACTGCAAGGGCATGCCTTAAAACCTCAAGGATTTCCTTCCCTGTTCAGCTTCCTTCCCTGTGCCCTGTGCATACAGGAGACACTTGGAGCCTGGGCCTCAACCAGCTACAGTCAGGGAGGAGGAGAACAGGCCCGGGGGGACAAGGCGACTTTGAAAAGAAGCATCCTCTGGCTGAAGTGCCAGACAGACATGCTACTGTGCTTTCCTAAACCACATGTACATTTTCCTAGTTTATTAGCACAGCTTTATACTTGGCTGATTTTCATTAAAGGAGCAAACAAGCATTGTTGGTGAGCAGCAGCCTTTGATACATAGTACCTGTGGGCTGGGAAACCATGGCTAAAGTTGGGGGAATTCTTGGTTTTAGCCAATGTTTGCTAAGAAGGGAAAACTATAAAAAGAACGTTTCGAGGTCACCCGCAGCCAAGACTCGAGCCCCTCTTACCTGCTACACAAACTCGTTCTTACTTAGGGGACATCCTGGGAATGGACTACGTGTATGTAACAGCAAGAACTAGGGCTCCATGGTGAACCCCATCTTCACACCAATCTTCTATTCAAGCTTTAGTCACCCCAATAGCAACGATTCAGATGTGTGTTCCCCTGAAATTCATATGCTGACCCCTCATATATGAGAGAGTTTGGAAACAGGACATTTCAATTCAGAATTCAGGGAGACCTTCATATGTCCTGATTGGACTGAAAGAGGGACACCTGGGATGCTCAGAGGGACATTCCTGAGAGGAGGCAGAGAGGCTCTCTTGCAAGTCAAAGAGAAATCTGCAAGACAGACCAACTCTGCCAGTTCCACTGCCTGGACTCAGCCCTAGCTCAGGCCATTGAGAAGGAATCCCCACTCTTTAAGCCCAGGAGCTGGGATATCTATGGAATCTCATCAGAGCAGTCAAGGCAAAATAATAAACAATATTAAAATTTGCTTCTGAGGAATACTCAAGGAAATTTTTCTAAAGCCCTAAGCCCCAAAATAGCTAAACAAAGTTTTGGGAACATCACATGGCCTCACTTGCAGGCAACTTTGTTAGATCAAAGCAGATGCTGAGGTGAAGGGGTACTCCAATAGCAAGAAGCACCATCTGTGGAAGGGTGTCCCATGCAGCTTGCCCATTATTAAGTAGAAGCCTTGTCATCCCTGCCACTCACAATGGCTGCTGACACCACTTTGAATCCATAACAGTGAAGGAGGAAGCTAACTGGTGGTCTTCCTGGTCCAAAATTCTACTCTGAAGGATCAACTCAGCATAACAAGTTTCTATAAAACTGAGAGCAGCTGCCCTTGGGGGCACAAAGGCTTCTGAACAACACCCTGCCAGCAGCATAGCAGCTCCACCAATTCCTGCTCAAGGGCCCCAGTGTCCAACACTGATCCACAGTGACGACGGTGCAAGGGTTCTGAGAAGAAACGAAAGAAAAACCAAGAGACTAAACCCATCCCAAAGAAACCACCGGGCTTCAAAGAGGCTTCTAGTCAAGGAAGCACAAAGGCAACTCATAGAATAGGGTGAACTGTATGCTTAACCCGTGTCAGACCTGTACCCAGAATGCATCAGCCTTGCTCTCAGAGCCTTCCTGAGAGCACCCAGTGTGAATATTAGAAACATTCAAATACGTTCACAGCTTCACACTAGTAATAGTGAGTTTTTGTTCTTGGTGGTCCATAAAATTTAACATTAGCTTCCAACAACAACAACAACAACAACACACACACACACACACACACACACACACATACACAGAGAGAGGAGGGAGGGAGGGAGGGAGGGAGGGAGGGAGAGAGAGAGAGAGATTGATTAAAATAAATGAGCAATATAGATGTTAAGAGGCAATGACTTTCTCTGGAGCTATCTGTAAGAAGTAGGTTAAATTCTAGTAGTCTCTAGCAGCAGCTGCAGAAGTCATGGTGCAAATGCAAGAGGCCACACTCTCTGTCAGGATCCCATGGTGAGATGCTGCCTTAGTCCAGAGCCTCTCACTTTCAGTGCTCCCCAAAGCCTGGAGGGCGCTAAGCCCCAGTAGGGGAAAAGGCCTCAGGGAGGTTGGCACCGCTCAGGAGAATGAGAATGCCCCTTCAGTCTTTGTAGGCCATGAACTCCCATGCACATCTGTAAACAGCTGTTTTCTGACCGTCACTGAGACTTCACAATGCACCTCTTCCTTACCAGATGCCTGCAATTCTTTTAGCTTCTGTGAGAAGGATCATGGGGCCTGGCTAGTACAGTCTGCCATAAGAAAACCGTCTCTTTTCAGTTCTCATACACAAGGCCCGTTTTGGGTGTCCAGGGGCTTCTTCCAGAGCCAGAACCCCCTACTCTGTATCTATCAGAGCCAGAACTTACCTCTAACCACAGCCAAGCAGCAGAGAAACACTAGCAGGAAATACATGTTTAAGGCGGGTCAAAGCTCTGCACAGTCCAGTCCTCTGTCAGCCTGAGCAACCCCAACCCCTATCCTCCCACACCCAGCCATCTTTAGAGATCCCCACATCTCCTCTGCCAAAAAACAGCAGGAGAAACCTACATTCCAGGTTGGGCTGCACATCCACATAGGATCCTGAAATGCATGCTTGCCATGGAGACAAGTAGCCCCAGGCTCAAGGAGCTGTTTTAAGGATGAAATCGTACCAATGTGTAATCAGACCCCTTTGCCTGATGCACACCAGCACCATATCCTTTCTGTTCTGGAGCTCTGTTTGTATAGGAAACCCCTACTGCACCAGCGATCCGATGGCGAATTGGATTTCATTTCTCCTCGGAGAATAAAATGTGCTTCTCTACCTAGATATGCATTAGTGTGCTTCCAAGCAGCCTAACCAAGGGTCCACTTGATTTCACTTTTTTTTCTTAAAAAACAAAAAACAAACAAACAAACAAAAAAAAACCCTTGGGAGCTTTGAATACTCTGATCATTTACAGTTTGATTGAACATTGAAATCTGAGAGTTAAACATGTTTGGAATTAACAAACCCTTCCCCCATATGGTTAGGAAAATTAAATCAACTCCATCATGTACATTTTTAAGCAGGATAATGAACATTTTAAAAAGTGTGCATGGTTACAGCTACAGTGAATTGGAATTATGTAATTTATAGATTTTGATCTCTTCAAATGACCAAAGCTTTATAACTTAAGAGTCTAAATGGTATTTTGATGGTTTTATAAGGTAGCTTTTGAAAAAAAAAAAACACAAAAAGAAAAACCTAGAAGTTACGAATGACATGTAATTCATTATTTTCCCCCGGGGAACGAAATTTAGCTTGATTTAAAGCAGAATTAAAAGATAATTATCTTTTGGCATTAATTTTAATATGTGCAATAAAGCAAAAGTTATCAATCCCGAATAAGGCAGAAAATACTTCCACTGGGGGGGGTCCCATAAAACCACAGGACACGGTGACCATCAAGGGTGTCCTCTTGGGCATAAGCCAAAGAACTGTTTAACTGTTGAGAAGGGACAGGCAGAGGGAAGGGAGGGGGTGTCCAACGATGACACAACCCAGGCCTCTGTGCTTTCTCCAGATTGTACAAAATCCAGAAAGACAGTAAAAGATTGGCAAGCGTGCGCTCAGCAGTCTGCAGAGAGACAGGCGAGACTGAGTGCAGGGAGCCTCCCCTGCAGCCTGCAGAGGCTCAGCTTTGGGCTCTAGAGCTGCTGGAAGAGCCAGGGACAGAGAGAAAAAACAGATACTCGACATCTCCGATCAGCATTCAAAAATAAACAAGGCACCGAGACGTCCAACGCCTAGATTCTCTACTCCGTACTGCAAGTGGGAGGAAGGTCCAACTGCTGATGCTGGAGCTGCAACCAGGAGCCCTTCAGTGGTGTAGGTGAGGGCCAGTCCTTGGCTAGTACCCAGCGGACTGCCTGCAGGCAACCAGAACTAGAGCCACTACCCTCTGACCTAAGAGGGTAGACTGGAGATTACCCAGCCACCGGGAACCACAGCCCTCAGAAGCCACCCTTGAACTAGTAGCTGGTGACCATGAATACTCTGCTCTCCATAGCTCCTCAGCTACACTTGATAGCTGTAACCTGTCAGAGCTTCCAGGTGGTGGGAAATACGGAATGCTCTGTGTTACTCTTTATAACAAAGCCTGCCTTACCTTAAAGAGCATCAATAGGTCCTCCCGACAGAGAGGGGAGTCATACTATCTCTCTCGGGGATAGCAGAGGGGGCAGCTTTAGATGCTGTGCTCCATTCTGATCCTGGTAAGTACCACTTGGGTGGCTGACCTGAGGTCCCCGTGGCTCCCATTTGGACTGGCAGTAACTTCTGAAATATTTCAGTGTCCATATAGGCGTAAGGAAAATGATGTAGCCACTGCTGTCACACCTGGTCTGGAGTCCATAGCGGGGCCTTTGGCTACTCCAGTCCTGAATGAAAAAGCCCATTTGTAGAGGCCATAGGCTCAAACCACAATCTACCAGGTGGGTATATTGGTCTTCGTGTAGATTGTGGCTGTCTGCCACATAGCCACAAAAGCCATTGCTCCTTAGCTTGAGGCTTTGGACTCTGGGTAGACTGATCAGCAGGAGTGACCAGAATAAACAACAATGCCTCTACCTCCCTCCAGAGGTGATCTCAGCCTCCCCTTTTTCCAGCTATTGTCTCTAGAGGAGGCCTCTCCCCTGCTTCCCTGCCAAGGGTTTAGGTCCGAGCAGTAAAGATATCTCGTGAGGTCTCTGTCAGTCCTACTCCAGTCTGGCCCCATTTTGAAATGATTTTGTTTTCAGCTACTGACCCCACTCTGTCAAATCCCATGGGGAATGGGCTGGCTACATCATGACTCTTCAGATGAGGAGGCAATAGGAGCACAGAGCCTTAGTCCTCCCAACGCTTACTGTACAGGCTCTTATGATGGCTAGGCACCCCAACTCTGGGAACCCCGAAGTAGGTAGGATGCAGAAGACAGGTCCACTGAGTTTCTCCCAGGCTTTGGATGGTCACACACATAATCTTTTCTGTCTTAAAGTAGTAATCACCCGGGGTTGGGGATTTAGCTCAGTGGTAGAGCGCTTGCCTAGCAAGCGCAAGGCCCTGGGTTCGGTCCCCAGCTCCGAAAAAAAGAAAAAAAAAAGTAGTAATCACCCACTTGCCTACTGTCATGGCTGGATGGTGATGGCAGCTCTGACCCATACTGGCTAAAACAGGCCAAGGAAGGAACTGTTTGGTTTGAAAAGAGATGAGAAGGAGGGGACACAGTGGGTCAGTGCTAAATGAACACTACCTATTGCCCTACACCTGACCACTGAAGTCTCTGGAAAAGCCAGAGAACATGTGTGCCTGGAGAGCCGGTGCCTGTTGTACACAAAAGCCCTTTAGAGGCTCTCAGGAAATAACTACAAACTTCTCACCCAGCAGAACATCCTGTGACTTCTCCCAGCGGGCATAAGAAGGGGAAAGGACAGAACAGCGTGTTTGGTCCACACCTCAACTTGATTCTGATCATCAAGACTCTGCTGGCCTAAGTCAGACTGCGGGTAGCTTCGCACCATCCCCTCCTCGCCCTCTTCTCCAGTGTCTTGTCCTTCCATAAAAAGAGTTTACACAGATATTTCTGTATTAAATTATTAAGTTAAATATGACCCACAGCAATAAGTCCCCAGCTATCCATTCATCTGTAGATGTTGAGAGAAGTTTTAAGAATTGTTAGAATAAGGATTCAGTTCTTGGTCATCTGGGAAAGATTATGACCTCTGAAAATAACAAGTAGACAGAAGCTTCGCTCTTGTATTTTTTTTTGTTGTTGTTGTTGTTGTTTGCTTTTTGTCGTTTGTTTGGTAAAGGATGATTCTTGCTTTACAGAGGAGAGGTGCAGCACATGAACGTGGTCTAAATAAAATCTTGCTGGAGATGGTCTTCAAGTCACTCGCCCCACTGAAAGATCTCTCTTCCTGGAGATAAGCAACTGGCCTAACATCTCAAGTCTATGGTTCTTTTGTTCCAGGGCACATCACCCGGATCCACTGCACATGGCTGTAGAGGTGCAGATAGAGGCTCCTGTTCTGATCTTCATTCCCCCACAGACATGTCCTCTCTCTGTCTTAAACTGACAAGACTCAGGCCTCTACTGTGGCGCATGCTTCTCATTGAGAATGGGGCTTCACACCCTGTCTTAATTGACTTCCATTGCTGTGAAGAGAAAGTACGGCCAAGACAACTTACAGAAGAAAGTATTTAAACGGGGTCTTGCTTACAGATTCAGGTAAGTAGAGTCCAGGGCTATCATGGTGGGTAGCATGGCAGCAGGCAGGCAAGCATGGCGCAGGGGCATTCACTGAGAATTCACATGTTGAGAAAACATCCAGGAAGCATGGAATAGTGTGGGCTCTGGAAACTTCAAAGCTCATGCCCAATGACGTACCTTTTCCAACAAGGCCACACCCCCTAACCCTTTCCAAACAGTTCCACCAACTGGGGAAAAGCATTCAAACGTATGCGCCTATGAGGGCCATCCTCATTCAAACTACAACAAATCCTATACAAACTGATATTCATGATTCATGAATAACATTTACTTTTTGACACTGTTAAGAGACAAAGCAAGACAGAAAAACGAGCCTCCTCTTTAGCATTTTAGACTGGATTTTAGAGGGTCAGGCAAAGGTTTGGAAAGCACTGTATACATCAGGTAAAGGATGTGGACTAGATTCATATGTGTTTGATGAACAAATGGGTTAATAATCACATAATTAAAAGACTCTTACAGAATCTTCTATCCAAAACACTTTATAATCAATCAATATGTATCCATGAATAGAAAAACAAAACTTAATACAGTAAGATGATTCAGGACCAGAAAGAAGTGAACACCTTTCATTTTGAACTGACAGAAAAATTTGAACAAAATGCATTTGCAAGTAAAATGCAAATTTAGACTTTATTCATTAATTTAATGTGTGTTGATTGGTTCTCTTACTAGGTTAACTCACCAAGAAGATAAAAATTCAGGAATCAAAATATAATGGCACTGAAGTCTCTCTCTCTCTCTCTCTCTCTCTCTCTCTCTATATATATATATATATATATATATATATATATATATATATATATTGTTTTTGCTTGCTTAACAACATCATGACAATGGTACCATGAGGGCCCATCGAACACAGGTTGGCAAGACTCTGCTAATTTAGAAAATAAATAGTACGTGTAATTTTCATAGACTTGGAAGCCTTGTGTTTTACAGGAATGGATCCTGTTGTTACTGAACACCCTAGGGCCTGTTTGGTTTGCACGTAACCTGCCTCATGATATTTACTGTAGTGCCCTACAGATTTTATGGTAAAAGTCATAATAATATTTTAGTACCAAGTCCTGAGAGAAATGCAAATTTATGTGTATTGTTTTCATGCATATAAAAGGAAAATAGTGCATTTCCAGTTCGGTGTTTGCTGCAAAGGAGCATGCAAGAGTTATAATACTAAGTCAACACTTGACGTACAGAGCAATAACTCATCAGCTCTCATAGCTGATGTCTGTCAACCCAGGATAAAACCCAAGTAAAGAAGTACCACCAATCTATGCTCCATCCCTTAAATAGTTTGTTAAATAAACATCTCTGTAGCTGCCAAAGATGATCATAAGTGAAGGTAGCTTTTAAAATAGAAATTAAATACGAACGAAAGTATTTCCGATGGCCAAGTTTACTAACAATAGTCAGGCCATGTGTCTCCAAGAGTGTTTTCAGGGGTTGGGGATTTGGCTCAGTGGTAGAGCGCTTGCCTAGGAAGCACAAGGCCCTGGGTTCGATCCCCAGCCCCGGAAAAGGAAAAGAAAAGAAAAAAAGAGTGTTTTCAGCTTCGCTGCTAATACCTCGTTTAATGTCCTTCAATATCATGTGGGAGCTACTGTTTGACCCTCAGAAAGTAGACAATAACAGTTAAACAAAACCTAATAGTTTCATGGCCCGTGTCTATAAATCAACTTAATGTCTCTGTTTTGAACTGTACTCAACGTACAGAAAATTTCAAACAAACTACAGTAACTTATGTAAGCTGGACTTTCCTCAGGCATTTTTTCCAATCCTCTGCACAGTGAGTGCTTGCTCCGTAGTTGAAGGTTAGTTATAAACGGCCTAACCCTGACGACCGTGACTGAGAGGTGATCCTGTTATTCTACGAGTTACCTGCCTACATTGAAATCCTTCCAGAGCACAATTAAATTCGCCTTCAAGTGACACATTTCCAGTGACTGCTCTTATACTTTTCTGTATGTTTCTCAGATCAAAGTCACCCAAAGTCCCATGAGAAGCTCTCAAGACCCATTGCTTGTTTACTTTCTCATACACTGGTTGCTTTGACACAGGATGGAATCAGATACCTTTTGTAAGTATGGCAACAGCATTCAGTAGAACCTGGCTCTTGAGCTTAATGAGAGAAGCATCCAGGTGACTTTTTATACAGTGGGTACTCTAGTTAGCTTTAACTGTCAACTGACACAGCCTAGAGTCACCTGAGAAGAAAGTCTCAGCTGAGGAATTGCCTGGATCATGCAGTATATACGAGGATATATACTTACATAATATTTAATAATAAAAAATAGAGCATATATAGTCATTTAACGTACATACATATTATATATGTTATTTTATATATATATATATATATATATATATATATATATATATAATGTATTATTGGTTGATCGTTAGCTAAAGGAGGGCTGGTCTACTTATGAGAGCCAGATGATCCAGAACTCTATAAAGCACACAGAACATAAGGATGTCTGCAAGCATTAAACACCATCCTCATGGCTCTGCCACACTTCTTTGGCTGTGAAATGAGTTCCATGATCTGAGGTGCTGCTGTGTGAAATAGTGAGGCTTTAAGTCATGCATGAGTAGCTAAGGTAACTTCCACCAATGGTGGGCAGTGACCTGGAACTCTAGGCTGAGCAAACCCTTTCCTGCGCTAGCTGTTTTTCATCAGGGTGTTCTGTCACAGAGACAGAAATAAAACTAAAAACATGGGGAAGTTGCCGACGATAATCATTGCTGAGTAAAAGGAAAAAAAATCACTTTATGTTCCCTGCCTTTGCATACTTACAACTGGTAAACCTTTGGGTTCTACCTTTCTTAGAGCAGCCAAGGGAGAAATCTCCATCAGGGACAAGGTGAGGCTCAGCCATGCAGAGCCAGAAGGAGATGGTCAGGGACCATCAGAGAGCAGTGCTCACTCACTCTGCGGGAGCCCACTGGCCAGTCCAGGTAAGCCTTCTATTGCATCAGGGAGCCCCTGTCTCACCCCATGCTGTGCCAGACAGCAAGCTTTCCCAAACAAGGCATTCCTGGGGCTTTGAGATTGAACAATGCCAGACACAGTCTTCCTGACAGTCAGTCCTCTGTGCTGGATGTGGGTGCACATAGATTCTTCTCTTCCGAGCCGTGACACTTCTTAGGTCTCTACTGTATCATATGTAAAATGCACTTTAAAAGATGCGTACAGCCCAGACAGGAGCACTCTGGGCCAGGAGTAGCCGCCTCTCATCTCCACGCTCAAGGTCAATCCCAGGAAATTCCTGTGGTCACCCTGACCTTCCTCGGACTTCCACTAACCCATCGGACAGCTCCAGATTTTACAAAGGGCCAGAGGAAGCAAGCAGGACACCCACCCACTGAGCTACATAAACTCCCGAAACAAAGTGGTCAGTAACAAGCTGCCCGGCTTGTCTACATGTCACCGCAGTTGCTTATAAAGGTCATTTCTGTCACTGCTGTCCTGTAGCAGGTTCAATCCGCACATTTGGAGGCTTTTAAAGCCGCCGAGAGCGCAGAAACTGCCTCAAGGAGAGCACACACCAACAAGCAGCCCGCTGTGCCTGCGTAGCCCGCTGCACAGCTGCACACAATTCCTTCTGAGCACACAGAGAATCTAATAAGAGAAAAACTTTAAAAGCCCACAGAAGGCAAAGCTCCTGAATTTAATACTCCCTTGCACAGACTGACACCAGGTCCCAGTTTACCTGAATTTTTATTGGTCTTGTTCTGCCGGCTCTTAACTTGCTCGGTCCAGAGGGTGGGGTAGCGTGAGGCAATATCTAGGAAACATGAAGGTGAACAGGTCATCAGGAAGCGAGGAGTCCCTCAGCTAAGGAATTCAGCCTGATTCCCAGACCAGTATAATAAATAAAGATTCACTGCATCTTTCAGGAAGAAACAGTTAAAAATGGATAAATGCATGACCAAGGAACAAGTAATAGAAAATTTTAAATATATTTTTTTCTTAATCTGAACATGTAACTAAAATCTGTTTGGATAAAGGCAGGTTCTGAGTGTTATAAAATGCATCGATGTGAGCTGAGGTTGTAACTCAGCGCTGTCGTAATTTACCTAATATACAGGAGGCCCTGGGTTTGTTCCTCAGCAGCACCAGGGAAAGGGATAAACAGAGGGAGGGAGGGAGGGAGGGAGGGAGGGAGGGAGGGAGGGAGGGAGGGAGGAAGCAGCCTAATGCACAAATATATCCCATGAAGTGAATTCGTCACTCATTTAACACGAGACTCTCACATGATATTTAAAATCTTTCACATCACACAGTAGGGGAAAGTAGCCCCTTAATATTGAGTACCACACCTGATTGACTACACATGACCCTGAAAACACAGACTCTGCCCGTCGGCTGACTTTGAACCCCCTTCCATGTGGGACAGGCAGCCCTGCATTCTTGTGGGTGAACTGGGGTTCTACAAGAAGGAAAGTTACCATGGCAGAGCCCAGAGAAGCCCCAATACATACAAGCCACTGCTGTCATTTGAAAAGCATGTAGGATTCTATATTCTTCGGTGTGTGTGTTAGGTGTGTGTGTTAGGTGTGTGTGTGTGTGTGTGTGTGTGTGTGTGTTATAATGTGTATTGCATATACATGTCCCCCAAAGCCTGATCCCATTTGACTTGAGAACATGACCAATGCTATAGGCAGTCTATAAAGGTAAACATAGCGATCTATCTTTGTCACAGCATCGTGAAGACCAGATGTGAGTAGGGAAGCGGCACATGTTATCACATCTTTTTGAATGTATACATTTCCATTAATAAAATGACTACAGAAGAACCCTGTGGCAATGTGGAAAATCACCAGGAGAAGCCATAGATTCTCATGACATTGGAAATGGCCTCTCACAGCCAGCCTACTGTACTGTTCTGTCTGTCCTTCCTGGGTAGCTTATCTTTCTGTGTGCAGAATCTTTCTAGATTCACAAGTGAGTAACAGCAGGCAGTAGCCTTCTTTGTGTGTGTGAATGACACCATTTCCAAAGCAGCTTGATATCACTTCCCAGCCCCTGCCTGTCCCTCCCTGCTCCCCGCCCAGTTTCCCATCACCCGCTCACCTTCTTCATCTCCTTGGGGCTGAGTCTCCAATGCTGGGGCTGCAGCATCATCTGAATTCAGAACGGAAAAGATTTGCAAGGAGACTACAATTATGAGAGTAAGCTAAATAAGTGTGCATCCAGGTTGGAGCCCAGGACCTGCAAACCACCCACAGAACCTCCCCACAGCCCACCACAGAGCAAAAACCAGTACCCCAGGGGCCCAGGCAGCAACAACGACTGCTGCCAACGAAGGGACCGCTACTCACTCCCAAATGCTATGGGAACCTGAAAGCCAAGGCCCACCCAGAGACCTAAACCATCAGCTCAGTTAAAGGTAAGTGGTAAACTCTGGGAAGGAGGTGCTAAAAGACCTGTCTACTGCAGGCCATGAGGTGGGGAAGAGAACAGAGATCCACAGGGGTCACTGTGGGAGCTGAAACCCCATTTCTGCATGTGTTGCTATGCGGAGGACACTTTGAGAGCCACCATCTGAACCAGCCAGGTGTCCCTTCCCCTCATGGGCTTCCAGCCACTTAGTAGTAGAAGCATAGAGGGAACCTTAGCAGTGTTACATGTGGGATTGGGGGTCTGCAGTGTGGGAGGGGTCAAGCAAATGAAGAGCTAGGTGGGAGGCCAGGGTGGACTCTGAGAGGAGTGGCCCTGTTTCCTGGAGGATCCTCATCACTGAATTTACTGACCACCTCCCTGTGGATTCCTGTGAAGCTCAGGGTGAGAGCACTGGACAAGACAGTAGCCAGGACATTGGTCTCTCTCCAACTCTCTCCCCACTGCTTTTCTTCAAGTCTACTCTAGACATTTTGGTACAGTCATTTCAGAATCCACATATCAGATAACAGCTAACTGTGACTCCACTCTATCCTCCAGCTGTCTAGAAACGCACTCCGGGATTATAGGGGGGGTAAAGGAGACTTGTTTTCAGAACCTTTAATCCTTAACAATCTCTAGAAAAAAGTCTGATGTCCAAACATGAAGAACTCAGTATGACTTATATGGAGCATGCAAGCCTAATGTTTGACATAAGGGAGATTTGCTGTTGAACCATTATAATTTTCAAGGAAATAAAATGAAAGGAATAATATATTTAAGCCAGGGGCTGGGGATTTAGCTCAGTGGTAGAGCGCTTACCTAGGAAGCGCAAGGCCCTGGGTTCGGTCCCCAGCTCCGAAAAAAAAAAAAAAAAAGAACAAAAAAAATATATTTAAGCCAAATTTAACACACTATGAATCTCGAGGGGTCATAGAAGAAGCCTTTAAATGGCACATATGTCTCCTGGGGTTTTGTGGGAGAGGGGGGTTTCTTGCTAGTATGTATATCGCTGAGGATCAAATCACTCTGGTGGGCCATTCCCAAAAGCTCAGGGTCCCCGATGGCTGAATGGAGCCTGCCTGCTGAGAGGGAGGTGGGAATGGTTGGTGATGTCCACCCCAAAGGTGGAGCTGTGCCCAGGCTCTGTCCATCCAACTCAGGCCCCTGTGTGCGTTGCCCTCCACCCCACCTGCCCTCAGAATGCTGTGTCTCCAGCGCCATGGGCCGACCGGAAGCTCTAACAGAAAGAGGGGCACAGACCACAGAACAGAGAAGCTGTTGTTTCCTCCATGTCTCTCTCGTGCCTTGCTTTCTTCTCTAAACCTAGATTGTTGCTTCATTAACTCTTTCTTTTGGGTGCCTGTCCAGAGAGCGGGGGAATCCAGTCCGGAGGCCTGCTTGTTCTTTGAATTCAGCTTTTACCCACACCCACTCCCCCAGGGGTATCCGCCAGTGGAGCCCATGGGCATCCTGACAAGAAGATGCTAGTGGGCAGCAGAACCCTCTGCCTTATGGTCCTCCACGCCATCAAGTGTATTCCTTCCTCCTGTTACTCCTCAGGTGTTCCCTAGACTGAATGACCAAAGACCACCGTGCCTGTTTCAGGCTCCTCTGAGCATACCTGAAACCTCTGTGGACGGTTTAGTCCTCTCTGTCTACCCCAGAACCCTCTGAACGTATTGCATGCATGTATCTTAACAGTACAGATCTTTCTTACAGGCAGGAAGTCTGGTTCCTGGCCAAGAGACTTGTGCCTCAGGAATGGGGCTGAGTAAACTCAGCTCTGCTTGTCTTGTCTTTATACCACTTCTCTTTGTCAGGTTCATTATACTATAACCCATGGTGGAGGGGAATGTCTATGGTTATGGAAAACAAATGCATCTTGAAATTTTTTCCTGACTCCAAAGCAGAGTGTGTATTATAGGGACTTCAGGGGGAAATGAGGAAGGTCAAAGGACAAAGGGACAGATCTTCCCAAGATGTCTCAGTAGGCAGGTTACAGGAGATGAACTTAGTCATCAAGTGGCCCCAAAGAAAGAAGCGACTGTCCCTTGCTCAGAAGAGCACTGCTGTAGAGAAAGCTCTCGCCTCCTCACAGACACACATTATCACGGCCATTTCTATGGCTAGGAATATGTGAGACACCAAAACACTGAGCCTCTACTCTCTGGCCAAGTGCCTCTCTTGATGTTGTCACTCAGCACACCTAAAATAGAAGTCAGTACACCCGCAGGGACTCTGAGATACCCACACGATTGCCTGACTCGCCTGCAGTTGAATGTAGGTCACCGATAGCCCTGACAGACCCACAGCAGTCCCCTCATAGACCCACAGTAGTATTTGAACCTGCCACACCCACAGTGGTACCTGACACCTCCAAAGCTGCCCCCATATACCTGTAGTGTTATCTGACACACCATAGCTGAGCAAGGCATTCCTACCTACGGCTGAACCTGCCACATCCAGTGTTAGCTGCTGTATTACAGCTCTCTTCATACACTACAGGGCTATCAGGCACACCTACAGTTGAATACAACACACCCACAGTGGTCTTGAGCCCCTTTTAGGGGTCCCCACACAAACTGTAGCCAGCACCCCTGAGTGTACTGCCTGATCCCACAGGTGACTAGCAGAAGACAGGACTGGATCCAAACTGCTAGAAGATCTGGACAACACCTTCCAATGTACCCCAACTTGAGAGTCATTTCAAGGTGCAATCAGATCAAGTCTTATATGCCATCATGCAAATTCATTTCAAGATAGTTACCTGCTTTTCCGGCACCTTCCCGCTGGGGCAGCTTTTCATTTATTGAACCTGAGAGAGGACAATAAGGAACGGAATTACAATGCTCTACCAAATGGTTTTCATCAATTAGGGGAAGCAGCTCGGCCCTTCTATTTCTATAAGTCCAATGTGCATTCTCATGTTCTAGCTAAATTGCACAAGTGACCTGACACCATCGGGGGAACTGTAACCAAAGCGGTGGCACTGACAGTACTGAGGAGTCCCCACTGCTTAGGCTCAAGTGTGGAAGACCTTTACCCTGACGTATGGCAACAGATACACCAGAAAAGCAGTCTGCGTCCTTGTCAGCGCACATGGACCCGGTGAGTGTTGAGGTCATAAGGTACAGACCAGACGGGACATGACGCTAAAGGAAACCAAATCCTTGGCTTCAACTTGAGTCTGATTATGGGAAGAAAGGAAAACTGTAGGTTTGTCCTTTGAAGATAGACACAGACCATTCACAGAGCTAAGGAGTGTGATGCTCTCAGGACAGTAAGGGACACAGGGAGAGGACATCCCGGGTGCTTGCTTTCCATACAGACACGCTGTGGCTGCCTGTGCTTCTACGAGCTCGTTTCCCTTCTGTGTGAGGGCCATGTGTTCACCATGCTGCCCATGTGTGCTTTGTGGAGAAAGGTGTTGATGACGCACAGTGTGGACAACAGTTCTTCTCACAAGTCCCAGGTAGTGTTCTTTTGCTTCCAAAGCATTGGATACCAACTTCTCCCACCTCTCTACCTGCTCGGTGTATGGGGGAGGGGGAGCTCCTCTCAGAGCTGAGACTAACGCAATGCCCCTCAGCGAAGATGCCCCAACTTATAATTTGCTACAGTTGTTTTGGGCTGTGGATATGAAACTGGAAAGGGATCAACACTTCCATTGAGGGCAAAGACAACTTTGTGACATCATTTCAATTGCTGGCATTTCTTGAAAAACAGTAGTAATGTGTTGGGAGACACAAAAGCAAATCATTCAGAGACTCCTGGGTGCAGAAGACTGCTCTGCACGGTCCAGCTCTCCCTGCTGCTTCCTGGCTGCTGCCTAAGCTATACCTTAGAGACCTTAGCCCACAACCCAGGAGGCCAGATGGGCAAATGGACCTCCTGCATCATCAGCCTGCACCCCTGCAGGTGCCGTTTGATGTAGATGCCTTCCTATTCCCATCTACATTTTTCTCCTGCCTGGGAATGTGATTGCGTTCTGCAACTTCTAGGGTCTAGGTTTACCTTGCTAAGAATCCAAACTTACCACTGTGTGTCTCCATTGCTTCCTGGCCTGCCCCATCTTCAGGGACCAGCTTCTTGCACAGCTTTCTTGTTAACCCACGGGTGGAAGCTTATCACGGGTAGCTATGAAGGATCAAAACTTTCCCTCTCTGGACTGAAGTGACAGGATTTTAGTACTATCTCTGAGCTTGTGTGTAGGGAGGGGTTTTGATTCGTGAATGAAATATAAATATTCTAGATGGTCAAACTGCTCCCTTGAGAGCGAGTCTCAGGACTGAATTAAGATAATCTTTTGTAATCTGAGGAGGAAACAGAGCAAGCTGCTAAGCAGAAAGCTGATTAGAGACAAAATGAGGGTAAGACTTGACAGCTTACCACCATCGCTCTCTCCCCGGGGAGTTGTGGGGTATGCTCTCAGAGCAGCCAGCAGCCAACGGTCTCCCCAGGGGCACCCATCACCGAGTTCATCAGGCCCCTCAGCGTTAGCCAAAAGTAGTTCCATCTCACAGTGCTTGCTAACCATTGCTGTCCACAGTGAGCTGCCCCCGATGCGCCACTCCCCAGACCAGCAACAGAAGGGCACGCTGAGCTTCTGTCAGTGAGCTTCTGTCTTGCGAAAGGGGCCTTTTAAGTAGAATGTCATCTTTAGCAGTTGCTGGGGGTGTCGATGCAGGGGGATGCCCCATGAATTACAGAGAAGTACTGCATTCTTGCTCTTGCAGCCCAGGTAGTTGGTTAAAATACAGATCCAGCCACATGGCAAGAAGAGGGGGCTACCCACAGCCTCACAGAGGGCAGTGCCCTAAGGACACGCTAGCTCATTTCCCGAATAAGAGATGAAATGCTTGGTATGGACACCAGGAAAGCAGTCGGTGTGGTGGTATCCCACTCACCTAAAAGAGCCAATGTCTCCCTCAGAGCACAGTTAGCAAGCAAGACTCACCCCAGAAATCACCAACTCCACAGATCACATGGCTTCTCTTGGGAGAGGGATTAGAGAGGGCAGGGAGGCTGGAGAAAGGAAAGACAGACTGTGCTATCTGTGTTAGGACAAGCATTTTCCATTGTCACTCAGCAGGTGCCGATGGCTTCTGCTCTCGTTCTCTGACAAGAGGCCCTGAGCATGGTGTGAATACTGAAGCCAGTATTGAAAGATGCAGTGTGGTAGGCGAGGAGAGGATATGGCCCTCAGTGCATCTCAGCACTGGGACCTGGCAGACGTCTGGATTTACGCCCACTAAGCCTACTTTCTCATCTATGAAATGGGCAGAGTGTATGGAGACTGTAACCCCCGTACTTGGCTGAGGCACTGGGGACTCTCAAATTTGAGGCTGGCCTATGCTACAGAGAGAGACTACCTCAAGAATAGCCACAGCCACAAGGCAGCAAATGGGCAATGTGGTGACCTCGTATCGAAGCAAGCCACCAGCAGCAATGGTGACTGTCCCCTCAGAATGACCCATGGCATTACTCAATGTGCTCTACACATAGACGGTGAAGGAGCATGCCAACCCATGAGAGCAGATCTTGCAAGGCCACACCACCGTGGCCTCAGCCATCGGCTTTCTCCAACTTGTTTTCTTGTTTATACAACCATTCAACACATGACCATGTGTCGTGGGATAAACAGCAGTCACATAGCACCAGAAAGGCCAGGCTACTTCGGGGAGATGAATTCAATAGAACACACAGGCACCCACAGCATGTCTATATGGGAAGCAAGCACCTGCATAGTCCTTAGCCTCTGTCTCTCACTGTCCTGAGAGCTTCGCACTCCTTAGGTCTTTTGATGCTAACAGCTCAAGACCTAGCCCTACTGTTACACCCAAGACACAGATGAAGAAACTGAGGCCTGGAGGGCTAAATGACTACTGAGTAGCAGACTCAGCCCACAATCTGCAGCCAGCAGGCCATCAGAAGGGTAGTCTGCAGCTGGAGCAGCTGATGTGAGGGCTACATCCACGGTCCTTATCTGAACTCTGAAAGCTCAGTCTACCATCTCCCTGTCCACCTACCCACAAGACAATTGCCTGGAGGGGACCCTACACAGACTTCTAGGTCTAATGTGCAAGAACTGCTCCTTAAAGTCTCTGGGGGTCCCTCCTGCCACCTCCTTAAGCCCTGGGGCTGCTGGGGAACAGAGCACAAGCCACTGCTCATTTGCTCTCTTCCATGATTGGGACCTGACCTGTCTGTCCCCTTCCAGCTGTGAATCCCCTGAAGCTAAGTAAGGGAGTCTCCTCTCATGCACGCTGAGTCAGCTGCACTTCCAAAGTCTGCACTGTCTTCCTCAAAGCAAAGTAAGAGCTAGTAGCTTCTAGGAGCTTATGCAAAGCTTCCCCCAACCCCCACTCTTCTTAGTCTGCACAGAGGCAACTGGCTTCAGTGACTTCTGCACAGTCGTGGTAGGATTTAACAGAGCAGTAACACTGGGAGTAGGTAAAGCATGGCTATCTACCCACATTTGTACACAGTCACAGGTTGGGGGGCTGGCCCAGGAATATAGGCTGTCCTCTGCACCTCTCGCCTTATGCTTCGGGAGTGAGGATCATGCACGAAATTAAGAGACGGTGCTTGTTTTAAGTTTTGTAACCATCTCCAGAGGTACCCAGGGACTGATCTTTACATGAGCGACATAAACCAGGACCACTTACTTATAAAAGGCCTCTTAATGTTTTCCAGAAAATTTATTAGAATACATGAAGGGGGAGCCCTAGGTGAAGTAGGTATGGCAAAGGGATGTTAACAAGCCTTCTGTAAAGTTAATTTTACAGGGACTGTGCTAGCAAGGGTCAAAGACGATCTTACTTCTGTCAACCTGTTGAAAGGTCACCTGGTCCAGTCTAAGGCCATTCAGAGTTTATTCCTGGGTCTTCCACACCCTGAAGTAGAATTCTCTGGACCAAGCAGCAGAGATGGGCATGAGAAGATTCCAGAAGAGACCACCAACCTGCACAGCCTTGTCAGAATGGCTACAAAACTACAAGTTGTGAGGTTAAACATGTAAAAACTTGTTAGTGAATGGATGGAGCGGGCACCTTTGATGTTGTTGGACCCTTTACTGAAGCATCTGCCTGCCATCAGCTCCAGAGCTGGTCCTTGGAAAGGGGACTAAGCACTGTGATGCTGCCACATTGAGTCACACCATTTCTGTCTCTCTGCTGAGAGTTGGAATCTGAAGCCAAGCTCTGGCTCTGGCTAGTGTCCCAGTGAACACTCTCAGGATATCGTGGTGCTGAGAGCCCTTTCACTGGGGAAATGGCTGGGAGGCTAAGAGAACCCACTGCTCCGGTAGAAGATCTGAGTTCAGGTCCCAGCAGCCACATCAGGAGACTACTTGTAACTCCAGTTCCTCTGCTGCCATCTGCAAACACATGCACATACACACACAGGCACACACAGACACATCTGCAAACACATGCACACAAACACACAGGCACACACAGACACATCTGCAAACACATGCACATACACAAACAGGCACACACAGACACATCTGCAAACACATGTACATACACACACAGGCACATACAGACACATCTGCAAACACATGCACATAAACACACAGGCACACACAGACACATCTGCAAACACATGCACATAAACACACAGGCACACACAGACACATCTGCAAACACATGCACATAAACACACAGGCACACACAGACACATCTGCAAACACATGCACACAAACACACAGGCACACACAGACACATCTGCAAACACATGCACACAAACACACAGGCACACACAGACACATCTGCAAACACATGCACACAAACAAACAGGCACACACAGACACATCTGCAAACACATGCACATAAACACACAGGCACACACAGACACATCTGCAAACACATGCACATAAACACACAGGCACACACAGACACATCTGCAAACATATGCACATAAACACACAGGCACACACGTACACAATATATTAAAAATAACAGAGATTTATTTTAAGTCCTGCCTGAAAGGTCAGCCTACAATATCTTTTTTTTTCTTTTTTTCAGAGCTGGGGACCTAACCCAGGGCCTTGCGCTCGCTAGGCAAGTGCTCTACCACTGAGCTAAATCCCCAACCCTAGCCTACAATATTTTAAGCCTGACTAGGAATGAGCTCTCAATCAGTCACTGGAGTGAAGCTATTTCCAAATTACAAGATTAACCTGCTGCAGACATTCTCCTTGGAGGGAAGTCTCTTTGCTTTTAACATTTTCATCTATGCCCAGCCATGTCAGTCTTTGGAAACAGAAAAGAAAAAGAGAGAGAGAGCAGGAGAGGGAGGGGGAATCAAGGAGAAAGGAGAAGGAGGGAGGGAGAAACAGAAGGAAAATTAAATCCCTCAAGACTACACATGACCGTCTGGAGATCCTTCACCAGCACAGATGAGAGAAGCCAAATGGACTCTATGCCATGTTTCTTGAACATTTCTGGCACCAGAGAGGATATGCAAGCGTCAGCTGCAGACCAAGAGCTCTAAGTCTACAGGGCTTCATGGAACACCCAAGTCTCCAGGCCAAGGAACATCCACTCTCAGGAGGGGAGACAGGAAGTCAGCAGAGAACAGTTCAGTCTCTAAAGCACCCTTGTCTTTAGCTTCTTGTCACCACTCTCCTTGAAGCTATCCCCCACCCCACTACCATGAAAGTCTTTCTTCTCCCCCTTTCTATACCTGATCTATGCGCGGACATAATCCAAAAGGCATCAGAGTCAATAGCACGCATGAATGAAACCCTCTTCTATTCCTGCCCCTATTTATGAGAACCACCCCTCTGTGGGGTTTTTCTGGATGCCACTGGGCAGCATGGATGGTATTCTGTATGTGTCTGCAGTGCTTGTCCATTGCTGGCCCAGGCTCCAGGCTACACCAGTGTCTGCCAGGCTCCACTCACTGCTGGCTCCCTGGTGGTCAGTGCTTGGTAAGAGCCTCGATAACAGTGAACAGTGAGTGAGCTTTTTGTGCAACAAATCCAGACAGGAATACTGCAAGAACTGGCCAAGCACTGTCCCATGGTGGGAAGAGGCTGGTGGCTCAGGAATGCCCATTGAGGAGTAAGACCGAAGGAGGAGGTAAAGGTTAAAGGGGCCTGACATCTCCACACTTTCTCTTCTACCTCAGCCCTCTGCCCCTCACACCTAGCTCAGGACAGGGAATCAGAAGGATGGGGAAGGTCACTGGCTTATGATCTATGGGCTAATTCCTTTTTCGTGTAAGCAGTGGCCATCAGTGGAGGTTGGCATGATAGGAGACGAGCTTTTTCAGGTTTGTAAGAAAGGAATTAGGGCATCTCCATCCTGATCCCTCAGGACAATTGTGGATCAGGACTCAGAATGTCAACAAAAATGTTCAAGCCCAATGGAATGTTAGCCAAGCGGGTCTGGCAGCAAGTAAGCCCTCAGCCGCTCCTCAGCATATTTGTGAGGGGAGTTGAACCGGGGTATTTGACGTGTTCACATCCTAAATGTGCACACCACCTTCCAGTGGCCATGAGAGAAGAGGAAGTCTGCAGGGAAGGCTTCGCTTTTGCCTCATTACCTTTCTGTCGCTGTGACCACTGCTGCTACATTCATTCCTCTGTGGACATCAGAACCTAGCTTGCAGCATGCACTAAGACCAGCACCACTCCAGGAGTTCTCCAGGCTGTTGGCACCAGGGTACAATGGTGGAGGGATCCAGCCTCACGGACTGATCAGCTACTAAGTTCTGGAGTCAGCCACTGCAGGGCTATCCAGGTCACAGGATGTAAGACAATCTGAAAAATTACTTTTATTGTATATCCTTCTGTTGGTTCTGTTCCTTTCTGCTCACGACCGGACACCTCCAGGCCAGGGCTGGTTTGTCTGCTGGGAGCTGTAAATTCCCTGCCCTGTGTTGTGCTTTTCCGTGTCCTGACTCACACAGCTGTCAGCTCCATGGCACCAGTGAGAGAGACAGGGAGTGTGTATCTGTCTGCACCGATGTTTATCCTACTGTGAGGCTAGCACTCTGTGTTGTGTTATCCTACAGACATCTACAGACCCGGTTCCAGGGTTTGGTTTTTACAGCTAGTGTTGCTATAGGCCTGCCACATGTCTGCATCATGGAGCTGTGTTCCTCCAGGGTCCAGTCCCACAAGGAAAGAGCTGGGCCCTGAGTGACCAGCTTACACACTGCCATGGGTGGTCTATTGTTCTGTCTTCTCCCTTGCCACACAGTTACCTCCGTGTTTCTGTCTCCACGTCATTCTCTGAGAGCACCAGTGGGACTCTAATCTATGCTGCCCTGGCATGAAGACACAAGGACACCCTCCTATAGAAAATGCTACTGCTTTGACCATTTTGAAACTGAGGTATTCTGCATCCATGGCTTCAACGTACAACTGTGAAATGACTATTCATGCCTCACCCAGGTCTTCCTGGTGCAACTAAGGACTTGGGGAGGGGTTCTACACTATGTCATTGGATACAAGCCTAGACGGGACACCAGCCTCTATCACCACTTAGATGATACAGAGTATGTTTACATGGTCCTAATAAGCACATACAAACACAAATACATATACACATATATATATAAATACATATACATGCATACTTGTATACATATGTACACACAAATGCATATATACCATGTATACATATATACTATGTGTATACATGCAAATATATACTTACATATATACACACATTCACATATATACATACACCCATGTGTAAACATATACTTATATACACACACATATACGCTATGTACATACATATACATGCATATACATACACCCACATATACCCACACGTAAACATGCACATATATGCATACACTTATGCACATTCACACATACACAGATAGACACATGTACAAATCGAACACACATATACACCATGTACACATATACATCATGTACACACATACATATACCCACATATATACACATACAGCCATATTTAGATATGTACATGCATACATACACATTCACACACATATACATACACATAGTCCAACAAATTTGCTGTCTTCTGCTCATTTCTAAAGTAGTTTCTTAATTCCAGTTTTATAGAGTATACCTATATGGTGAATTTGGTCTGAATTTGAAGGCAGAAGCTATGTAGTGAATTCTGCAGTTTTACCCCTGTACACCACCTGTGCTGAACATTTCCTGGTTGCTGATGGCATGGGCATATCCAAAGCACAAGCTCCCTGTGGTTTGCAGACAAAATCAGGGTCACTCTGACCTGCTGTCAAAGCCAGCCCAATGTAAAGTGTAACCCACTACCCCACTTCTCCATCAGGCGGTGTCACGACACAGGAAGAAGTCCATTGTATTATGTAAAAGCTACATTGTCAGTTCTGTCTCTGTGGGGTGAGTGTAGGATGCCCAATTCCTCCACAGCCTTCCCTTACATCTCAAAATCCCTCAGTTGCTCAGCACAGGGCAGTGATGTTCCCCAAAGTATTAACAAGTAATTCTAGCTCTCTCATCCCCATGGGATTGCAGAGTGAAAGCTTAGCATCCCGCTCTGTGGGAACCAGATACACTAGTCATTCCAACCCAGTGGGGAAGAACATCAACATAATCCACAAGGGAGGGAACCCCCAGTCAACCGCACAGCACACACAGAAACTACTCCCTCAAAACAGGGCAGCCATCCTAAGAGTTCTGAATTGTCTAATTGTCCTTTTTGTTTGGTTTGGTTTTGCAGACAAAATCTTCATACATAGTCCAGGCTGGCCTAGAACTCTCCATTCTCTTGCCTCTGCCTCCAGCGTGCTAGGGTTACAGGTGCGGGGCACTACCCTGGGCTTAGACATCAGATCCCTTTGCTCCTTACCCAAGCACTATACACCAGGCTTTTAAGCAAAGGGCCAGAATTTGCATGCAGCTACACACTGACCACATCTCATAAGAAAACCGCACAGTCTATTCCAGAAGCAACGGATGTTCCAGCGGTACAGCCCAACAGTCTTACAAACAGCTAGAAGGAAGCTGGTTCCACAGAACCCAGCTTTTTCTGACAATGCAGCTAGGATCATGGAATCCTATTGCCCTGCCCTCTGCTTTCTCCCAGGAGAGCAGGTCTGTCTTTTCCTCTACAAGTCTGTACAGGAACTACTCAATGTAAACATTAACTCACAGGGAAAAAATAGCACTTTGTAGGTTGCAGTGGTAAAATAGTTTTGAAATAAAACAAATGTATTCCCATTCTACATGACATAAAGCACGTGGGTTCCAGAGTGAACTGTGACTGAAATACAGGGTTTGTCACAGGGTCCCGAGGAGGTCACAGCCAATGATCCCGTGCCCAGTTCCTCTGCCTGGGTCACAATAACAAACGGAATCTCGGCAGGCAGTGCCTGACCCTTAAATAGTAAGTAAGTCTGACAGTTAACTCCAGACACTAACGTTTCAACCCTCAAGCGACAAACTTGGAGAAATGTGTGTCTTACGTCCCTAGTCCCGAACAGTTTGCCTATTTTCATATTATAACCCAAAGACTTGGATGACAAGAACGTTCAGCTTCATCAGACAGCAAGTTAGTCAGGCCCGGGCAGGAGACCATTTTCACATAAAAATGATCTGAATCATCTATAACCTTTTTTGGTAAAATATTAGTGGAAAAGGGACCATTTTATAGACTGTGAGGTCGCCAGCCTTGTTACTTTCAGTACATCAAGCTCCCGTCTGAGTAATAAAATATCACACGTAAATGTCTGGAAACTGAACTGTGAGGAAAGATCCCCTTTCTCTTTGAAAACCCATATATATATAAAAGCAGGACCTTTTGCTTTTTTTGGCCAAGGAAAACAATGGGTCATTCAAGCTGGTGACTCGAGCCTCTGTGGTTATATTTTCAAATGATTCAGCCCAGTGTGTTCCTACGGCGAGTTGTCCCCTGCCCCAACATGTCGACAAAAGTCTTTGCTTCTTTTCCTCCAGGTCTATTTGGAGTGGTGTGTCTAGTGAGCTCATCCTACCCCTCTCTTACTAAATGTCCTTTTGATTTGTGAGTAAATCTGAGTAAGATGACCAAGAGAAACAGGAAGGCATTTCCCTGGAGCCAGCATTAGTCAGACCTACCGGGGCACCTGGGTGTCTTGTGGGCCACAGCGGTGCCACTGATGGGCCTTCCATTTGGTGTAACACACCAACAGTATCCTGTGTAGCTGTGACACTGGACCTGCAGAGAAAGGACAGGGAAGTGAGCTAACCACAGGCAACTCTCCCACAGAGTTACCTCAGAGGACAGCTAAGATTCTCAGGTGCCGCATTTGGCCACCCAGGGGAAGCTGAGTGCTGAGCTTCACCACAGATGTATGGAGAAAAAGGAACTGGTATACTTTACTGTACAACAGTGAGGGTCAGGCCCTGCTGCAGAGAACCTAAGGCCCTCCCTTCACACACGGCGAAGCCAGTCCCTAATATTTCTCAGTGAGTCCATGGCTGACGCAGGGGGAGGAGATAGTTGTCCAGCAGTGATGACGTATTTCCACATCACCTTTTCAGTTCCCCGAGGTACCTTCCTCTAACTTTCAGTTGACCAGAGTAGGGGACATCCATCAGTGTAGCTCCTCCCCTATGCTATCCCTTCTCCCTTCTCCCAAATGTCACATGACTATGCTGAGACACATGGCCCCGCACGTCACATGAGATCACAGGTATTGACAGCAGAATGTTTTTGCTGCCTCCCCCCGCCCCCAAGAACCTACTCTACTGGTGGCATGCTGCAGACAGCTCTCAGTAGCAGCACTGACTGACTCAAATTAGAACCAAGCTATTTTTAAGAGAGTTTGGCCAGCAGCATGACCATAGGCAAGCCATGACTTGATGTGGCAGCATCCTACTGTGGACTCAGTGGCTGAATCATGGAGCTTATGAATGAGCTAAGCTACAATCAGACCCAGAGCTTGGCCAGTTAACTGGGGTTAATGAGCTTTTCTGAGAGAGCTGCCTCATACGGTATTCATGCAGCACAAGGATGCAGAGGCCACGGCTGTGGTACAGACACCTGAGCCAGCTAGGGCTTAAACTCTCCCTCACATACCATGCTGTGAGGCTCCTGAGGTTGGCGTCTCAGAAACAAGATGACTGTTTCCCACTCCATGGCTCTGGCTCCTTCCCTTTCACCCCCAGCTCTGGCACCTCAACCCAATAGCCCAGGATTGGACTCTCGAAGCAAGACAAGTCACCTGACTGTAGGTGCCGTCGTCGTTGCATTCTGGGATGAACACTTGCTGGAACTCCTTCCGGGCTTGCTCCTGGGTGTACTTCCTCTCAGCCACACACCTGGACACATCTGTGGGGAGACCACGGTAAAGCAGTTACAGGGCAGGAGGGGAAGACATCAGATAACATTCTAAGAGACAAACACAAGCTGTTGAAGAGTAGAGCACTGGGGTTAAAGGGTCCTGCCCAGCACAGCAGGTGCCCCTCTGTTCCTACAAGAGCTGGAAAGAGTGTGGCTCATTCCCCACACTTTATAGAAGGGAAATGGAGGCTAGGAATAGCCCCCTGAAGGTGTCTGTGAGGTAATGGGAAAGTCTGGCTTCCTAAAAACAAGAAGCAGGCTGTGCTAGGGCCCCCAGATGCACCTAGACGTAGATGGAAAGCCAGAACACACAGCTCAACTCAAATCAGAGGCAGGTGCTGGGGCCTGATACTCCACAGTAGCCCAACACCTAGTGGGGCTGAGGCTACCTTCTATGGGAGTCAAGACTCACCTCTTTCCTCCGCATCTTAGTCTCCAGGATCTCACAGTCTGTACCAAACCATCAGAGAAACGTGGTGATAAAAAGCTAACCATGCCACAGCTCATGAGAAAAACGAAGCTGATTTATTTAGTGATATGAAGCATGAGGACTGGATGACTGGTAGAAATGGTAAAGTCCAAAAGCAACCAAGCGGACTGGGCAAGGAGCTCAGTGGTAAGATGCTGCCTCTCTGCATCAGGCCCTGTGCTCAATTCCACGCACGAACACAGAAAGAACATTGAGGGCCAGTGAGATAGCTCAGCGGCACAGGCCAACAACTCAGTGACCTAAGCTCAACTCCTAGGAAAAAACCTGTAATACAAACTGTCCTCTGACCCCCACAGGGGCACTGTAGCATGTGCCGCACATATTCATACAAATACACAAACACACACACACACACACACACACAAAGAGACAGAGACAGACAGAGACAGAAAGATATGAAAGAGATGATAGATACATAGACACAAAGATAGATACATAGATGGATACATAGGTAGATACATAAATACATAAATATATAGATATATACATAGATGGTACATAGATAAATGAGATAGATATAGAAAGAGATAGATATGCAAATAAATATAAATAAAGTAATACAGTTTTAAAAATCTAAAGTATATTTGATTTCTCTCTAGGGAAAATGTATCTGCACACGTGAGTACAGAGCACGAATGAGTTAAGTCCTCACAGAGGGATACTAATGTTCTTTCTTTTCTGTTGGCCAGACAGGCCCTGGCAGGTGAGTTCCTGGCTTGTTTCAGATGCCAGCAAGGAGGCTTCGGGTGTGGGTCTAACACTAACTGTGACCCAACTCGCCATGCTGGGGAGAGGGTAACAGGTCCTAAGGATCAAACACACCAAAGCATTGTAAGGCCTGCCACCCTGTGCACCGTGCTCTGGGGACAACACAGCAAGTCCCACCCTTCAGTTTGACCACACTGAATTTAACCCTGGAGACAAATCCGTTGCCAGCATTCCTGTCTCCCGGTTGAAGTAAGCAGCGTCCAGATCAAGAACACTGCAGCCTCTTACCTCCCAGAGAAAGGTCACCCCAAGCCATCCATTTCTCTTTTCTACACAGTTACTCCTGGGAGCTACAGCCCATGTTGTCATTGTGGGTACTGACCAGATGCACCAGCTTCAGCGCAGCGACTCTGGGGACATGGGTGACTCCTCCTCCTGTCTTTGCCTCCCCAAAGCAGGGATTGTGATCAGATCATATGCTGTTGTTGCCAGCTGTTTATGTGGGCCCTGGGAATTGAACTCTTCATGATTATGAGCTGTCACTTTTCTGAGTGAGCCATCTCTGGGTCAACACGTGGTTTCAGTGCAGTCTGTGTTAGCTGAATAGAAACCATGGATTTGCTGGCTTCTTTACTTATTTTTTGAATGACCAGAGGCTAGGGGACACATAGACCCATAAGCCATTCCTAATACTTGAGCCATCATAAAACATCCCGGAAGAGCGTAAGCACAGCATAATTTTTCAAGCAACATTTTGTTTCGTCCTTGGCTCATAGTTCCCTACAGCCTTCACATCACCTTGATCAAGCCATTTCCAAATTTGAAAATCTGTATACTGGGATACTCATTCCAAGTTCATGGATGGCGTGTCCCAGGCTAGTGTGTCATAGGAGACAATGGCAACAAATGAATAAAATCTGTGAAATCCAAGTATCAGGTAACTATCATCTCCTGATGGCAAGCCACCGGCCTGCCACATCTCACTCCATACATTACTGCCAAGTCTGACCAGGGTCTCCACCAGGGAGACACCCCAGAGGCAGGGTCTTTGGGGGATCCACACTCCAAACTGGCAACATCTCCTTCTATTCCTCCTCGGACACTAAGCCATTATGCCCCTGATACATACAGCCACCCAGACCAAAGGAATGAAAACCTTTCGCACCTTGAGCATTATATTTTCCCACACCTAAATTTTCAGTCGATTTTAAAAGAATAGAATACAAGTATTATTTCAGCAGAGTTTCATTTACTGGTGTTAAATTTATATTACTGTTCTTTTATTCTTTATGCTTATACGAAGTACTTTAGAAAATAAACAATTCCCTGTTCAGGACCTCATTGAGATAGTTTACTCTGGGTCTTTTGTTTGAATATAAAAATCCTCAAAACCTAAGAAAAATAAGTATTAGTGTGGTACCCCTGAACAGTACATAAAAACTCCCCTCTGAGCCGTCTCCAGTTCAGGTCAGTGGTGTTTCCTCCAGTCCTGGTGTGGGATGACCACCGCCCTCTGCTGCCTCCACCCTGTCCAACTCCAGCACACTGCTGTCACCCTTGACAGAATCCCTCATCCAGTACAGACACCCTCTACCCCGGCACCTCTCTTCATCTAAGGATTGACCTATTCTGGGCATGTTGTATGGAGAGCCACAGGCCCTTGGTGTCTCACGGCACACCCCAGCTGCAGCATGGGCAGTGCTTCCTGTGGTTCACCACCTGCTGCCCAACACTGGCAGACCCCATGTTTTGACCACCATGTACGTGCCTCACAGATTATCTGCAGGTCAGCTCTGAGTGCCTTATTTCATGCCCTCGTGGTTTAACACAGGGGTCGGCTGTCACCATTGGAATAGTTGCTGGGGGCTGGGGGGGTCCACACTGGCTGAACTGCTTGACTTCCCACTGACAAGGGCCACGATGCTACCCTGTGCATTTCCCAATAGCTATGTCTTCTCTCCTTTTAAACTGCCATAGCCACCTCAGGGAGCATGACTCAGTATTTTTAAAGCTATGTCATAAGAAAAATCAATTTAGCTAGCAATTCCAATGTTAGTATTCTCACTAGGACTGGAGAGATAGCTCAGCACTTAAAAGTATGGCTGCTCTTTCGGAGGGTCCAAGATCAGTTCCCATTGGGCAGCTCATAATCATGTATAACTCCATCTCCAGGGGATCCAACAGTCTCTTCTGGCTTCTGTACACACGCACGCGCACACACACACACACACACACACACACACACACACACACACACACACACAGCATATACTCAGATAGACACCACACATACACAAATACATTCACCAACACATACCCATAAGAAAATTCCAATTAAATACATTTATTAATAATTTATCACTTAATTGTATATAATTTACTTTTTACTAGAACAGAGAAAGAATCTTTGATGCAAATTAAATGAGACATTTTGGAGACCTTTTGCTCTGACCTGAAAGAGCCAAGATTTTTACAAATAAAGCAGCAGGGCGCCACTAACAATATCCAAACAGAAGTTTTCGATGAATTCTTGATTAATACTAATACATTTTGGAAACGACTTTTTTCCAATCTCAATTGAAAAGTAAAGTAGATCCCAGAGGGTTCACAGGATTGTTTGTGTATAAATTTATATTAACCCAGAAATGGTGTTGCCTGTTATTGAAGAAACAGTTAGCAGTGGTTTGCTATGATGATTTCTCGTGTGTGTTGGGGAGTGGGGAGGTCTGTGTGTGTGTGTGTGTGTGTGTGTGTGTGTGTGTGTGTGTGTTTAATGGGAAGAAAGCAATTTCCCATCTTGCAGAAACCACTCAGGACAGAATCAAGCAGTCATTGGAAGAGATTGCTTTGCCGGATGTTTTCTATCAAGGAATCTTCGTGAGAAGGAGCTGTGAAGAGGGGCAGTCGGGGGCATTTTCAGGTTTGTGTGATTGAGCAGCTCGTGGTATCTATGCACAGTAGGCACCTCCTTCAGGGACCCCTGTTCAGCAGGAGCAGTTAGAGACCAACCTCCTGCCAGGGCTCTGCTCGCCCATGCCGCATGCCGCAATGTTGCATGCCAAACTACAGATAGTGCCTCTGTCTTAGCGTGCGTTATATCACTATGATGCAGACCGTGAGCAAGAGTAACCTGGAGAGCAAAGGGTTTATTTGGGTTATAATTTTACTGGGGGAAGCCAGGGCAGGAAATGAAGCAGGAACCTGGTTGCAGAAACTCAAGCAAAGGCCGTGGAGGGATGCTGCTTACTGGCTTGCTGACCCTGGCTTGGAATCCAGGTCCATCTGCCCAAGGTGGTAGCACTCACAATGGGCTGGGCCATCCCATAAGAAATTATTAATCAAGAAAATGCCCCACAAACCTGCCTACAGGCAATCTGATGGAAGATTTTTCTCAACTATGGTTCTTCTTCCCAGATAATTCTGAAGCAGCCAGGGTGGCCTTTAACATGTGTCTTGTACAGAGCCAACTCGTCTTGGAGGTGGATAAATGTCTCAGTACCTTTGAACATGGAGCAGAGCAGGCAGACAAGGGCACAGGTTTAAGTCTATGGGTCACTCAGTCGTCATGGGTACTGCAAAGGCCATGTGAACTCTCTGGGGTCAAGAGCAGATTTCACTACTATTTCCTAGGGCTCCATGTAGTGGCCACAGAAATGACAGACTAGGAGAGCCTTGCCTTTGATGTTCATGGCCTCAAATAAAAACAGACGCTGCATTTCAAAGCTGTAATACTTTACCCACTTGTAATTTAAGGCCAGACTCTGAAAAAGAGAGACGATTCTGCAGTGACCCTTAGATTGAAAGCACACTTCCCATCCGTACAATGATGTGCTGTGGTGGGAACCTAGGGCTAGCAGGGCACCCTCTCCCAGCAGGTCCCTGCTCTCTCTAGCAATCAGCTAAAACAGCTCGCCCTGCACTTACAATAACAGAACAGTAAGTCCATTTAACTTCCCATGACAACGGAAAAACTGTGATTATAGAACTAGAGAAACAGAGGCAAAAATTTCATCTTAAACTCATAAGGCATACAAATAGAAAGTGCTGGCATACAGTTGGCATTGCAAAGGGACATGAAGGTAAGCAATGAGGGTCACTCCATGTGTTAAAGTGAGAGGCCGTTTCTATGGCGTGTAAACAAGGGATGTGTGACCATCACCATCCTGTCACAGGAACCCACCTCCCTCCCGGCATGTCAGAATGGATGATGATGCAATCCCCAGCTTCTTTATGGTGAAGGTTGACTGCCAGCCCTCCAGAGGGAGAGGCCGGCTGATGCCACACACAAGAGCTCCTTCCTCATGGAAGCTGCACCCTGAGATCACAGCTGAGCTGGAGCAAACAGAAGGGGCCGTTTCCAACTTAGTGTCCCATAGCATTTGCTTGCGTTTCTGGCTATGGCTTGTCTGGGAAAGGGGCGAAGTCCCTGTGGTGACTTCTCAAGCCTACGATGACACAGCAGCAAGGGAAGCTGAGCATGGTGCAGGTGGGGCTGCTGTAAGGGACAAGCAGGGAGGGCTGGGGGACAGAAATGCTCTCTCTGAGGACTGTATCCATGGGAAAAAAGACATGCCAGTTAGATGCTGGATGGAGAAGAGCCACAGACACCCTTGTACACTCAGGAGCAAAGCCAAGCACACCCTCACTGTGCACCCACACTCATACCTGCACGCTCATATGTGTGCGTGCACACTCACACTTGCATCTGTGTGAAGTCATATACTCGCACCTGCACACATGTATGTGCACATGCGTGTCCCTCACACTACACAGAGCTCTCATGGACAGCTGGTTTCCTCCGTGGAGCTCAGGTAGATCCACCCCTCACTGAAGCAGCCAACAGAACCATCCAAGCTCTTCCCATGGGTCACCATAGTCCTGCGTGCAGCTGCAGGCAGCATAGTCGCAATGCTTCCTTTACCACTCCCACGGGATTGTCTTTAAAGGTGAGACCATGAATGATTGTGTACAGAAAATGGGCAGATGTTGGAGCTTGTGAGCAGTTTCTAGTTTGCTAGTTGCCCATCAGTGAAAATGTGTTAGAAGTGTTTTAGAAAGAAGAAACCTTCTCATCTTCTCAGATGAGAACACCCGGCATTCATGTGGTCGTGGAGATGGAAGACAAATGTATTCTCCACTCCTCTATAGAAGAGAGGTCCTGACTCCCAGAGCTCCCTAGTCTGAGGGTCTCAAAAGCTGGGGAGCTGAGCTTGGGGGGGAAGCGGGAGAATCAACTTTTAATCTCTGTCAGATAATGGTTCTGAGCCACTGTGGCCCATCCTGTCACCGTGAGAACTCAGCAACCTCTGAGTTCAACTGTTTACTCTCATCATGGCGTCAGACCACCCTGTGAGTTCAGGCCTCCCAGTGGCCAGTGTTAGAGCTCTCCTATGTCAGGGATCCCAGTGTTGGTGAGTGGCGGGCACAGGAGGACCGGGCTGCCAACCAAACATCTGTACTCTCCACATGAGTCTACTTCGAGCTTTTGGTCTAGAAACCTTCAAGGGAGGTGTTTCTGGAAATCTATTATAGTTTTGTTCCCAGAAATCTCAAAATAATCCCAAGGTTTCCTGGCATGTGACCTTTTCCTTTATTTTCTTCTTTTCTTTTCCTTTGTTTTTTTTTTAATTCAGTTCCAGAGATTTTGTTGAAAAGAAAAGCAGCCGTACTGGTTCCAGATCAAAAGAAAAAATATTAATATGTTTGCCGAGTTCCGAAAACACAACTCCACAAATTTCTATGAAAACACGAGAAAAATCCACCAGTCTAAACCACTGCAACTCCAGTTGGGGTCAATGTCAAATTGTGACGGGAGACATGCACATTTTAATCCTATTTAATTAAATGTGAAATAAAATATCTTAATTGTTGTTTCCAAACCAGCACATGCAAAAGAGACAGGCCCACAAATCTGTCACCCACAAAATATGTAAAAATGGCCTCAAAATAGAGATGGCTAGCTGTAGCTGAACATTTTACAGCTCCGGGAAGCAGGGTGCACATGACTCTTGTACAGCTCACAGCATTTGTAGTCTTGGAAAAGGAAGAAGATATTGTCATGTCAGCCACGATTCGCTGTGTGGCAGCCAGCGCTGTGCCTGGGTTCCATGGCATGGATCCATTCCTATAAACTATCTCTCCGATGGTTGATATGCAAGGCGGGAGGTGATGTTACCCAGTTGACGTTAGAAACCAGGTAAGCAATGTTTGGTAGTGTAGGTCACCTAGGCAAAGACCCCACCCCTGTGTCAATTCTTTCCTCTCAGGGTGAGGTAGGTGAAGACATACCCTAGCAGATAAAATTCACCCACCACAGATGGGAGCAAGATAGAGCTTCTTGGGGTCCCGTCTGTACCCCAATGTACTAAAGGTGTGTGCTGTCCACCTGGGTTGAAGACCACACGCATGGAGGGCAACCTCTCCTCCAGGACTGCATTTGCTGCCTGGGCTGACTACAGCCCTGCAGAAGCACAACACAGAACGCTGCTGGAGTCTGTGGTGTTTTTATGGTAACCCTTACTCTGTATGTCACGCTTGTTTTGGAGAGGTGTCACATTTGACTGACTTTCCCCATTGTGTTTTTAGAAGTTTCAAGTGTTTGATATAAAATTTCCTCCATTAGGGGTTGAGAATTCCACCAAGAAAATTATCCAGGAACCGGAGGCTGCCTGCAAACAGCCATGACCCAGAACACGCCGAGAGAACATCTCTGTCCCCTTCAAACTGACCCCTGTCACAATTAAATCAAATTGAGACCAGAGACAGTGGAAGTCCAAGCCCTGGGGAGACACCTCACACTAGGGACAGGAGAGCACTCCACTGTTATTTTTTTCTTCCCTTGAGGTCATAAAGTCCCCTGATCCACACCATACTTCTCATGTCTTTACTGGTCCTCAGTAACCATGGCAGCAGCTGCTCCGTCTGACCACTTCCTTGTGGTCCATCAGCAGGATGCCCAGCCGAGCCAAGAAAATGTGGCAGGAAGCAGGGACAAAGGATGCCAAGCTTTGTGGAGCCACGTGACCACCACCGCTTCCCACAGAGACCGTTTCTGAGAGCCAAGACCTCCTAGGCAATTGCTTCTAGAAGCTTCTGTAGGGGTTACATCCTGGTATTTAAAAGAAGTTCTCATTTATTCCTCTTCCTTCTGTTGCCTATAGCTGAGACAGCGACAGTCAAAGACATAAGATCGCATCTAATTTTTCCTTGAGTGTTTGATCAGCTCTCATGGCACAGACATCTGTGAGGGACAGGCATGGGGCCAGGCGTGGACTGCTGTCATATCTGCTGCCCTCAACCTCTGGTGCGATGCCTGTAGGGGATCCATTACACCCAGGGACACTCTTTCAGCCACACCATCTATTTGAATGTGTGAAGATGCTGGGAAGAGTGGTCCGTGGTTGGATTTGCAAGCGTGGACTGGAATTTGAATTTGTAGGCTGCTCACTCTCAAGCTACAGGGTGCTGTGAGGAAGCACAGATTCCTGTGGTGTCCACGTGGTACCACCTCACTCTTCAGAAACTGCGGGGTGGAGCTGAATGGAACGTTTCTGAGACCACAGAGCACTGTTTAAGGAGTCTCTTGGGGAGACAGAAGCAGCCACTCACCCGAGTCATCGACCCTACGGAATGTCAGTGCCCGTTCCTGGGGACATGTGAACATGTTTGCAGAGGTATGTGTGTTACAACATGGATGCTACGCAAGAAATAAAAATTAGATTTTTCTAACTCTTGTCTTCTCTGAAAAAAATTAAACATCTAGAGACAAATAGCAATAGGACAAAGTAATAATATGGTGTATGTAATATCAGGTAGGTGAGAGTCAATAAGGTATTTATTTTAGGTTTTTTTTCCCAATAAACAGGAATGGATGTTTAGAGCCAAAGAAGGTCATTAGTAAGTGGCATTTAACCTAAGTGTCCCCTTTTCCTCATAACCACTAAGGAAGGCCACTGGGTTACGTGGTTTCTGTGACACTGAGTATTTTTGTTGTAGTATTGGGTTGTTTATGTTCTTGTTTGTTTTGCTTTTCCAAGTCAGGGTCTCACGGCATAGCCATATTGGCCTTGAACTCAAAGTGCTCTCCTAGGCTCACCCTCCCAAGAACTAGGATTATGATCATGACTCACCATCACTAGCCCTAGCCCCAGGTACTAAACCTGGGGCTCCATTCATTCTAGACAAGCAGGCTACCACTGGGCTACCTCCCACTCCCTCTCCACCTCTCAATTACCTTGAGGCATGGTCTCACTAAGCAGTCCAGACAGGCTTTGAACTTGGGATTCTCCTGCCTCAGCTTCCCAAGTGATAGGATTGCAGGTGTGCTCTTGAGACTGAGACGTTTGCTCTTGGCAGCGGGAGAGCCTTCTGAGTTAAAGGTCAGTCTGTCTGCATTACCTGTAACAATGGCCCAGGGCTGCCCAGCAGAGCTCCGCACTTTGACAGAAAGAGTAAACAACTTGGCAGCTGGGTTAATTGAAGGCAGAGGCATGGCCCTGGCGGTTAATGTGGTTGGGCTGTTTAGCTGGGAGGATTGTCAGAGATAATGGCTCATCAACACACATCTTCTCAGGACCGTTTTAATCTGTGTGGTCTTGTTTCCCAGAGATTCAGAGAAAGTAAATCCCCTTTGAAAGCACTGTGTGCTTGCCGCTAAGCTGAACCCTTCATTACTGTTCGAGGCTCTTCCAGACTTGCTCTAAGCTGTAACTCTGGATCTAGTTGCTAATCTGAAGACTGATTAAGTCCAAGGGTAACGTCCACATCAAACTGACCTCACTCACAGGAAAAAAAAAAAGAGGAGCTGATAATCATTTTAGAGCACTTCGAGGCAAAAACAAACAACCCTGAAGTGCTTATGATAAATTTGTTTTATGACAACACGAAACACTTTGGGGAAATCAGGAAATTTGTAAAAATGACTGCTTTGCAGCTAGATGGTTCAGTTGGTAAAGTTTCTTGCCTAGCATGCAAGGGGCCCTGGATTTAGTCCCCAGCTGACCATAAACCCCAAGTTCTTGTTCCCATCCTTAATCCCAGCACTCTGGAAGTGGAAGCACAAAGATCAGAAGTTCAAGGCCAGCCTTTGCTACATAGTAAGTTCCTGGCTAACCTAGTCTACATCAAGCACTGTCTCAAAAAGTATTACTTTAAGATTCATAAAAATGACTCTTCACACACTCTGAGAAATAGTTGCCAATTCAGAAGGTTTCAAGCTGCTAGGCTTGAAAGTAAATTGTCTATGCCCTTGCCACATAGGCACCATCTTCCGGCCATGGCCTCTGCGGCTCACCTTTGCAGTTCCCACGGTGGGCAATCTCCAGCTGGGGATCTTTGCACTTGGCCCGCTGGAACTCACATCTCGACAGGAAGGTCCTCCCATCTGAGGCGCAGAGCGGCTTCTGAGGGGAGCTGGGGCAGTCCAGGCTGCAGTCTCTGTCTTTGTCTTGATCGACTCTCAAGAACTTGGGGAAGAAAGAGAAGTGAGAGCTGTTTAAAGAACTCACATTGAGGAGACAGGAGCACAGAGCACACAGAGAACAAACTCCGAAGAAATACGGCCACTCCACGCTCACATCTCACAGAAGCACCAAGGGAATCACTTTCCAAATAGTTCGACATCCATTTCACAAGGTGATAATAGCTGACCACAAGTCCGTATCTAAGGTCTGATGGGAAGACAGATGCAGCTCTTTGTAAGTGGAAGGAACTCCCCCATTCACCTTCCCCTTAGAAACCTGAGGAAGGGGCTCGCCTACTCGGCCATCCTCATAAAGTTCTACAGGTGGCATCGTGGCCGTTGTGGTTGTTGTTGCCGCCGCTGCTGCTGCTGCTGTTCCTCTCTATAGCCCCTTTCTTTAGCAGTTCACTCAAGGTCAATGTCTTCTCATACCTCTGGAAGTCAATGTTTATACCCTTCAGGAACTGGCAGGTCAGGCTTTTTTTAATAAAATGGCTCCGTTGTCAGAATACATTTGTGTATCCCTTACCTAAATAGGTTACTGGTTTTTCTTTTGTCTTTTTGTTGATTTTCTTGAGACATGGTGTTCTGTAAGCCCAGGGTGGCCTCAAACTTGCTATGGAGTCAAGGATGGTTTTGAACTCCTAATTCCCCTACCCTCACCTTCCAAGCTCTCAGATTACTGGGGTACACTACTTCATTTGTAATTTTTAACCTTATGCTTTGAAAGTTCTTGTTTTTCAACAAGCATTGAAATATTTGCTAAATGAATTGCTCGGTCCCAAAATTGAGAGGCTGATGCATCCCTGTGAAACGCCTTGAACTCCTCTTACGACACATCTTCCCTCTGCAGAAAGAGTAGGTTCTAAAGGTCGCACTTCCTCACAAGTTCTCACTGAGAACTGAGACCCTCTCTGTAGAAACCATAGTGGATTTGCATGGTGTAGTTCCCAGGAACACACTGCCTGGGCTTTCGGGCTTTCTTTTCCTCTCTTATGCCCTTGGGTTTGCGATAACTCCTAGGAAAATCTCAACGTAAACCCCTCTGACTCTGCCCATTCACCTTGGACAAGGGATCGGGATCCTGACCAACCTCCACCTTTCTGCCTATTCCTTATGTGCCAGACCTTGTCCTGTCTAGTCATACAACAGGCCAGGTAGAAGAGCCAAATGAACATGGCCATTTCTCTGGTTGAGTGCCTCGCATGATGCAGTGTCTCATCTATGAAACCAAGGTCCATCTTTCATTTAGACACATAGCCTTAGATGGGCCTCATCAGTCATATTCCCTGATGGGAAGACAATGCTGGCCACTTTGAGAAAATACCAAATGTTCTGGGGTGAGGGAAGAACACCGTCCTGGGGCTCAGCTCCACTCTGCAGCCCGGAGTTTATAGACAAAGCTGCACCACAAGCCTTAAGAAGGTTTTGGACATCTCAACAGATGCTGCTTCTAACTATTGTAGCCTTACGTTGGTTACACACTGTCACCAGGAGACATGGTCCCTGGGAGGATGGTGACACAGACTCTCCTTACTCCCTCATCTATGAACAAGGTGGCTCTGGGGTGTCAACCCAGGGCCGAGCTGTAGAAATTGAAGCCTTCAAGTTCAGGACCTCGGTTCGATGCCTCAGCAAGATTGCTGGTGTGAGAAGGCCTTCACGCCTCACTGACTCTGAGTTATGTTTGTAGACCTTTGAAACTAAGGGAAACTGTTGAACAAGAGACACTTTGTCATGAGTTACAGTTCTGGGTGAAACCTGAAGACCAGGAAGACACCTGTGAAGCCAGGGCAGACATAAGGAGACAGCTGGACCAGGACTCTGTGCCTAAAATAAGGATGGCTGTTAGCATCAGAGATGGGACACTACATAACGCTTTGGGCACTCACAGACTCCTCATGTGTGAAATGGAGACGATAAAACAACACTCATTCTGTAGGATCACCATGAATATAAAACGAGATCATATTCGGAAAATATCTTGGCCAGACATGAAGAAGTAAGTCACTGGCAGTGATCCCTACCAATCACATACCTAGAGTCTATCATTTTAATGTGCATGAGTCCACTGTGGCTTCTCCACAAATACTATTTATACTATGTGAGCTCCAGGCACACCTCCCACATGTGATTATCTCCAGGTGAAATACTGAGAGTGTGAAGTAAAAGAGCTAGATTAGGTTAAAGGGGGATGGTGAATCTTTAATAAAGTGTTAGAAAGACATAGGAAGACTCAGGAAAAGGAAAATGGAAGCTTGGCTTTGTCTCAGGGTGGCTGGAGTCAGTTAGGGGACATTTGGAGTCAGGTAGACAGGGAGAGGCTAGGGCTAGAGGTCACTTTCCCTAAGGTGGGAAAAATGTCACCTTGCATGAGGAGTAAAGGTAGACCACTGAAATGCACATGCACATAACCCCAACTCCACCACATTGCTGAAGGACTCTGAACTGGAATCCTAGACAGAGCAGGAGACATCTAACACAAGCAGGCCATCCACATATCTATATATATTCTCTCTCTCTCTCTCTCTCTCTCTCTCTCTCTCTCTCTCTCTCTCTCTCTCTCTTTCTCTCATGTGTGTGTGTGTGTGTGTAATGTTCTCTGTGTGTGTGTTCTCTCTGCTCTGTCTGTTCTATCTGTTCTCTCTCTCTCTCTCCCTCCCTCCCTCCCTGCCTCCTTCCTCCCTCTTCCTCCCCTGTTTTATTATTTAATTTAGTGGACATAAAATCTTATTCACATATTTATAAACACATTTGACATGTCCATTTTGGGTCCTATGACCTGACATGTCCTCGAATTTTCTCAGTTTCTTGAGTGTGCGGTCAGGAATCCACAGCTGAACTCAGTGTGGGTCAAGGTGCCCGTCTTCCTCTGTATCTCTCCTTCTGGTGCCCTTGAGCATCTCCCTTCCACCTTCCACCATCCCCCCTCCTTCCTCCCTCCATTTTCCCCTCCCTCCCTGTTTTATTATTTGATCTAGTAGACATAAAACTTCGTTCACATATTTATAAACACATTAGACATGTCCATTTTGGGTCCTATGACCTGACATGTCCTCTAATTTCCTCAGCTTCTTGTGTGTGGTCAGGAATCCACAGCTGAACTAGTGTGGGTCAGGGTGCCCGTCTTCCCTGTATCTCCCTTTCTCGTGCCCCTGAGTGTGTCCTCTTATCTCTTTCTCTTCCTTGCCTCCTCCTCCTTCTCTCAGTGATGGAAGTGGGTGCTTTTGCTTATTGTCAGCCCATCATCCGCTGCTACGGTTTGTGTTTAGAAGAGTCAGTGGGAACTTCCTTACCCTAGATTCTTCTTAATAAGATACCATATGGCTGCTATTACTTCAGTACAAGAGTTACCCGTGGCAATAAGAGAATTACCTTCCTCAGCAGTCGGTCATTAGTCTTTCGGGTCAGACATGATGTATCTGCAAACTCACTGTGCGGTCCTGAGGCAGGGCTGGGCTTCAGACAGACATGCTCTGTCTGAGGCCTCTTCACTCTAAAGTGTTTGTGGAAAGAGTTTGAACACGCTTGCTGTTACAGTGGTGAGCCAGGTTTTGGAAGATACTGGAAGCCTTCTTGCTGCAAGCATCATTTCCTTTCACTCAGATCCTTCTCATGAAATGCTACCAGTAGCCTACCTTGCAAAAGAGGCAGTGAGGCAGCCAATCACCATACTTCTGAGGTTTCATAGAGGGCAAGTGCAGTCATCCTCAGACTCAGAAGTCTGCTGCTAAAAAAACAAACCCTGAGGTCCTAGAAGGTGTTATACAGGAAATATGTGTGTGTGTTTATACATACGTGTATATGTGTACATATATCTACATGTGTATATATGTATATGTGTACATCATCCTCAGACTCAGAAGTCTGCTGCCAAAAATCAAACCCTGAGGGTTCTAGAAGGTGTTATACAGGAAATGTGTGTGTGTGTGTGTGTGTTTGTGTGTTTATATACATATGTGTATGTGTGTACATATATATCTACATATGCGTATGTGTATGTGTGTACATATATGTACATATGTATATGTGTGCACATGTGTGTACATATATCTACATGTGTGTATATGTATATGTGTACATATATGTACATATGTATATGTGTACATATACGTACATGTGTATATGTGTGTGCACATGTGTGTATTATGTACATATATGTACATATGTATATGTCTGTAGGTGTTCAAAGACTGTTCTCATGAGAACCCGAACCATAGAAATATACCAACAGTACCTGTACATGTGAGTTCAAGAGGCAACATATGCTGCAAGTCTGCCCAGTGCTGGATACCCAGCATGAAGCCTAGCCCTTTGCTTTACATCATGCTGCGTGCAGTGCTTCTCAGGCCCTCCGAGGATCAGAGGAACCCTAATGCTTAGCCAAATCAAAAGCAAACTTGGGGAAACAATTTTCCAAGCATAGAGAGACTGATAAGGGCTCCAGGATAAAATTATCCTTTCCTAGCCTTTTCTTAGGCACCAAATGCACAGGGAGAGGTGGTGGCATCAGTATCTGAGGCTCAGATTGTAGGATCATAGCTCACCAACACCCCACCTCTGGTCCCAAAGACAGGGTAGAATATCAGGAGTGCTCGCCTGTGATTGAATATCCTGTGGGTGGGGACCCCAGGCTGTACCTTAGGAAACAGTTCTCTCAGAGGCACCTGAGTTAATCTGCTATGCCACAGTTGGGCCTTTAGGATATAGTCCAATTTGGAGTTGGGAATGTAGCACAGTTGCTAATGTAATTGCATAGCATGCACAGAGCCCTGGTTGATCCCTAGTGTCATATAAAACCAGATATGATTGTGTATGCCTGTATTAAACACTCAGGAAGTAAAGGTGGGACAGTAAGAAATAAGGACATCTCCTACCACACAGGGAGTTCAAGGTCAGTCTGGACTACAGACCCTGTCTCTGTAAACCTCCTGATGGTTCCGCTGCTTTCTGGAGCCGTTCAACTATCACCTCCAGTAGATAGACACTGTTCTCCATGCTGTCCCAGATTTTTTGGAACCAATCATAGTATGTACCTGACGAGGTGATACAGTTTCTTGCTCTGGTTCTACCGCTCATTTCAAAGCCTCCTTAGCAAATTGCACTAAAGTATACACTACAGAGCATGAGACTAATCTGGATATCTGGGAACAGAGCATATAGGGAGATGGGACTGCCCAGAGTCAAACCCCAGTGAGGATCTAATATTATACACTGAAGTCATTCTAGCAAGGGCCAGGATCATGGGACCAAATAGGAAACAGAGGAGCCTGTCTTTGCAAGAAGCCTTAGTTCAGGAAAAATCCCCACCCTCTCATGCCAGGTGAGAGAGACTATGCCAAGAAAGGATGGCAGCCATGAGGTCTCACGAGGGCCTAAACCACCATTTATATTTTACAATTTATTTTTATTTGACACAGCCTGCACATTTGGCTGTTTGAGGTTGTCAGATCTCCCAAAACTGGAGTTACAGACAAGTGTGAGTGCTGGGAATTGAATTAGAGTCCTCTGGGAGACCAGCCAGTGCTCTTAACCACTCAGTCATTTCTCCATCCCCCACCATCTTTATATTTTAAAGAACTATGATATGAACCTGATCAAAGGTTCTTTGACCTCTGAGTGAAGGCCAATCAATGTCCACTGCTTGGCCCATCCAGCCCCGTGTGCTGTTGAAGATCACACACACACACACACACACACACACACACACACACACACACCCATCACACAGCTCTGCCTGCACTCACTCACTTTTGCTTTTGGGGAAAAACACATTTCTCACGTTTTATAGAGTAGAATGAGTGTTTTCCAGAGTCCTGCAAGGGAGAAGCTCCCTGGGATGGTTGGTGCTAAGTGAACTCCCACTTGGGGCCTTGCTTTAGGAACTAGCTTGTGAATGAGCAGCTCCGAGACAATCCTGTGTTTCGTTGAAACAGGTACTTAGATTATGCTTCTGCTAAAAATCATTGAGTTCCAAATTGGGTCCAAGAGGAATCGAAAAGTAGGGCAATAGGCAACATCTAGCCTGGCTTTTGTGTCTGTCTGTCTCCTTTACTTTGCATGAAAGCACAGAGATATTTCTAACCTTTCCTCTTGAGTTGCCTGTTATTGCCTGTTATAATGATCATAGCCCGTCAGGAAATACACGTGCGTGTGCACATGTGCGCACGCACACGAATCCATCACTAGTAATTATCCATCAGATCAGAAAAGGCCTTACGCGGAGCAGGCATGCTCATATCCTAAGAACTACCTTGTTCATTCTAGCAATAAAGATTCTTTCAGGCTACCTAGCAGGGCTGGGAAGAGCCAAGAAAATGACGGACTAACATCAGACAGAACCACACATTGACCAGGGATAGTTAATTGTGCTTACCCAATCCACTTCCTCTAGTTCTGACTCTATTTAAACTAAAATCTCATGTCAGTACCGTAAAGGTGAACTTGAGGTCAGTGGACCCTCCATCTACTCTGTGTGCCCATATTAAGGAAGTCTCTCATTCTTCCATTGGCATGTTGAGATGGGTGACCAAGCCCAACCTGTCGGGGATGCTGGAACAAGGGCTTTTGCCCTAAAACTTCTGGTTACATCACAATAGAGGGAAAGACCCGATGGCCAGACTTTGCAAGGAGCCATGGGTGGGAATGGGGTGCACCCCTGTGCACGGAACCTATGAGAAGAAGCTGAACCTTTGCCAGGGAGCAGAAAGGAAAAGCCATTTTGCAGAATGCTCAAGGGTCAAGTGTTCCCTATGGGGCAGTGATGGTGGGGACAGAGGCCCAGGGCTTAATTGGAGCCAGGAGAAACTCACAGACCACCAGTAGATAGCCTTTCCCAGTGCTCACTCAGATGGTCAAGAGGGTCAAACCCAATGCTGAATCAGCTTCTTCCCTTCATCTCAGCAGCTCTTGCCAGGGGGCCATGCTGGGTCTTCCTCTTCCAAGAAGGTAAGTCCTCTTTGCTCAGGAATGACACAGGAAGGAACCCATGGCAGGATAGAGAGAAAAAGCCTGGAGTCTGGGAATGATTCAAAGCCCTGCCTGGGAAGCTTCCTCAGCCAGCACCTCCATTCTCCCTCACCTTGCTTCACACATGGGAAGGAATTCTTGAAATATTTTTAGTTTTGTTTACACTGCGAGATAAATGACCAGGTCACGAAGTCCTGGAGAGAAAGCATCTCTGCACCTCTGGTACAGCTACCTCCCTCCCGAATGCCCCTGTGCTATCTGCAATCTAGGAGATAGGGCCTGGTGCTAAGCGCACAGCGCCAGACATTGGCCTGTAGTTCTTCAGCTGACACCTCCCAAGTGGGCCCCAGGCACCTTCTCTCGGGTGCTACCATGCTGGATACTCAGCTCATAATAGGGCCTGGGATCCACAAAAAACTGTCAACAGTGGGGTTTCATTCAGGCCTGTTTGTGATTCAACAGAATCCATAGTATCCCAAATACATTTTCTTCCAGGACCTGCAGTCCAGTAAGAAACCACTCACATGTGCAGCTTCTACAGTTAAACTAATTGCAATGAAATAAAATTAGAAATTCTGCTGCCCACTGCCCCAGATGCACTTTGAGTTGTTGGTGGTCCCCTGGGGCAGATGCTGCAGTTCTGATCACAGAAGTCATAAAATAGTCTACCCTCTGTCAGAGGCAAGTCTTTCCTTACCTAGAAACCAGGGCTGAAGGGTGATTACTTCTATAAACTAGCTCCCTAAACCTGAGGTTTTCCTGACAAAAGGAATGGTTTAAAATAAGACAGACAAGCAAAAATGAATTCTGTAGCATACAACAAGTTAAATGAGTCAAGGCTGCAGAGGGAAGAGCAATTTTCACAGAAATTATCTTGAAATTCACTGTTTTGGTTGTAGAGAAGGAAATGTTTTAATTACAGGAAGAAGAGATTCTGGGGCTTGTGGGGAAGGAAGAAGGGATTTCCAGGAACTTCAGAGGTGCTTAAATGAGAGAGGGAGAGTGGACAGGGGACTCTCACGGGTGGCTGGAAGGAAGAAGCTCAGAAAAGGGGGTTCCTAGGGAGAGGTTCCATGCAGAGGCTCAGAGAGGATGGCTCTGAGAGAGGTGTCTCTCAGAAGGCTACCTCCCCACTTCCAACAGAGCCCATCAAGTCAAGTGCTCATTGGCTGACACTAACCCAAGGGAGGCAAAAATAACAAGACCTAGAGAAGCGAGGTCAGGAAGCCTAGTGATGAAACATTCATGAAACTGTGGCCAAGGGGCTATGGGAACAAGTTGGAGTTGGGAAGAGTGTGGGGTATGTCCCAAGAGGAAGCTCAGCTCTTCTTAACAGTGGTTTCCCAAAATGTTTGTCAGGTCACTGCCAGGCAGAGAACTCTGACCATGTGGTGAGTCTTCCATGAGGACCTCAATGGACTGCGTCTATTTTCTACACAGTACAGATTTAGACGTTAAACGCAGACATAACATTCAGGTTCTTACAGGATCGGGGGGGGGGGCTGTGGATGAGACCCCAGGATGCTCTCATCCTTCAGTATCAAATGAAGTATAGGTTGGAAGTTCTCAAACTGGCTGCCACAGGCTTCCCAGGTAATATCTCTAGCCACGTACTGCCATCGGGAAAGAGCTGAGGAGACAGAATCCATAAGTCTTGCTCTAACACATGAGCCCTCTTCTCTGCCCATCAGATACACAGAAATCCCTGCCTCAGCTCAGGTACCCTGTGAAAGGAGCACGAGCCTTAACTGACTGTCCAGGACATTCAGCTGACACGAAACCTGGCTTCCACCTGGGATGTAGGGAGAAAGTTCATCACAGCATCTAACCACTGCACTGTCCCACGAAGGACGGTGAGAAGGCCTCTTCACGCAGGGGACATGTACCTGTGGAGGGTGCAGGTGCAGGAGAAGAAAGAGGCTCATGCCAGTTAATTTTAGTTTCATGGTGGTGGCAGTAGTGGAGAACTTGACACAAGCTAGAGTCATCTAGGAATAGAGTCAACCGAGAAAATGCCTCTGTAGGATTGGCCTGTACACAAGACCCTTGGGGGCATTTTTCTTCTATAATAATTAATGTGGGCCTGCCCAGCCCAGTGTGGGTGGTGCCCCTCTTGGGAAGGTGGGCCTGAGTCTTATAAGAAAACAGTCTGCCTTCCTCACGTGAAGCAAGCCAGCTTTCACAGCTTCAACCTCCGTGGCTCTGCTTGCCTCTGGGTCCCTGTCTTGAGTTCCTGCCCTGCATTCCCTTGCTGATGGATTTAATAAATCCTTTCCTTCCCAAGTTGCTTTTAAACTAAGACAAAGCTCCATTCAGCTCGCCTCCCCAGAGTTAACCAGCTGGGTGGCATGAGGCTGGGGGCAACTAAGCCTATTCTGGCTGAAGCTACGTCTCGCCCTCCTAGTTCTGGAGAAGGCAGGGCAGGAAGACATCAGTATCCTAGCAGTTTCTTGGCCTCCTACAGCTTCGTGGTACTTAGATCTGGCTTCCAGCCTAGGCTTGCCCCCACCTTTAGGAAAAGAGAATGCCAAATTTGTTTGCACCCATCTACCAAGTTGTCTGGCTCCCTCTCTTAATCACTTGCTCAGGGACAAAGGGGAAAGCCCCTCTTTACATGTCACATCATTATAACAATTTTCCAAAATCTAGACCAGTGTGCCCAGAGTCATGCATGTCAAGCCAAGAAAACAACAGGGTTTACAATGGAGACAGACAGACGTGACTTTAATTAAGGGCCATTTGATGACGTCTGGACGACTCATTAGTAATATCTTCAAGTTGCCGAGCCCACAATGTGGGACATGCAGAAACTGCAAGAATGTCAGGCCACTGGGGCGGGGGGTACATCTCAGAAGCTCTCAACAGGCAACAAATGAGAAAAGCCACTGAAAATGGCCGCAGCAGCCAAGAGGGCTGAAAGGGCTGACAGATGCGGGGCAAGGTGCTCAAGTGGAATGACTTCCCAAGTAGCCATTTACCTAAGACTTGTCTACTTCCTGGAAAACAAACATATTAGATCATTGATTTCTCCCAAACTTCCCTTAGTACTCAGTATACTTAATGTTTTATTAGTACAGGTTCATACATGAATCAGGTTCGATTAATTTGCATCATGACTATGGCAGCTAACCCTCGTGACAACGGTGTCCATCTCAATGGTATGGTGGCCTCTCTACGTTTCCTGGGCAGGAAGTTTTCCTTTGGTTTTAGAGACCTGCCCCCCAGCAGATCATTGACCAAGAATATGTGTCAGTGTGGTCTGGGCCATCTTTCTCTGTCCGTATGATATAACACCAAGGTCAGAGAACGGGGGTGTCTTGCTCAGAAGAAAAAACACTCTTCAGTGGGGTGGCTCTAAGACAGCTTAGAAAATGCATCTTTGTCTTGCCTCTGTCTACATGTTGTCCCATGAGACTGTCTCTCTGACTATCTTCTATCTCTTAGGTCTCTGCCCCCCCCTTCCAATAAAAAAAAAACTGCAGCACATCTGCCTCATCCAGCAGTAATTCCAACTTGGTGTTTGGTCACAAACAATGACACTGCCCCACTTTTCTGCTACAAGGTATCACCAGGGTGCTGAGAGACCACTGAGTCCTACATTCTATGAGAGGAGCTTGCCTGAGTACAGATCAGGGGTTAGGGGTTAGGGGTCAGGGGTCAGGAGTTGAGGGGCAGGGGACAGGGGTTAGGGGTTAGGAGCTAACACAGCTCTGAGAATTGGACCCACTCATATCCTTAGTTCAGGGCATGGGACAATGTGGGTGGCAGATCTTTCTTGCTATCTGTGTCTGCACCTTGCTTCTAAAACACAAGGGGAACAAAAGGCTACCAAAGACTAAAGTGAGGTTGCATACACTGACAATAAGCTCATGTTTCTGTGCATGCGAATGTTTTATGTGTCTGCTGTGTCTGCCTCTGTGCTGTGTACACAGGCCTATGTGTATGTGCCTGTATGTACATACAATTTCTCCCTGTGTGTGTATGTGTGCATGCATGTTTATGTGTGCATGCATGTGCGTGTGTGCTTGTGTGTGTATGTGTGTGCAAATACATGTGAGTGTGTGCATGTGTGTGTGCATGTGTGTCTGTGTGTCTGTGCATCTGTGGAGGTTGGGCTAAGGATGTGCTTGAGACAGTGAGAAGTGGAAAGTCCCATTTAATCCCCTCAACTTTATGGTTTTGAAAGGCAGAACTGCACTTTTGCTGTCATGGGAAATTCTCCCTTGAAAAACAACCTTTAATTGTTCAGGACAGGACTCACCAGCAGAGCCAGGAGGTAGGGAACGAATGTCAGGAATAGATCTTCCTGCAGGGGTCCACACCACATCCATCTCACCTTCCTGCTCTCTCCTGGCTCCTGGCCCTTGTTATTAGAAACCACAACAAGCTCAGCCACCTGGTGTCCTTACACGAAGGATCTGGGCCACATCTTTTCATCGCTACTTCTTCGTAGAAGTTGGCAGCAAGCCGTGCAGTGAGGTGGGGAAAATGCCTTTGTAGAATTAGCTCTGGAGGGGGCCATGCTTTGTCCTGTGAATTTCAGAGCTGGCTCACATTGTCTCCCTTTCCGAAGTCAGTGATGGTTGTGAATACTTCGAAAACCACTCTGACTCACCACCAACCAATATCTGTGGGAAGCTGGTACCGGGAGGACCATGAGCATCTGGCGCTTCCGAACAAAATCATCATAATCACGTGACAGTGTTAAGGCACATGGAGGTCTTGGGTCCCGCCGTAGGGGTTCCTCTCTTACCACAAACAAGTTCAGACCTCAGGTGAATGGAAGATGGGAGACGCAGCAGGTGGACAAGGGGACTCAGGGTATTAGAACTTGCACAGAGACTTTTTATCAGCTGTCTCCCTAGTCAGCCCAGGACATTTATGAGTTGTTCTTAAGAGTTTAAACCAAAGGGAAGTCACCAACCATTTTGCACCATCTTCTGGTCCCTGGCTGCCAGAGATGAGTCACTGGAGGCTGCAACAGCCCAGTGCAGGAAGACTGTTACCCTACAGAGGATTCGTCGCTAGAACTCAGGGCAGTGAGCTGAGGTCCTACCCCAGCCCTCCCCCTAACGATGTTACAGGATATGGCTTGGAAAGCAGAGTTGGCACTGGCCATATACTCGTTGAAGAACCAGCAGAGTCTGAACACACTAAGAAGAGAGACAGATGGTGTCCCCAGGTCAGCCTCTAGCACCGTCACCAAGCCACTGGTGAGTCATAGTGGGTTTGGAAGTGCACACAGCAAGCATTAGCTTAGGGAAGGAAAGCAACGGGAGCCAACTCTTAAGTTCCTAGGATAAATCACAGCCCTCCCGGGGCTAAATCTCCAACAAGACAGCCTTTCCACCCCAGAGAAAGGATCACTGCTTATTCTGTGAAGAGGTGGTAAATGAGTCCTCTTAATTGCCATTCTCCTGCTCAGCCACACGAAGAAACATGTGGATCTCTCACAAAAGTTGGACATCAGTTTCCATGGAGTAAGAAGGAACCTGAGCAGAAGGAAGTCACACATTGGGTCCGTGACGTCTTTTGGTGAGCACCGTGCTGCTTTGAATGTGGTGTTATTTTAATCCTGGTTCTGCCATTTGGTTATTTTTTTCAATGATGTTGAAAAAGATGCTGAGTCTATGGGCTCATTCACTAAATTGGTTCAGGAGATACAGAACCTCTTCTTGCTCCCAGACACCATGTTGGAACAAAAACAATGATGGGCAAATATCAATTTCTCTCTCCTTCTCTTCTTTTCTCTTCTCTTCTCTTCTCTCTCTCTCTATTTTCTCTCTATCTCTCTCGATCTCTCACTCTCTTGCTCTTGCTCTCATTCTCTCTTTGTGTATGTGTCTGTCTCTCTCTCTCTCTCCCTGTCTCTGTCTATCTGTCTCTCTCTGTCTCTGTCCCTCTTTCTGGGTCTCTGTCTCTCTCCCTGTCTCTCCCCTGTCATTCTCTGCCTGCCTCTCTCTCTCTCTCTCTCTCTCTCTCTCTCTCTCTCTCTCTCTCTTTCTCTCTCTCTGTCTGCCTGTCTTTCTGTCTCTATGTGTCTGTCTCTCTATCTCTGTCTCTCTGTCTCCCTCTGTCTCTCTCTGAGTGTGTCTGTCTGTCTCTGTCTCTCTCTGTCTCTGTCTCTCTTTGTGTCTCTCCTTGTCTCTCTCCCTGTGTCTGTCTCTCTCTATCTCTCTCTTTCTCTCCTTCCCTCCATCTCTCCCTCTGCCCCCACCCTTGCTAGTGAAACCCTCTAGCAAGTTCTCCATGTCTGTTATTGTTAAGCTCCAGTCTTTTGTAAGGCTTCTTCTCTCTGGTGATATTTTTGTTTTGTTCACACATTATTTTCATGACTTCCTTGACACCTTCCTTCAGTTTCCTGAGCATCTTTAAGATGCTGTCTTATGTCCTTGTAGTGTGTCTCTACTATCAAGTAATGTCAGTTTTTCCTCAGGTTCTTTCTCCCTGCAACCTTCCCTTGAATGTCTAGTAATTTTTGTTTGTTTGTCGAAACTGTTTGGAAGACTCCCCATTTTCTGTTGTTTCCTCTTCTCTTTCGTTGCAAAATGGCTTTGTGTCAAGTATCTGTTGTAGTATCAATCAAATCTACCACTGAGAGTTGGGAGGATTGGTGAGGAGGCTCCTATGCTGAGAGTTCGAATCAACCTAAACTAACTACACGTCACTGTGGAAACCTTCCCCTGAGTCCCAGCCCTCGGGCAAAATACAAGGTCAGGACAGACTCTGGCAGGGCAGTTGATGTCTAGGTGGAGGGGGACCTAGGGTTCCTCTGCCTACATCTCCAGACCACAGCATCTTTCTTTATTACCTATGCAGAAGTGCCTTTTAAATGTATTATAATAGATATATTAAAATGCATCAACACATAGCCTTGCCATGTCTAATAAATATAACTCAAATATTGCATTTTAAATCACTAACAAGTAGCAGAACCACACTCTCTAAGGCGGGACCAGCTAAGAGCAGACACTGCAGTTCAGGGCCCTTGCTCTCCCGTGTGAGATAAGGGAACAGCTGGACCACACACCACAGTTGTTCCTTTTCCCATGGACAACACCAAGAAGCAACCAGATTGAAAGCCCCCCCACACACACACACACATATACACAAATCCCATGACACATTGATTTGCATACTCACACACACTCATGCATATGATGCTGTCACACACTCATACGCATGCATGCACATATGGTCACAGACTCAACCAATTCCCATACACACATGAGCTCTCTCACACAGTGACACACACAAAGACATACACTCACATTACACACTTCTGCGTACAACTCTTTCACATGTATGCATGCACACACGTACATGCACACACACACACACACACACACACACACACACACACACCACTCCTACTCCAACCATGCTGCTCTCCTAACAGACCGCAGCTAGTGCTCACATGCTCACAGAACTAGGTGAGAGGCACGCCTGTTACTTATTCTTGGGACTTGAGAGGTCATGAAGCAAAGAGCCAGGACTCTGTCTTTCACTCACAAGGTGCTGCAAGTGCTATCAGTTCTCTCAGAACATCAAGGAAATTGAGTTCCTCTACACACCTTTAGTGCTTCAGCTCCAGACACGTTTCCACAGAATGATGGGAAGAGAAGGGAGTGAAGTCAGAGAGAGCAGCCATCCTAGCACAGGGCTGTGGAGAATGACCTCAAATGTCCGACCCACAGTGGATTTCTATGGAGCAGTGGGCACCAGCTTCTCCAGGAAGGCTTCCTCCTGCATCTGAGCCCATCTGTTCCTCATTGACACCAAGGCTTGAAAAGTGCAGGCCCACAGGGAAACGAAGCCACACATACTGCAGATTTTAAGCTAACCAGCCTTAATTGGGACTCAGAAGTATTCTAACTTAGCTCAACTTCGGTTAAAGGTTTGCAGTCAGCACCATCATCACACCCTGAAGTCTGTAATGAACGCAGATGTTCAGACCAGAAACCAAGGAAAACAAACTTTCTGGTTCCGAATATTCAGTGGTGACTTGCTCCCGAGCCCCAGTGTTTGACAATACAGAAACCAAGGCTGATTTACAGTGTGTGCTGGAGCCAATGCCATGCTGATACTTCTCTGCCCAGCAATTCCACTTCCAAAGTACACGAAGTAAAACTTAGAACTGTATGGAAATACACGTGTACAATGTCAGCCCCTGAAATATTAAACGAAATAGCAAAACAAAACTGAGGGAATCTAGGTCTCCAATAATTAAGCTGTGACAGCTCAAAGGCAGTGATTGCCCAGAATGCACAAGGCCCTGGGTTTGATCCAATATAAAGTAAAAAGTAGTAATGGTAACAGCTATTCTATTTACATACATCGGAAGTGTACTCATTCATGACATGCAGAACATTGCATAGTTCTGTCTTACATCGTCAAACAGTATTTTTAAATATAAATTTAGGATAGGATCTCAGTTTTCTGATCACTATATGGATTATTACACATACACACATACAGGCACATATATAATTACATACATGAACAACATACACAAACACACATATACATACATACACACATATATTCAAAACACACATATAGCTACATAATACACATACATACAGGCACATATATACACATATACATATACACATATATACATGCATACACATACACATATATGCACAATACACACATTAACATACATACACACATATATTCACAGCATACAAACACACATACATATACACATATATTTACAACACACATACATATACACATATATTTACAACACACATACATACAGGCACATACACACACACACACACACACACACACACACACAGAGTCCATAGATAAAAGATTGCAAAATTCACAGTACCTAAAACCTGTCAGAGAAATTGGTCTATGAGTCACAGACTTTCTTCTCTGTCCTCTTAAACGTTCCAGATTTCTTCAATGGACCTCTCATTTGGTTTTCTTTTAAAGTCATTCTTTTTTTTTATTCGCCTTCTTTTTTTCCCATCTTTAACTTGTGAAACACTTAAGACCCACTGAGAGCATACAGCAATATACTTGGCCCCCAGGCGGATGGTATCAGTGGTAGCCCAAGAGCAAACTTGCACTGTAGAAGGACATCAAACTGTAAGCAAGCTAGACATCCAAAGGCAACCATCAATTGTGTGTTCTCTGCCTCTGCACACAAGAGATTTTTCTTCCTGGGACTGGGGAGATTAATTATATATAAGGAAGAGTATGGGTCCAGTGCATAGTCCCAAGACTGCCTTGTATTCTGCAGGATTAGAATCAGACATAAATGGTGACATCCTTGTCCTACCCTTTATGTGTCTGTGTTGTGGATAGCGATGTCCACATTCCAGTCTTGGTGATCATCTGTGGAAACTGAGTGACCAACCTGAGCCATGGTCATGTTGAAGATTTGATTACAAGGACATGAACTGTCTCTCAATGAGCACTAGTTCCTTACCTGAAGATCTTTCAAAGTTGTCGTGTCTCAAACCCATCCAAGCACAATCTAGGTCCCCAGCTATCTGCTTGACCCTGCTCAAGGCCACTGCAGCCTATGACGGCAGCTTGCCTGTGGAAGGGTCTTTCTTTCCATTCTCCTGTACACCCTGTGTACACAACCAGTTGTCACCTCCCATCTCCTCCCCTCTCCTCCCCTCCCTTCTCTCCTTCCCCCTTCCTCTCTCCTCCCCTCCCTTCCTCTTCCTCTCTCCCCCTCCTACTTCCTTGTCTCTCATCCACCAATGCTACCACCTCCTTCACAGCTGCATCTCCTCATGGGGGTGACCAGACTTCCTTGTCCACTAACAGGACTCCACACCCAAGCTTCCTTCATCCCTGTATCTGTGATGTGCTGGGGCTATGGTCAAATATGCACTTGGTATCTTGGGAACAAACGAGGGAGTGAATTCAACTGGGTCCATGAAGAAAGAAAGAAGCACCTGGATGGAATGAGTGTGCACCCGGCTACACCTTGACTGCCTTTGCACAAGCAAAAGTCTGACTAAGCCAGGGAATGGAGCCCAGACTTGACCTGACTCTCAGCTGAGTAGCACCAAGCATTGCTAAGACAGTCATGGAAGGCTCATGGACTCCTGATAGTGGAATGCAAAGGCCTCTAGGCTCTGGGTCTACCAGTTACCATGTGACTGTGTTCTGTGACTCCCACCATGACCGCATGTCTCCCACATGCAGACACTCACTACCCTAGCCAGAGGCTCCCTGTAAGTCACATGTGCAACCCCTGCCCGTGCGACTGTCTTGTCCCTAACTATTGTTTCTCAAGTGATATGAGCAGAATGCCAGCATGTACGTCTCAAGATCTGCCAGTATCAGAAAGAGGCAGAGGCAATGTGGTGTCCACGGACTTTTGGGCTCTCCCCTCTTTCCCCTGTAGTCATGCAGGCAGAACTGGGACTCTCAGAGCATGGTCTCTGTGTACTCCTCTAAGGAGAAAGTTGGTAAAGCCGCAGCAGAGCATATACTCCAGGCCTGTTGAATATCAAGCAATGCAGTAAATGCAAGCAAGCAGAGGGATGGCATGCAGGGAGCCCAGGGATCCAGGGGCCATACCTGAGTGTCATTAGGCTCCCTAGCTTCTTTGTCATGGAGTCATATCCACAAGCACACGCCAGCCACCTCCCTTCAACCTACATCTTCTCCAGCCAGTGAAACTGCCAAGGTGCCTGCATTTCTCCACCCTTCCGCCACAGCCACGCTTCCCTGGCAGATTCAGAGTCATTGTCATGGTCAAGATTAAGGGCTGCTTCACTTCTCAGCACATATGAGTTTGAGCCAAAGGATGAAAGGTTTTCATGGTTGGGGGAGGGTTTGCCCGCAAGAGTCAGAGTTTTGTCAGGTGCCGTGAAATTATAAGCATGACCTTGGACAGGGAGGGAAGAGCAAGCACCTTCAATCCCTCCATATCCTCTGTCTGCTATTGGGTGTTTAGGCCAGCTCTTCCGAGTAAGGAGCAAGAGATTTTTCCCATCTTCCTGACAGCAAAAACAAAGTATAAGCTCTAAGACCCGTAAGCATCCTGTGCAATGTGACTGACTTTTGCTTCCGGAAAGAAAAGCACTTGTGCCCCCCACCCACATCTATTTGCATGAAGGATAATATGTAAAATTTCAGATGTAGCCAAGGCTCGACAAGTTCTAACTAAAGAATCAAGATGCCAAAGGCAACAGCAGTTTAATACTGCAGTGATGAAGAAAGTTGTGTCGAAATGAACACAACTGTCTTACACAGCTCACATCCGTAATGCAAAAACCTTGACTTTTTTCAGAGGAGCCCTTTAGACTTCTTTAACAGTGTGACTAGGATACTGATGGACCAGACATAGAGACCAATGAAAGAGAGGAGAGGCCAGAGTTAGGGTCCTAACCATTCAATCAAAGGTTTTCCATGGGTGTGGAAAGCCAACAGACTGAAGGGGTGTCAGCTTTTTGCAACTGACCTTGGGAGGACCGGAAGGCCATGTGCAGAAGATTAGAACTAGACAGTAACCCAACGAACACCATATACAAAAGTTAACTGATAGTGGTGCAAAAAGCCATTATGAGACACAAAACTCTTGACAACAGCACATGGAGAAGAGTCATGACATTGGGTCTGGCCATCACTTCTCAGCTATGACGTCAAAAGTACAGGCAACAAAAATAAACTGGTTGACATCCTCGTGAAAGACCTGTCCGCCTGTATCGGGGAAATTGTGTGTAAACAATGCATCCGAAGAGAAGCTGAAATTCAGGACACACACAGAACTCCCATCATGCCCCAATACTAGTAAATAGAACCAGAGTAATCCACGGCTGTGGGGGTGAATACATGCTTCTTCAAGACAGGATATGATTGAGATACTCAGTATCGCTGATGGTTTTGGAAATGCAAATCAAAACCACATGACGGAACATCATATTTTACTGATTAGAAGGCCCACTGTGGAAAATTTTAAATGGAAATAATAACTACTGGGAGATAGGGAGAGACTAGGAGCTTGGTCAATTCAGGTGGGAATATTTGGTGTTACAGGCTCTAGGGGGACAAAGGGAAATAGATGTTCTAGGTGACTCAGAACCCAAGTTGAGTGTGTGGCTCAAAGAACTGAAACCAAAATGAGAGTTAGTTTCGTTGCTATGATAAAACACTCCCACCAAAAACAATTTATATAAGACAGAATTCCTTTTGTCTTAAGAGTTCCAGGGGGGAGGTCCATAATTGTGGGTGTATCCTGGTGCCTCAAATGAGAATAGAGAGCAGCTAGCCCACAACTAGCCTCAGCTAGCCCACACCTAGCCTCAGCTAGCCCACACCTAGCCACAGCTAGCCCAAAGCTAGCCACAGCTAGTTTACAGCTAGCCCACACTTAGCCCACAAGGTTTAGACATCATTGGCTTTAGATTTAATATAACTTCATTGACAATTTTTTTTTAAGCCAGAAAGAAGTCCAAAGAGTCCTCATGGGATCTTAGAACTGAAATTCATTTAAAGATTTTGTTTGGTTAAAAAAAGAAAAAAAAAAGCACTGTGATGTCAGTACAGATCATTTAAACACTAGATTTTTAATATAGCAAGCTATACGTTTGTGGCAAGATAGCTTAACAGTTAGTCTATTTCATAAGAGAGCAAAGATGCAGTAGAATGAAGTATCAAGGGTCCTGTGTATCTGGAAAACTTGCTGCAGTTCCCGAGTACCTGGGGTGGGGGCAGGAGAGTTGTTTAAAAGGGCGTGCTGGCTCTGTCCTGTACAGAAACGAGACCTCACCTCTCACCCCATGGAGCAGTCACAGCCAACAAGGCAAGTTACAGTGGAACTGTGAACCACTAGAAGCAAACAGTGGGACCCACATGCAGATTTAAGGCCAGGAATAAGTGGTATGGAGTGTCCAAACTGCCCTATGCCCACCTGGCTTTCTGATGGGGTCAGGCTTAGCTCCCCTGGGCACAAAGTGCCACCACTGGCAAAAGGCACTGCTGGGGACATGGACCTGTTTGAATTTCATGTGTATTTTCTGAGTGGATCAAACAGAGAAAATTATTGTTTCTAATTTAGTCTGCCTGCCCAAAGGCAAGAAAGAAACATACGCGCGACTTCATTGAAGGAACTGGAAATTTCCGTTCTGGTCTCTTGGGTGGGGTGGGGGAGGAGAAATCATTTCTAATGAGGCTGCAACCAGGCATCTTGGCATGCTGGCGATGTGGTGAGCACCCTTTGTCTCTGTAAATGTCAGTATGCTGACCAGCCACTGGTCGGGAACCAAAGGCCCTGTTTATTTTACCACAAGTGCTTGTGATCCGGCCTCAGGACAGGCTCAGAGTTACATGGAGAGTTGATGTGTAGAAGTTTGTTGATTTCAGGACCATTTGCAAATAGATTTAGAAGATTGCCCAGTTCTTGAATACTGACCCTCTGTACACTATTGATCGTTTCTGCTCAGCCAGCCATGTCTGTGTTTATGTAGACTGGTGAACCCATATCTGTTTAAAAAGTACTCACTTACCCCAGCAAAGCTGGTCTCTCTTCTCAGCATTGCATATTCTCCCCTGCCAAAACCTATTCCCCATGCTTAGAAGTTTCCTCGGAAGAAAAACTACACCTCTGGCCCCCAGCCTCCACACCCACGCCCCCATCACTAGGGTCCAACCCCAGAACTTGCAGAAACAGTGCTTAATTTTGGTAAAGATTATCTTCCCCCGCTCCCTGTTCTTACCCATACCCCACCCCTGCCAAATTAGGCAAGGAAAATCAATACTGTGGAGCTAAACAGAAGGGTCAGATCAGCTAATGATGCTCTTGATCCAGAGAAAGCAGGGGCTTGTGGAAACCTAGCCAGACTGCCTCATGTGACTAACCAGAAAGGCTTGTAGCCAGAGAGCTTCTGAATCTAGAAAATACTTAGCCTTGCTAGACACCCTCTTAATATGGTTATATCTGGTAACTCAGAATGAGTTTGGGACAAGACCACCATCACCAAGATCAACACAGAATGATGTTTAAATGGTTCTAGAAACTTGAATAGAAGGGAGTGATTTGAGGAAGACTTTCAAATGGGCATGAACGGATGCAGACTGGAGGTGGCTTGGACAGTGTGAAATTCTCTAGGCAGGAGGAACATCCCATTGTGTATAGTCAGGGTTTCACAAGGCAGGCGGTCCCAGACATACCCCAGTTGCCTGCTATTGTCACTGTGGAAGACAAAGGTCTGGAGTGCCAATGGTTTTCCCAGACACAGACTTTCCCTTTGTTCTCAGGGAGCAGCAAGGAGTATCTTACTCCAGCCAATGAACAGCCATGGCCAGATTCCCAGAGCACCGTGCTCTTCTCCAGGCCTAGCTCCAATGAGAAACAATCAGCAGCTTGTTTAATTAAAAGAAATGGTGAGTCCTCCAAATGGAAATAGACAAAACTATCTTGTCTATAGTTCATACGCATGGAAATTTTTACAAGACAGCTATTACACTGAACTCAAGAGAAGTCTACCTCAGTCTTGAGTCAGCAGTAAAATGACTGCCCAGCATGGGCAAGACCCTGAGGGTTATTTCCAGCACTGAAAATGAAAGCATACAAGCAAGAGGAGTCCCTATCGGGATATCAAGAGAAAAAAAAACTTGATTAACAATGAAAATAAATAAGTAAGAATCTCAAAAATCAGCTACCAAGTAAACAACCTTAAATGGCTATAGATAGATAGATAGATAGATAGATAGATAGATAGATAGATAGATAGATAGATTATAGATACATACATATATACATGATAGATACATAGATGATAGTTACATAAATACATAGATAAATACACACACATACACATGACAGATACATAGATGATAGATACATAGATTCATAGATAGATGATAGTTACATAGATATATAGATAGATACATAGATAGATACACTTAGACATAGATACTTACATACATGATAGATACATTGATTCATTCATATAGATGATAGCTACATAGATACATAGATAGATGATACATAGATACAAAGATAAGGATAGATATAGACAGATATATATATATGTACATATATACAAACATTTAAATGCCTTTGTTGAAATACATTTCACATACACTATATTCAAAGTGGGGAAGTACATTTTTTATTTAGTTTAATCGTGTCACTTTGATGGTTGGTCATGTTCATCCTGCCAGTGGAATCCCAGAGACACCAGTATAATCCATCCATCATGATAACCAGGAAGTCGTGGGAAGAAAGGCTCAATATTCGCCTGGGAGCCCCAGGAACCTCCGGATGCCCCCACCCCTCAGTCCTACCAGCACTATGACCTTGAAGCTCAGAGCAGATGAGTCTCACTGAGATGGAGCCACAGTTCTGAAAGGAATGCTGGGGATGGACAAGGATTTACTGTCCCTCTGCATCAGTCACCATTCCTTGGCCCGCTGATGCATCTGGTAAGCCAAGCATTCAGGACGAGTTTTCTTCTTGGCCTCTCTCCCCACCCCGCTTCCTTCCCACACAAGGCAGTGGCTAACATGGAAACAAACATATTGCAGGTGCACCCTTCATTGGGCTGGAGTTGGAAAAATTTGTCCTCTGGGACAAATGCAGAGAAGCCAGACTGAGTGTTATACACACACTATGACAAATATGCTTTGTTCTTGAGACTTTGGGTAATAGACTCCCATAAAGCCAAGCAAGGGGAGAGGGTGGAGTCACCCCCTCATGCATCCTGCATCAAGCCAGTGCACAGTTGCCTGACCACCAAATACTACCAGATTTCTCTGAACTCTTCCCCCTCCCCACCTCCATAGCCATCAAGCAGCCTCATGTGGTCTCTAGGTGCCCAAAAACAAGAGAACAGGGGAAGGGCTCAGGTTTAGGGGTACTCCCACCTGACCAAGAACACCTTGACATACATGCAACCCACAAAATACTGTGTGAACTTGGCAGAGAAAATTATATGTGTGGTGTGTGTGTGTGTGTGTGTGTGTGTGTGTGTGTGTGTATGTGTTTAATTACTAAGCAACAGGTAATTTGTCCACATGAGTAGCCCAGATTGCTTCCTTCTTTCTATAGACAATTTCTAAAAACCCTTCCTCTCCCAGGTAATAGCACATTAGAACAGAACTTTGAATCGATAAGTTCTATCTCGCCCGGACCATTTTATACAACCTAGTAATTTGAGGGATTGTAGAAAGGTGTCGCTGAAAGAACTCTTGAGAAAAACTCAAGAGTAAAGTCAGCCTAAACAGTTCTGAGGGATAGGAGACTTCACAGAATGGCTCCAAGATCCTACTTATTATCAAACTGAGAATATAAAAGCAAAAAAAAAAAAAAAGGCAAAGGTCAGATCTTTGGCAAAGGTGACAGACTAAAAGGAGAGAATGGAGACACTGGGAACTAGCCAGGTACCCACCGTGGACAGAGGAGGGGATCTTCTGGAGGTGAGAGGGTCTGCCTGGAATGTGAGCTACTTGACTTTGGAGCAGGGCTGTGATCCAGCAAGCCTTTGAGCCCTCTCGAAACCTTGGTCCACCTGGGTCAATGTCTAGAGGCTCCGTGTTGTGGAACCAGCAGGATGGTGTTGTGTACCCAGTATTCTAAGCAAGTACACACACAGGCTTGACTTGTAGTCCCCTCCATGACCATCATAAGACTATTATTACTCATCCAAATGGTTTTCCTCAATATGAAGTGGTTGTAGCTTGAGAAATATCCCCAGTAAGCTCTTGTGTTTAAACATTTGCAGGGGACGGCAAAAATTAGGAAGGTTGCAGAATATTTAGGAGGTAGAGCCTGGTCACAGGGACATAGCCTGGCCCCACTTCCTGTTCATTCTCTGCTTCCTGAGTATGGATGCATTACGGCCGACCAGCCTACTGCTACTGCTCCTGTCATCAAGCCTTCCTACCTGTTGTCATGTCTTCCTTACCCTGGTGGACTGTTTCTCTGGACTATGAGCTACAATAAACCCTTCATCCTTTAAGTTGCTTTTCTCCTGCTTTTTTTTCTTTTCATTGCAACAGAAAAGTAACTAAGACTGAGGTTGCTCTAAGAATGCTTCCATGATTTTATGATAAAGTCTCAATACAAAGAGAAATTCAGAAGCTGTCAAAACATGACTACTGCACATGCAAAGACAATTTTTTTAAGACAGGATCTAAATCTGTAGACTGCCCTGAAGCTCACTACATAGACTAGGCTGTCCTTGAACTCATGGAGATCCATCTGCCTCCATCTCCTAAGTGCTTGCATGTACCACATTCAGCCCTAGGTTGTTTTAAGCAGTCATAAATATAACATTATCAGATCTAGATAACTTTGATTTAGAGGAAACATTACAGCATTTGGATTTCTGGCTCTTAGGCATGGAGAACACTAACAAAAACCACAGAACTTATGATATGGAAGCCAATATCCCTCCTGATCAAAAAGTGACCCCTCCTTCCTGGAGAAGTCCATCTTTCCTTCCTAGACTAAAGAACAAGAACAATAGGCTGATCTCTGGCAGATTTCAGGAGTGTTAATGGGTCTACAAGCATCTAAGAGCAGGTATCCAAATGAGATCTCCATCTGTGGTGTCTCTGCTGAGAGACAAGCATCTCTACCTGGAAGTGCCATCCCCTATATCCCCAAGTGTCACGCCAGGACATGTCTGATCCTCTGGGGGTATCCCAGAAAAGAGAGTAAAGGGATTTTCTGTTTTTAAGTTTGGGTTAGTTAGTAACATACTCCGAGGGCAGAAGACTGGATACCACAGCACACTAAGCAACCTCCAAGTAGCCCAGAGACTACTCCTGTGATGTTTTGGCAAAGAATGTGACTGTTTTTTTCCCCTGTCCTAAAAAATCTACCTGAGGCTAAACTGGAAAGTTTCGGATTAATGACACTGACAGAGGCGATTTCAAGACAGCCTAGTATTGACTGTGTTGTGTGGTTATCAGTGATCATTCCTAGGCAGATCTATAATCAAGAGGAATAAGGTAGACAAAGAGAAATTGCACAATGTATAGTGTGAGGAGAAAAGGAGAACCAGGAAGTGTAATGGAGCTAAGTCCAGTGCTCAAGGAGATAAAAAGTTTAAAACAAATAAAATTAACAAAGAATGGAATGAAAGGAGTAGTGAAGTCGGGTAAGACTCCACCCAACTAAGCTCCCAACTTGTGAAAGGCATTGAAGACAAGCTTAAGCAGTGAAAGAATTCAGCATCAATAGAAAGCTGGTGTAACTGTAAGTTCTAGCTCCAACAAGCAGAAGGAATTGGCAGCTGCAGCCGTGTGGTTCTGGCCTTAGAATTAAGAATACAAGAAAGGAATTATAGATTCTCCCTTTTAAGCTAAGGAAAGCTTCTGAGGCCAGGCATGTTTCAGGGGTGACTCTACATGGAGGCTCAGAGGTCACTGTTAAAAGCTGAGTGTGAAGACTGGATTTTGTTGGAGATTCCAAGATGTTGGAGATGACAGTGTTGTAGGATACTTGCCAAGGAGAGCTGTTAACAGGATGAGGAACCAGCCCAAGAGATTGCCTTGACTTTCAGATGAGATTTGATTTGGGACTTTTTAAACAGTATTGAGACTGTGATAAACACTGGGAACTTCTGAAGTTGGCCAGGATGCATTTTTGCATTATGATATGGCTACAGGACTATGGGGGGCCAGGGAGTGGAATGTAATAGATTAAGAATGACTCCATAGACCCAAATGTAGGGGTAGCCTTGTTGAAGGTATGTGTCATCGAGGATGGGCTTCAAGGTTTCAAAGGCCCATGCCAGCTTCCCCGCCCCCTTCTTCCCCCTTGCTACCTGCCAATCAGGATGTAGAACTGTCAGGTCCTTCTCCAGCACCAAGTCTGCATGCTCCCTACCATGATGATAATGAATAATAAACTCAACCTCTGAAACTATAAGCCAGCCCCAATTACATGTTTTCTTCTTTTTTTTTTTTTAAGAATTGCTGTGGTCATGGCGTCTCTTCACAGGAATAGAACGGTGACTAAGACACCTGTTATCAGATTGACAATAAGAAAAGTGTGGGAACTCAAAACATAGCAAGGAAAAGACACTCAGATTCCATCTCAGTTTATTTGCTTCAAAGACAAGTTCAAACTTCTAAGCTGCCCTACATACTGGTCTTAAAGATCCCTTGTATGTTTCCAAGGAGCTCCCTGGCATTTCCAGCATGTTTAACACTAGCAAGGAAAGGGAGTTGCTCTGAGTCTGCTTGTCTCTGTAGACACTCGCAGCCCCAGGGTATTCGAAAAGCATCTAAATCGAAGCCAATACACAGTGAGGCTGTATTTTTTTTTTTGCATTTTCAATTTTAATGAGTAAAGTTATTGCCTCTTAACATATTTCCTCCCAAAATAATCCTGCATATGAGCATAGACACTTTGCATGTCTGAGGCTGCCCATGTTTGTGTTTGAGGTCTATGTTAAGTATACCCTTACCTTTGGGTTAATTGTGGAGGCAGCAAAGGGGTAAATCAGACGGTGAAGTAGACTGAATGTGTGTTCCATATCTGGGTTCCCAACACTGACCATTCTCAACTGAGTGTTCCCTTATCAACTGAAGACACTGAGCGTGCAAGTTGCTAACCCTTCTTGTGACAGATTAAGGCCAACAGGAAGAGTTCGTTCCCTCCTTCCATGCCACCTGCCCCTACCTCTCTCCTCAAGTGTAGGCAGTGTGACATATTCTGTCACTGTAGCAATGCTTCTAAAAGCCACAGAAGAAAGCACTGCAGAGACATTCCAAAAGTACTGATGTTGGGAAGACTGACAGACCAGCTCTTATTTTACAAAATGTGTCATATTATTGTATGACAGCTAAGCCTTCTTTTGAATTGCCTGAAAGGACATCTCATAATTCCGAACACGTTCCTGGAGGTTAGAGTTCAGGGATGCACTTAGCTAAAAGAACGGGTCTCCAGAATCCAGTATCCACAAATGAGATTTGCCTGAGAAACCACTTCCGTGTGTGTGCTTAACACTTTATCTTTCACAATAAAACAAAAGGTCCTTTGGGGTCTCCAAAGAGTTAGAGATCTCAGTTATGCTATTGCTCAGCCTAGATTGTTGAAGCCAGATGCCTACTATTGGAAAGGAGACCCCGTGATTCAGAGACAAGGGAGCCAGAGAAACTGAGCTGACCACAGTGGCCTGGACCTATCCCAGCTCGGCCTCGGTCCCAGCTCTTGATACAGGTCTGCCTGCATCTCCCAGAGCGATTTCCAGCATCGCCTCTCACTAGCTCCCCCAGCCTCCGCAGCCATGACCAATTTGAACTCATCCTCTCATGTCTTGAGAATCCCCTCCAGATGTTGCAGACGGATCCTTTCCAGGTTGTTCTGGGACCTAGTACTTCCTGCCTATGACCCAAATTTCTCCACACCAGTCCAGCGAAGTCTGTGACCCTGACAGGAACACATCTATAGAGCACTAGAATGAGGTTTAGGCCCTGGCCCAAGCTCCTGACTCACGACTTGTACTGGCTGCAACTTTCCCACCTCATTCATCATGACTGGACACCCACTCATCCCATGACCCTGGCGTGTCATTTAATCTAGCCATGTCTCAATTTCCTTGTCTGTAGGATGGGTATAATGAGAGTTCCCATTGGTAGGGATATAGTTAGATGCACCTCCTGTTAAGGATGTGGTCCAGACCACCCACTGATGTGAGTAGGTAGAACTGTCTACTCCTAAGGATGCTGTAAGATGCTATACTGAGGGTGCAGTTAAGAGAACCCACTACTGTGAGGTACCATGATATCTGCTGTTACAGATGAAGTTTATAGCACCCACTGCTGAGAGTACTGTGTTTTAAATGAGATGTCACTCATAATTTCAAGCATTTAAATAATTGGTCCCGGTTAGTGGTGCTGTTTGGAAAGGGTTAAGCAGGGCGGACTTGCTTCAAGGGAGTATGTCACAGGGTGGGCGTTCAGATTTCAAAAGCCCAGTACCATTCCCACTTCACTGTCTCTGCTTCCTGTTGGTGGTTTAGTGTGTGGGCCTTCAGCTGCTCAAGACATCCTGTCTACCCTCCTCCACTGTGGTGGTGTCGGAACTGTGAGCCCAAATAAATCTTCCCTTCTCTAAGTTTCTTTGGCCATGGTGCTTTATAGCAGCAACAGAGAAATAACTAATTCAAAACTTTGTACCAGGAGGTAGGCTATTCCTGTGAAGAACAAGAACATGTTGGATCTGGGAGCACTGTGCAAGTCTTTGAAACTTTTGACTAGAAAAGCAGTGGAACACCCTGTGAGCAGAGCTTAGTGGTCTATTAGAGAACTTTTGACCGTCCGTCCTGTGATGTGGACTCTAGAGGCCTCAGCTCAAGGAGTTTCAGAGAGAACAATGCTGGCACCTGGGCTAGACATTATTCCAGTGAGACTGTGGCAACCGATGTGACTGCTTTCTGACCTTGTAGTAAGAACCTGTCTTAGCCTGAATTTCAAAGAAATGGACTAATTTCCTTGGTAGAGGAGGTTTCCAGATAACCTAACATTGACTCAGTCTATAGTCATTCGCATTCACTCTTAGGCAGGTCTACAAATGCAAAAAGAGCAGGCAGAGAGAAACACAAAATGTACAGTTTGTAAAGAAAAAGAGCACCAGGGAATTTACTGTTACAGCTGAGGCTTATGCTAAAAGACGTAAGTAGATTAAAAGGCGCCTGATTGCATTGAAACAAAGGAAAGGATGCCTTCTGGCTACCCAACCCAACAAAGGCTGCTGCAAACGTAATTCAGGAGGGCCAGAGTCGTCTCAAACAAGTAACCAAAGTTGGCAATATAAACATCATCCACCCGATGCTGGCTTTAGAGGCAGGAGGGAGACACAGGTCACAAACAACAAGGAATGGATCTTGGATTCCCCCTCTGCAGCTTGAGAGAGCTGCTGAGATCTGGCAGTGTGTGTCTAGGGAAGCCCTGCACTGAAGCCCTTGAGAGACCACTGTGTGAAGCCAGGAGGAAGCTCAGCTCTTCTTAACTTCTTCTTTAAACATGTTGGAGATGCCAGAGCTACGGGATGTTTGCCAAGAAAAGCTGCACTCAGGTAGTGGAACCAGCCCGAGAAGGAGATGTCTTAGCAAGCAGCAGAGCTGGAGGGCCAGATCCATCTAAGCCATTTTACATCAGATATGAAGCCAGGGCATTTGGTGTTCATTGTGCTGGCCTTTGGTCTAATGCATCCTCACTGTGTCCCCATGCCTTCCTTTTGGAAGGGTAATGTATGTTCTGTGTTGTGTCATCAGATGTTGGGTTTATGTGGTTTGCTTTTATGGGGGGCAGGGAGAGTTGCAATCAATAGATTTTTTTTCAGAGTCTCAGAAGGAATCCTGGACTCGGAACTTTTAATACTATGATACCAGAATACTATGGAGATTTTTGGAGTTGCATTAAATCAATTTTGCACTGTGATACGGCCAGGAGCCTCTGGGAGTCAGGGGTAGGATGTGGTATTTGAATTAAATGTCTCCCATGGCTTCAGACATTTGAATACTTGCTGTTCATCTGATGGCGCTATTTGAGGAAATACGGCCTTGTTGGAGAAAGTATGTCAATGGGAGTCAGCTTTAAGGTTCCAAAAGTCACCTACCACTTCCAGTTCACAGTCTCTGCTTCCTGCCTATGGCTTAAGATGTGATTTCTTAGTTTGCTTCTTCTCCCGCCATGCCTGCCTGCCACCAAGATTCCCTGCCACGATAATGACAGACTCATCACTTTAAAACTGTAACTGCAAACCAACCCTTCCTTTACAAGTTGCCTTGGTCATGGTGTCTTATCACAGCAGTAGAAATGTAACTAATGCAGGTATAGTTAGATGCAGGCACTAATAGTGAGAATTAGAATATCTATGTAGTGTACATGTATAATATAATATGCAATATGTAATGTGTAATGTGTAATATGTAGTAAATATGTAATGTGTAATATAATATAATGTGTGATACAATATATAATGTGTGATATAATATATAATAAACAATATATTATATATAATATTGTATTTATATGAGTTAATCATTTTGAACAGAATTTGTGCATACCAAACACTACAGATATATTAGCCATTGTTACCCACACTCCATCATTGCCAATTTGTGTCAAGTATTTAATTCCAGAAAATGTTACTGCTATAGCATCTGATTTTCAAAGATAAGTTAGTTTTTAATCATTAAAAATGAAAATAAATATAATAACAGGTCCAAAAAGTGACCACCTTCCTGCTTTGTTTACACACAGAGCAGAGGTTTCAGTTCAAGCCAAGAGGCCTTCTTGGAGGAAGGGTGGTTGTATAAAGTAAGCTCATAGCAACAAAGAAACCCAAGGCACTGAGCATTGGGAGGAGGGAGCAAGCGTTCTGCTCAGTAACCAAGCCCACCAGCATGGTAAACTTCGGCTCTGAGAGCCTTGCTTTCACTGGAAGTCTAGCTCTACCCTATAGCAATGAGACAGGAGATGAAAACAGGCCGAAAGGGGAGTAACTGAGAATCCTCTGCCATCTACAACACAGAGGACTAAGATTCAAGGGCAGATCCACCACAATGAGCAATGGATCCAGGACAACACAGAATGCTGGCTCAGGCAAAAAATAACCTGGACCCCCTGTTACTTACCAAGTCTCTGACCACCCACATGGGATCCATGAGGACTCAGGGAACTGGTGCCCAGTGAGGCCCTCATATATTGAGTTGCACTGCCTGACCTGTAACATACCTGTGTCATCACTGTGAGGTCTTCCCAAGCTTCCCAAAAGTTACATAATTTGGAAAATGTCCAAAGGGCCTTATTTCACTCTATGTAGGAACGCAGTATACAAGAAACTCACAGTGTCCATTTTATTGTAAGTAGAGCAGACTGAATTGGGATGCCATCCCCACCAGGGGAAAAAGATAAAAGGGCAATCAAATAGGGGCAGGAGGAGTGGGGAAAGAAGGAAGAAAGCTGCCCCATTGCTATCAACTAAGAAAAAGGACAGAACCATTAGATGGTATGTCCAGGTATTAGATGGTATGTCCAGGTGTTGAATGGTATGTCCAGGTGTTGGATGGTATATCCAGGTGTTAGATGGTATGTCCAGGTGTTGAATGGTATGTCCAGGTGTTGGATGGTATGTCCAGGTGTCAGGTGGTATGTCCAGCCGTCAGGTGGTATGTCCAGGTGTTAGGTGATATGTCCAGGTGTTAGGTGATATGTCCAGGTGTTGGATGATATGCCCAGGTGTTAGGTGGTATGTCCAGGTGTTGGATGGTATGTCCAGGTGTTGGATGGTATTTCCAGGTGTTAGGTGGTATGTCCAGGTATTAGATGGTATGTCCAGATGTTAGGTGGTATGTCCAGGCGTTAGGTGGTATGTCCAGGTGTTGGATGGTATGTCCAGGTGTTGGATGGTATGTCCAGGTGTTGGATGGTATGTCCAGGTGTTAGGTGGTATGTCCAGGTATTAGGTGGTATGTCCAGATGTTAGGTGGTATGTCCAGGCGTTAGGTGGTATTAGGAATACCACCTAGGCATTAGGTGGTATATCCAGATTTGCCCTGAGAAGCACTTGCTGAGCTTCTGTCCAGAGGCCACCCTGTCCCCAGAGTAAAGGTGAGAAGTCCTGGTGCGGTGGGTATGAAGTCCTGTGGCAGTCCCTTGTATCTGTCACTTGCAGACCTTGTGCCTTTGGTTTTGTCTCCCACACATCATCAGAACACACCACCCTGCATATTTACAAATGACAGCTCCAGGGCACTTGATACTCACAACGCTGTTCTATAGGGACCACAAAAGATGAGCTAACCTGAGGAGCCACCAGAAGTGCTCTTTGTGGGCTGAAGAGGTGAGCACCCCCCGAAGCCCTCAGTGTGTACATTGTGACTTGTACACTTCAGAGGGGAAAGCAGCATCATCATGGACTAGCACAGCTCTCTGAGAACGGTGAACAGCCCAGACGCTGTGTGTCTTTCTTCACAGAGAGCAACCTCCTTGTGACACAAAGGTGAGCTCTGCCTACTCTCACAGTTCAAGCCAGCTGCTGTCCCGCGCTTAAATCCTAAGAGCTCAAGACCCTTCTGCTAGAAACAAATACAAAATTGGAGGGGGTGTTGTCGTTGTTGTCATTGTTGTTTAAGTTTAAACATTATTATTTTGGGTTCTGCATTAAATGGAAAGTCAGAAAGCATGTACTGGGAAAGGTTGTGTTTTTTAAGTGACTAAAATATGAAAATAAAAATAGAGGACAAGCTGTTTTGGCTCTGAGTCCCTGTGTTAGTCAGATGTTTGGTCCCTGTGACCTGAGAAATTAACTTTTCAAAGGAAAAGTTTTTTTTTCCGCTCTTAGTTTCAGAGGTGCCTCTCTGGTCCCTTGGTGGTGGTAAGGCAAAACACAGCACCCAAAAAGCAGAGGAAGAGATAAAAGGATCCAGGGACATGATGTGCTCTTGACAGGCATGTTCCAAGCAGTCTCATTCCTCTAGTCAGCCCTAATTGTCTCCTCACAGCATTCAGCTGAACCTTCCCTATCACCACATTAGGGCTCTCAGGATTCAGACCCACTCAGAATCCTCTCAGCTGTGACCTTAACCTTGAGCCTTCAGGACATTTTCAGATTCAAAGCAGAACACTCTGGCTCTGGGCTAGTTCACTCACCTGTCTTACAGTCTATGCTTGAGACAGCTTGTAGCCTCTGCCTCTCCACCCTGCCCTGGGAGCTTAACATAACCTCACTGGTACTTAACCAGGCTCCACAGCAGTTGGAGCCGGGCAGAGCCCAGCTGTAGGACAGCAAGAGATCTATCTGCTCACAGGGTGGGGTGGAGGCAGGACAGACAGGAACAAAGACGTGTGCACTGGAAAAAGCCTGGGAGAGGAAGAGACAGAGACTGGGACAGATGGAAACCTGGAAAGACGGAAGGAAGGAGAAGCGAAAATAAAAGAGGGAAGTAAAGAATCCATTAGAGGAGGGGTGCTTCTAGAATCAAATCAGCTAGGCAGCATAGAACTATGTCTGGCACATTTCAAAGAAATAAGGGGGCAAGGACCAATAGAAATACCAGAGTGATGACACAAATTGGAGTAGGGGCATTAGTGTTTAATTTGCTTATTTTTTTTTTTTTTGGTAAAAGAAATGTAAATGGATTTTGAGCCAGATGCCAACAGACTGTCAGTACACATGTGCGTGAGTGCGGCTCATCCAGGCATCGGTTAGAATGTATCTAACAAGAACAATGGTCCCAATAAGCACAGTGCTAAGAGTACAGAGAGCAGAGCTGAGTGTGTGGCTCAGTGGCCCTATGTTGCAGGAAAAGGGAAGAATGTATCCAGTAAGAATATCGATAAGGATGTATTTGACAAAAATGATATCCAAGGAGAATGCCTTCAAGGGACTGGAGAGATGGCTCAGGTTAAGGGGAAGTACTGATCTCCCAGAGGACCACTCCAGCACCCATATCAGCCAGCTCACAGCTGTCTGTAACTGGCACCTCTGCCTCTGTCCCTCCCCCCTCTCTCTGTAAGTGTATGTCTAATAAGTGTGCATATCAAACAAAATAGAGCCAGTAGTCCGCCTTCCCAAAGGACTTCCATAAAGCACACTTAAACACTTGCTGAACTAAAAAGGAAACAAACTTTTGCAGTCCTGGGCACAGAACAGTGATTTGCTGTAGCTGCTTTTCTTTTAGGATAGGTTAAAAATCACTTTTTAAAAAAAATCGCATTTTAGAGCTTTATTGTGAAGAGTACAGATACGATATTAATTTGGCAAACAAAATAACTCTAGTCGTTGCTTTAAAATTAATGGGGCAATTAAGTTTGCAACAGAAAAAAAAAAAAAAACAGGAACTCCAGAACATGCCCAGCTTGGCTTGTTTTAAAGCCAAACTTCTAACTCTATCTGATATTTGGGTGGTAACACTGAGTTTACACAAATGTCCCAGACTTCTAAACAGCGAAGACAGTGCCCCTGCTTTTTTGTTCCCTCACTTGGGACCTTGTGCCTTGAGTTAAATGTATGAGACTAGAAGGCCATAGCACAGCAAGCATCCACCTCTGTAGGTGGGAGCTGGGAGCAGGCTGCGGTGGGAACCCCAGCCCCTCGGAAAGACAGCTCATACCCTTGGGCTCCCTCCTGTGGCGGACTCGGGAAACATAGAAGCACCTTCCGAAGGGTGGAGGGGTGGGTCGTTACTGCCCAGGGATTGCACCTGGATGTCTCTCTGGGAGGGTGGAAGGGCGGGAGAGGAGCCAGGAGTACAGAAAGGGAGCTCGCAGCTCCACCTGGATTAAGTCTATGAATAGAACGATCTGTCTTTGGCAACTCTACCCAAAAGATAAACCTTTTAAGAGTGAGACACGGATTGGCACAGCACCTATCTGTGTATCCGCTCAAGAAAGAACTTGAGCGTGTATGTTCAGGTCATAGCTATCTATTGCTCACTTTCCTTCCCCTCAGGGGCTTTCCAAACTCCAAGCTGCACACAGCCAGGACATATATTTATAATCGTCTGGTAAGGAGAGGTGAGAGCAGAAGAGATATTATCTGGAAGAGCTCAGAAAGCTGAGAGAACAGTACAGAGAGAAAAGGCAGTTTGATATTAGTGCTGGCTTCTAGATTCCGTGCCCAAAAGGCAGCATGCTGTCCCTTAGAAGGGGTAGGGGGTCACGTGAGGGGGGCTGGAATGACAATTCACACCTATGAACAGCCTCAGCCTCAACTACAGGGTGAGTCCCCTACCTAGTGGCCTAGTGCAACTCCAGGATCCAATTTAGCATTTTATAAATGACCATAGTTAAATCATGGGAGGGCTAGAGGCTACATTTGTCCAAGTCTCCAGAGTCTTTATCCAGGGACACTAACTAAGCAGCAGATGGAAATAATACAAGCCTCACCTGGTGGCAGGAGCCTGGACAAGCACAGCCCAGGGGCTAAGGAAGCTCCTCTGCCATAAGGACCAGGAGCACACCACATGGGCATCACCCAAAGGGAATTTCCAACCTGATATAAGGCATCCAAGTACAAATGCCAGTGATCGGCAGTGATAAAGTATCCCTGTGACAGAAAGGTTTACAAACAAAAACACAGCTAAGGGCAACTGGTTAGAATCTCAGAAAGTCTTTCGGAATATTAGGCAGCCACCAACTTACATGGTAGTTCCAGGTTGTGTTTGCGACAGTGAATTCTGACACACTTGTCTGGCATGGATGTTTTAGATGGCCAGTTAACCCCTCTATGGAGAGCCAGTGGGAGAAAAGAGTAAGGGTCACTGTCCCACACAAGCACTGAGAGCCACAGCGTCAGCTCCTCATGTAACCCACTCAAACCCATCTACCCCTGGCAACTGACACTAGGCCTGAGGAGACAGGGCTAGGGACAAGGAAGGTAGCCCTGTAGAGTCCTACCATCTCCTTTCAACCGTGGAATGGACAAACAGTCCCCAAAGAAGAAGAAATGGTGATAGTTCTTATTGATTGAGGAGCCAGCAAACTTTTGACATGACGGATTCTGTACCTGTGGCGGAATCAAAGTCCCTGCAGCGGTCCTGCAGGCAGCTCCAGACAGTGTCCAGACAGTGTCCAGACAGTGTCCAGACAGTGTCCAGGCAGCTCCAGACAGTGTCCAGACAGTGTCCAGACAGTGTCCAGGCAGCTCCAGACAGTGTCCAGACAGTGTCCAGACAGCGTCCAGGCAGTGTCCAGACAGTGTCCAGGCAGCTCCAGACAGTGTCCAGACAGTGTCCAGACAGCGTCCAAACAGCTCCAGACAGTGTCCAGACAGCATCCAGACAGTGTCCAGGCAGCTCCAGACAGTGTCCAGACAGTGTCCAGGCAGCTCCAGACAGTGTCCAGACAGTGTCCAGACAGCGTCCAAACAGCTCCAGACAGTGTCCAGACAGCATCCAGACAGTGTCCAGACAGTGTCCAGACAGTGTCCAGGCAGCTCCAGACAGTGTCCAGGCAGCTCCAGACAATGTCCAGACAGTGTCCAGACTGTGTCCAGACAGTGTCCAGGCAGCTCCAGTGTCCAGACAGTGTCCAGACAGCGTCCAGACTGTTCAGACAGTGTCCAGACAGCGTCCAGGCAGCGTCCAGACAGTGTCCAGACTGTCCAGACAGCGTCCAGGCAGCTCCAGGGAGGGCGCCGCGCCATGCATTTAACCCATGATGTGAGAAAGAGAAAAGGGGTAGGGCTCAGGGTCTCACCCTGTCTCAATGTGTAAGATGTCCTATGCACTCACTCACCCACTTCCGGGGCAGCAGGTCTGGCCAGCACTGTCCTGGAAAAGGGCTGGAATTCATATATCTGGTTTCCTTAAATAGTACCTTTCTTTGCTCCCTCCCTTCTTACCCTGCTCCCCCTCTCTCCCCACTCTTTCTCCACCATCTCTCCCTTCTAATCCCTGTACCCAGTCTCTCTCCCTCTCTCTCCCTGATTCTCTCTCTTCTCTCTCCTTCCCTCCCTCCCTCTCTCTCTCTATCTCTTTCACTCTCCCCCCTCTATCCCACTGTCTTCTCCTCTCTCTCCCTCTGTCTCTCTCCCTCTCTCCCCTCTCTCCCCTCTCTATCTCTCTCTGCTCTCCTCCTCTCTCTCTCACCCCCCTTCCTCTCTCTCCCCTCTTCAAATCTCTTTTAAGAATTGAACTTCTCTAAAAGAAAGTGAAGTGTGTGCCCTGGAGTCCCCTCAGAGGCAGGACAAAGAGGGCAGAGCCACTGTTTCAGCCAGACAACAGGAATGCCCCCTGCCTGTTAATTTCCCCTCGAGGACTGTGGCAGCCACCTGGAAGCAGATTTATTATAATGCTTGGGTGGACTCTTCTTTGACACAGAAGTAGATGGAATAGTCCAACACGCATTTCATACTCTCATAAAGCCCAGGAAACCACATAGACAGCTTCAGGGAGCAGCTTCCACACACAGGAAGTGTCATTGCCTGGAACCCCAAACCATAAACAGATGATAAATTCAAAAATACTTCTCCTCTTCCCCCTTTTCCCTCCCCCATCATGCCACCACTGGAAAGAAGAACACTAAGGTCTCTTCCCCAAAGGAACTCGTGTGTGTGTGTGTGTGTGTGTGTGTGTGTGTGTGTGTGTGTGTGTATGACACACAGGTACACATATATGAGTGCATGTTTGTGTATGCAGGTGTACATATGTGTGGGTAGGTAGGTACACATATTTCTGTGTACAGGTAGAGGTCAAAGGACAGCTTTGAATGCTGTTTATCAGGTGCCACTCATCTCTGTATGCCTGAGACCGGTCTCACATTGGCCTGCAGCTCACCAAGTAGGCTAGGCTGACAAGCTAACGAATCCCAGGGATCAGGGCTGTCTCTGTCTCTCCCTCACTGAGATTCCACGTGCCTGCTAACATACCCAGATTTTTAAAAACATGAGTTCCTAGAATCTAACCCAGGTTCCTACATTTTCAAGGCAAAGACTTTACCAAATGAGCCATATCCCCTTAAAAAGCCAAATTTTAAAATGTTTAACTGTGCTGAGGAAAAACTTAAACAGTTCCACATCCTCTGTTGAATGAACTAATTGATAATCAAAACTCAGCTGCACATTAGAACATTTTTAGTTAATTCCATCGAGAATTATTTTCTAAATTATGAACAGAGACAGAATTCCCTTCATTATCATAATATCTCTATTTATTTATTTATTTGTTTATTTATGTATTTGGTTGGTTGGTTGGAAGGTTGATTGGTTGGTTTTTTTAGAGACAGGGTTTCTCTGTGTAGCCCTGGCTGTCCTGAAACTTGCTCTGTAGACCAGGATGGTCTTCAACAAAGAGATCTCCCTGCCTCCGCCTTCCAAGTGCTGGGATTAAAGGTATGTGTCACTACCACCTGAATGGTGAAATCTCTATTTCATATCAAAATGGTTATCAGTTAAGATGACTATATCCTGTGAAGTCTTTTTACTTTCATTTGACCTCTAATTAATGAAAGATGCTCTTGTGGGCACATAAAGACGAGACGTGTCTGTACTGAGGGCTCTCCATAGTTAAGATTGGTATGATGTTGTGGGGTTGGGGATTTAGCTCAGCGGTAGAGCGCTTGCCTAGGAAGCGCAAGGCCCTGGGTTCGGTCCCCAGCTCCGGAAAAAAAAAAAGAATCAAATGGTATGATGTTGTAAGAACCATCTGGTGCATGTGTGTGGATGAAACCCATGTGAAGGGAAAGAAGTCTACATGGGACACTCAGAGACCAAGACTCCATAAGGCAAAGGTAAGCCCAGGGGGGATGTGGCCAAAGAGAATGGCAGGATTGGGTGTGGAACCTTGATCATTGGGGCTGGGCGTTTACTAATGTAGTATACCTATAACAATGTGTAAAATCAGAGCACAATAAAGTAATGAAGTTGGAAAAGACTCAGAAAGATTTGTCTACTGAACACAAAGACACTCCTCACCTCAAGCATCCACAGCCCTGTTACTCTGAAGCTAAAAGAAACCCTAGGAGTGAGGACAACTAACCCAGCAACATACACTCCCATTCTCGCCCAAGTGCTGCCAACACATTTGCTAGTTTTTCCGAGCTCCTTGTGAAGGCATAAAAGCTACAGGTGTGCACACCTGTGGGACCAGAGGGGCGTGGCCAGCATAGTCCCTGGAGCTCACAGGAGAGCTTCTGAGTCGAGCTCAGAGAGAGTGCCCTGGAGCTTTTGGACAAATTCATTGCTCCTTCAGGACTCAACCCTCATGGTCACCAACTGATCTCTGGTTCTTTTGCACAAGTATTGGGGTCTCAGCCTGGAGACACCTGCCTTCTTTCTGGTCCTTCATGACAGCATATGAGCGGCAGAGCAAGCAATGTCCTGAAATATCTGGCAATTGTCTTAAACTCAAAAAGCAGCTCAGCTCTGGTGTGTACCCATCTGGAGCTCAAAGTGGATTCCTTGTTGCTATTGCCTTGGTTACTGGATCTCACACCCAAATCTGAAGGAGCAACTTTCATGTACTGGTTATATTTTTGGTTGTTGCCAATAAACGTATAGATTTGTTCCTAAGCAGTGACTATAGTTCATAACTCCAGGACAGGTGCAGGACGGAAAAGCACTCACTAGACTGTCCTCCACCTCCACTGGCCCTCAGAGTTCTCCCTAGGTTAGAGGCCATTTTCATCAATAAGAAGGAGACTCTTCCATCAGATTCTGGGAATGAGAAGAGCTTGGTGCCCCACCATGCTGAGAGGCTCCCAGCACCACAGACCCCAGGGCAGGGACACAGGGATGAGCCTGTGAAGTGCAGAAACTGAGAACTCCCTTCAGTGAGGGCCAGGAGGGAAAGGTAACAGAATGACTACAGGCTCATGAGAGGAGAAGCAAAGGGCCCACAAATAACTGTGACAAGAGAAGGATAGAGGGAGAAAGTGAGACCAAGAGCAAGAAGAAATGATGTTATCAGTGAGGGAGATAGATAGATAGATAGATAGATAGATAGATAGATAGATAGATAATATGTAGGTAGGTAGGTAGGTAGGTAGGTAGGTAGGTAGGTAGACAGATAGGTAAAGAGGTAGGTAGATAGACAGACTGATGGACAGATGGATGGACAGACGGGCGGACGAATGGATAGAGATCGCATGTGCACATAGCCTATACCTCTTTCACTGTAAGCCACACTGTGTTCAACACAATAAAAATATGAATATACTTGTGTTTCATCAAAGTGAGGTTATCCTGTGACCTTCTTGGTGTTGAGAAATCTAGTTAAATTTGGCCAGGTTTTATAATAAAGATTCCCATTGAATCCCTTTTTAAATCTGGGATACAAATGCGAGTTGACATCTTTAAACCATGCTCTTTATTTGCACTGAATTACATACAGCCTTTTGCCTTTCGATTTTCAGCCTGGAACTATGAGACCACAGCAGACTGTACACACTGTCCTCCCTTGGAGTAATTTAGTTTTAATCCATGTGAAATTAGAATTCAATGGAACAATAACTCATTCTGAGCCTTTTCCTCATGTGGGACACAGTCTAATATTTCATATGTGTATGGATATTCAAAGTCGGAAGACACTCAGTTAGTGGCAGGGCCCTGCTCCCTACCTGGCCCCACAGAGAGGTGGACATTTCATTCCCTGTAAATGAACTCATCCACAAAGAGAAATTCTCTCTCCAGTTTTCCTTAGCTTCAAAGCACTAATGGAATTTCCTCACTGTAAGTTTGTGCTTGTATATGCGAAATCGTGTCTTTTAATAGAATTTTTAACCTGTAAACATTACCTTTCACCTCCAACCTCACAAGCCACAGCCAGTCTTTAAGGCCTCTACGTCCTATCATCCTGGCTGGTCCAAAGGTGCATTGGGATACAAGATCCCTTAAACCCCTGAGCCATGGTAACCCACAGGCATCCATGTTGCCAACATGTCTCAATTGTCTTAATCAGGCTTACAGCTATTCACCATCTTCATTTCAAATCAGAGCTAAATGTTTGAATTTAGAGATCATGTAAATGAGTTCCTAGTAGGAAACGTTGTCTTTATTTCCCTCCTCCTTCCCCAGCTTCGGAGACTGTCTTCACAGAGCCTCAGGTACAGTGTTGCCAGAAGAGGAAGGAAAATGGGATTGCTGTTGATTCCTCAGACTGAGGGATATGGTGTCACAGCAGCATGGTCCATACACTCCACTCCACATCACGCAAGTGCAGAAGGGAATGGGATAATGGACGGCACATTGTGTCATGGACTGATGATCATCAATGACGCTCTTCTGAATCCACACATGCAAAATGCTGTCTTCCCATCACTCTCCTTCCCTTCAAAGACCCATGCCGAAGACGGCAAAGCACACCGCAGAGTGCCCACATCTCCTCACCTCACCCCACTCGCTGGAAGAATGCCAACATCTGTGTACAATCAGGCCATGGGAAGGGTGGAGAAAATCCACAGGCTGGCTCTGCCCATGTGCACTTCCTCCCCAACAGGTGAATCAGTTTACCCATTTTGAGGAGAAACGGGCAGGACAAAGGGAAGCAGAGAACGTGCTCTTTCCATCTGCCTGGACAGCCCACATGATTGCTCTCATCTAAGCCAAGCAAGGAATGTGCTCCAATAGTGCCAATATCCAAACACCGCTTAATGACACAACAGTATAAGAACTGGTGGCTGTGGTTTCTAAACTCCCTTCCAGACCAACAGCATAATCTGGATTGGAGAATGAGCGTGGTCTGAGTACATCAAACATTAGCTTTAGCCCTCAGCACATGCTCAGTAGTCTTCTTCCCCATTCTACAGGTAAGACCAAAGTTCAGTCACTTGCATAAGATCATACACCCATCAAGAAGGGACCTAGCCCCCACACATCTCCATGAACTGTGAGTCCCACAAACCCTTGTAGACCGACAGTCCCCCACACCCATCATGGACTGCGAGTCCTGTATTCTCCTGTGGACAGAGTCCCGTGTATTTCCAGGAATTGAATTCCATACACCCTTAAGAATTGAGTCCCATGCAGCCCTGCAGACTAACACTTCAATCATTTACCAGAGACAGAATCTAAACCTTGTACACAGGAGGCTATTCTCTGGGTTAGCATTCAGGAACCCAAAGACTTCTCCAACAAACAGAAGGTAATTCAAAAAGAGATTAGCACCACAGGAAAAAAAAAGCCAGAACATTTAACATTTCCTAGTGACTGACCATTCAAACTTTGATTATATCTTAAGTATATAGAAATATAGCAACCACAATCTTCGTTTTCTAGCTTGGGGTGGGGAGTGGGGGAAGAAGAATCCTGACAAATAGTTTATAGCTTTAAGTACTTCTCCAGGATGAAAAAAAAAAAAGCAGCATTTTATGTGTTAATGTGATTTTAAGACAAAGTGTTCTTGGGGAGTGCAGTAAATGGGGCACTTCCTGTATGGTGTAAGACCAACTCCCAGCTCCAGTAAAGGGACCCCACAAGCAGCTGGCACCCATGGAGACTGGGAAACCCTTGCAACAGTGTAAAGAAACAAAAGGGGAAAAGATGGAAAGTGAGAAGTTTCCAGAAGGGGTAGGACAAGAAGACAATCTAGTAATTTTAAACTGTCCTGATTACCAATCTATCTGGGGGGTGGGGGGGGGCGGGTGAAACAAGTCTATTTGGTACTTTTAGAAAATGTGATTACAGAAGTCTGCTGCTTAGAACTCAGAAACATGGTGCTAAGACCTTTTGAGAACTGGCCTCTTTCCCTGTGGACTTTTTAAATTTACTTGAAGTGTGTGCCTGAGCTCTGTACATACACGGGCATCTATGCACACGTTCATTTATGAATGCAGGCATGCAGTTCCTTCAGGTTCCTTGAGGTAGGGCAAGACTGAGGGAGGGAAACTCCCTCCAGTTTCCAGTTATGGTTCTAATCTATCAGTCACTCATGAGACACAAGGCAGGGCCCTAGGACTGCCCCAGAAGAATTTTAGGTATGAACAATGAACTCACTCAATCTTCCCCCTTCAAGCTGCTGAAAAACAGGGAGAGGGAAAGAAAAAGCAACAGGCTGGCCTGCCTGCTTCACTTTTGCAAAGAGCCTTAACCAGACTAGCCCTGGTTTTCCATAGGATAAGCACCCTCCGCAGGGCACCTACCACTCTCTCCACAGGGGCCTGCTCACCACCTTGGTGTTTTCTTAAGCACTTGTTCAAAAACACGTTTAAGTGGAATGCTTTCGTTTCTGCAGATTGCATTAATTATGGGCTCCCTAGAGCGCGGGCCGCACAAGGGCTGCCCGCTGGGCTCTGCAGACACCAGCCTGCAGGAGTGGCCGCGGTTGTGTTGGCCCGAGGTGGACGCTCTCAGCCCCCATCCACAGCGCGGTTTCTGGCACCTCACCTCGCGCCTTGGCGTAGCCAATACTGCAACTAAGAGAGACAAACTTAGAGCGGTCAACCACAGTGCCACACGCGCTCGGGAGCGCTCCCTGGCACGCACAGCATCTTGCCCCTAAGGAGAAGACCCAGGAGACTAGGGACACTCCTTTGTGCCTCCTGTGCCCCAGATCCTTCCTCCTCTATGAATCTTTTAACAAAAGAAAAGCAGTCTTTAATTCAATGTCATATCTGCTTCTTTGTCTCAAGGATTCTCTGAGATGCTCCGCCACAAGTGGAACCCATGGGCTGCGCTCCCCCCGCCCCACCAAAAGGATAAAGACAGGGGGTCCTCGTGGCGCTGGAGCTGAAGATCGCCCTCTTCCTAACGCTAGGCTGGGTCGGCGGCGTTGGCAAGGTGGACACCCAATCCCTGTGAGTTCACCCTAAAACAGCTGAGGTGCATAAGTGGCCCAGATCCTTGTTCCTGTGCCATCCCTTCCCACCCAAAGTGGGGAACTGCGGGCACTCCCGCATGCTAACTCCCTTCTATTCTGGACTGGTAGGACCAGCAGCCCTTCACCTACGGAGTAGCTATGGACCCTGGACACCCATGCCGTGGGACTCTCCGGGACCCACCTGTTGGAGATCACCGGACCACCTGCTCCTGGAGCCTTGTACCAGAGGGGAGAATGGGTTCTCAGCGAGGAACAACAGAGAAAGCCGGGGAGCGCGTCCCGGGACTTACCGTGAGCGCCGAGAACTTCTGCGCGGGCACTGGCGGCAGCAACGCGGCGAGCAGCGGCAGCCAGCACAGCTGTGGCGGCAGCATGGTGACGCTGGAGGGGACCAAGCGAGGCAGACGCCCCACACGCTGCACCCAGGCACTCGGCGAAGATCCGGTGTGCGAACGCGAGAGCGAGGGGTCAAGAACTGCTCTGCGGTCCTACCGCCTCTGGTGGAGACCGCACGGCCCCTCCGTGCGCTCCGGCCGGGGCTCCACGAACTCTTCTTCGGCTGCCCCTGCTGCTGTCAAATAACCCTAGTTTCCCGGATCCTCCCCTCCCGCCCTCTCCGCCCTCCCTCCCGCAGATCTCCTCCCAACGCCCCACCTCCCTCGGCCACCGCGCCCGCGCAGGGGCCGCCCGGCGTGCAAGGCTGTGAAGGAGACAACGAAGGCTACCAGGACCAGGCAAGCGTGTGTTGGTGCTGTTTGCACGCCTCCTTCACACAAACACAGGGACACACCTTGCAGGGGTACGAACTCACACAGGTTCCTGAGATGCACTGTGCCCCGCCCTCATGCCCTGGGGCGCCTTCTGTCTTTTTCTTGGAGGTTCCCCACTGCGCCTAGGCTGGCCTGTGGCTTTGCATTCACCAGAAAGTAGCTCTCTGAGATGCTAACTGGTTATTGGCTCCTCAGTAGTGCCGCTGAAAGCACCACGAAGTCCTACATCTTTCCACAGGTTAACCCTGAGGGCCGGAGGGGTCTGAACACAGATCTGTGAGGTAGATGACTTCCTGGGCAAACGTGGAGGAAGGTGAGCGCACACACTGATGTTGCCGCTTTAAGCATTTCAGGTGTTCAGCAACAAGCGCGTTTGAGTGGGATGTTGTTGACTGTTGATGGAAACCAAGGGGATTTTACACACCAGGTTCTGCAAAAGGAGAGCATTGCTGAAATAGTTTAGCCCTGGCTGGTAGCTTCACAGGAAAAGGCCCTAATTCTACCTCATGCAGAAAGCCAACTGAGAAGACTTTGGAGAACAAAGAATCAATTGACTTGTCAGGGCCTCTCTGTAGGGAGCAAAACAGCAAGCTCACCTCCAACTTTTCTCTCCTCTGCTGTTCTGGAGATCCCTGTGAGCTGGGTAATCAATCAGAAAGCAGCTACCCTGCCTTAAGCTAACACGAAGTCCTCTGGAAAAGAACAGCGCTGGAGCTCCAAAAGGATAGCATTGAGGAGTGAGGTCGACCGAGCATAACAGTCCCCAACTTCATGAGATCAGCTGTGCCTACTTTCAAGAGGTCATTAAGGGTGCGCCTGTGGACATTCCCTCGATGGGGGAAAGAGAAGTATCCCTGGGCCTCACCTGAGATGCCAGTTGTTCATCCCAAGTCGTTGTATGCAATTCTCCCTACTAGTACTTGGCCTTGGGGTCTCGGGAGGTACTCAAGTTCATGGGCTGAGGAAAAATTTATCGAGAGGGGCTCCATCTATGTGGGTGTGAAAGCCATCAACTAAGCTGTGTGAAGGCTGTACTATGGATGCTCTGAGGTAAAGTCACCTTCCTGAAAGTAACCCTGTGCCGCTTAGTAACCACTATAAGCTTATTATCTCCCCGTGTGGAACTCCCAGTGGAATCCTAGTTCATCTTGCCACTGGGGCCTTTTGAGGATAGGTAGACCTTGCTTATGTCTCCTCAGGGAAAGAATTCTCACAACACAGGCGGAAAGAAAATCTTCTAGAGACAGCTGCTTAAAGAAGCCTTCAAAACTCCAGTCTGTCAAGCATTCAACACCCTCCTACATTGAGAACATGGAGGAACATGGTACCAAAACTCTTCAGAGTCAGACTCGGTCCAGGAACAGGCATGACTGAGTAAGCAAATAACTTATACATTGAAATAAAAAAATTAAATAAATGCTGTGCACTTCTATCCTCTACAACAGTAATAATAATAATAATAATAATAATAATAGTAATAATAAATATAAACAGCACATTCAAGAAGTATTTGATACAAAACATTTTCCTTTTATCTTTTATTTCAAGGGCACAAATTATTAGCTGAAATGTGTCCTTAGGACTCAGAGCCTGAAAATAGCTTTTTTTTCTACTCTCTTCCACTGTGTGTGTCCAGCAAGTAACAGGCTTCATTTGCTCCCATTTTACAGATGAGAAACAAAACAAACAGCTGTATGTCCTAGCCAGCCACAAAATCAGGGGCCGAGTCCAGATGTCCTAACTTGGAATTCTGGCAAGCCTATCACATCCCCTGGAGATGTGGGAAGGCAGAAGAAAACTCCTTGGCGCTTGCTGCCTTGAATCCTTGAATCTCAACACATCTTTCATGTGTCCTCTGGGATTCCAGAAAGATCAATGTAACGACATGCTTTTCCAAGCCACTGACAGACGAGACGGATCAGAGCCTTCAGAGACCCTCCAACATTTGGAGGCACTCACATGGACCGAAAGCCAAGTTCTGTCTTCTCAAAGATGCTCCAAGTGGAATTTGGAGAGGTAACCAGTTCCCATTGTGTGGAAAAAAATAGAACATTTATTAAAACCACTAAGAAATGGTTTTGTGTGTCAGCCACTTCCTTCAAAGTTAAGGCAGGAAGAAGTCAGCTCACAGGTCTGAGACGTCCCTAAAAGAAAGAAAAAATATCCCCTTCTCCTGGAAATAAGCTTTCAGTTTTAGACAGGAAGGGCAGCAGGCTTGCTTTTGGACGTGACCTGTGGACCCCAAATTTACATTTCTGTCATTAGTGAAAGTCACGGTGAGGAGGAGCAGAGAAGACAGGTCAGTCCCTGTGGGATTATCTTATACCCACATGTCTCTCCACAGAGAGACCATCGTTGGCCATCCGCCCTGCCTTCCTTTTCTTATTTTATTAAGTTAAACTGAAAGGTCTTTTTATTCCTGGTGAAGAGGCCATTCACCATAACGATCATTTCTGGCTTACTCGAGTTTAGTCAGTAAAAGAAAAAAAAAAAAAGTCAGACATTTTCCCATCTCCCAGTATGCAAAACACAAGCAGAGTTGAATGTTCCCAAGGTTTCCCTCAGCTGTCCCTTTGAGGCTGGGTTGGAGTGAACAGCTGACCACTGTGTCTAAGATACATATCTGAGTCACCTACAAGCCTCTGATTTCCGTAACATTTCCTCCAGGTTCCTACTTAATCTTAAGAGGAGAAATCTTCACAGATTCCCTGGGTTCCCAGGGTATATGTGTAAATGCCCAGGGTTTATGAAGTCTCCATCCTCTTCTTGGCCTGTCTTTCCCTGCCTACCTCTTCTGGTCCCCGGGATATAAGGAAGCTGGAGTCTTTTCTCACTGCTCTTAGACTCATTAGTAGAAGAATTTAAGAATGACTCAAACAGAAGTCTGAAGACAGTTTTAGCAGAGTTTAAAAGGAAAACACTCATATCCTAGTAAGATCACCAGTGGAAGGGGAAGCCCTGGGTCCTGCTAAGACTGAACCCCCAGTGAACTAGATTGTTGGGGGGAGGGCGGTAATGGGGGGAGAATGGGGAAGGGAACACCCATAAAGAAGGGGAGGGAGAGGGATTAGGGGGATGTTTGCCCGGAAACCGGGAAAGGGAATAATACTTGAAATGTAAATAAGAAATACTCAAGTTAATAAAAAAAAAAAAAAAGAAAAGGACAGAGTTAAAATATGCAGATGGCTGATAAGTAAAAGTGTTGAAACACAAACAAAATCATATCTAGAATAAGAGCCATTTGAAAGATATAATCTCATATAGTTATACATGGAATCAGAATGTATTTAGAGCACAATAAAGGATTACTGGTAGACTTTTAAAAAAAAAAGAATCTACAGTATATATATTTATCCAAAAAAAAAAAAAAAAGGAAAACACACCAGCTGTAAATCTTAGCAGTTGCCCCAGAGGACAGGAATAAAGGAGAGAAGAGAGAAAGTCGCACAGATACATGAAGCTGTCTTGCTCCATCCCTGTAAGCTACCACATTAGGAGTGGGGATTCTGTGAAGAATACGTACAGAGTCTTCTTGAAGGAAAAATTATTTCACTTGTCTCTTTAGCAGGCTTAAGGTGAGCCCTGCCTCCCTAAGAGTGGTCCCTCAGCCAGGTGGTTGGCCCATCCCGGGACAGAGCATCTATTCACCTGACCAGGGGTTTTCCCTTGATGGTCCTTTATTGGTGCTCTACAAATGGATCCATCACTAGCCCTTTAAGCTCCTCAACTCCAGATCCTGCTTGTTAGAGTATGTGAGCAGACGCTGACAGAGGTCGGCTGGGGTTAAGGCCACTGTTCTAGTTTCGTGTATGCACTAGAGTTTGGATTTGTCCTCTTGTTCGAGCCTGTAAACAAGCCTTCCTGTCCTTCACACGACAGATTCCATGTCAACACTTCCTGTGGCTCTTATGGAAATAGTTTGTGTTACAAGCTAAGTCATCCCCACAGGAGCACTGAAGGTAGTCTTCTATCAGCAATGATAATGTCCCCAGGAGATCACAGAATGTGCCCAGATCCACAAGGCTGGCAGCATGGAGGCAGATCCTCGCTTGTCTTCACCTTGACAGGGTCTTCTTCTGCTCTTGAAGAGAGCTCTGGAAGGGACCAGAAAAGGCTCAGGCCCCAGCCCAGCCTGAGATACTCAGTTTTTAAGATTTGAAATCGCAAAGTCCTTTGGGGGGGATTGGGGAGGGTGATGGAAACTATAGGCACTTCACCCAGGAGAGTCTGTGGGCATGCGCACATGGACATGCACTCGCTGACTTATTCTTTTGCGTATTGTTTGAGGTCTACCTCAAAACAAACAAAAAAGCACTTTGTGGTTGTTTCTGAATTATTGATGATTCTTCAACTCCAGTACAGTGTTTCACAACCTAATGTTTCCAAAGAATGCTCTGTCTCACAAAGCCACAGGCAGAATCATCACCTTCCCAGAGACGTCCACCCCTGCAGCACTGAAGACAGATGCCAGGGCCTGCAGAAAGGGCACAGTCCTGGGAAAGTGGATGGGTGATTCACTCAAGCTAAATAATGTATCATATTGAACACGCAGAACGCCCTGTGAGGACTACTGTCAATATCCAGGCTCCGTGAAAGATCTGCCTGTCTGCTCCTGGGACAGTCTCTGTCAGGGTGTGACACTAGCCGAATCTATCAACTTCAGAGTCAGTAAAATTCACCAAGACCCCAGATCATAGAAACAGTACGAGCCCCCAGATCATAGAAACAGTACGAGCTGGGTGGAGTTAGCCTCCTCCAAACTCACATGGCCTAGACCACCTCAGGACTCGTTACCCCAGCCTACACAGCTCAGGATCAGCCTCTGTGTAGCCCAGCCTAGTCCATCTCAGCACTAAAAGATCATCCCTGCCTGTGAACTGCCCCAAATCACCTCAGAATTGGTCCCCCGAGTCAGCCTAGCCTCGATCCCAGCAGGACCTGCTTCCATAATCGCTCAGCCAACCTCAGAATTGATCCTTCTTGTCAGCCCAGCCTAAACCACCTCAGCAGAGGAGGATCAGCCCTCTCTGTGACCAGGCCTAGACTACCTTGGGACCGGCCCTCCTTATCAACCCAGCCTAGAGACTCTCTTCTTCCTGACTTTTTGGGAGACATACCTTAAGAGGAGGGAAAAAAAAGTTTTAAAATGGTAAAAGGAATACGGCTTGCCAGGAGTCCTCTGGGGAAGTGTGGACCACACAGATAGAGTTTATATGGATAGAAAACGGTGTAAGAAGATACTCTATTAAAAAGAACTCTCCATTAGCCTCCAGTGATTCTCTCCTCGGCCCAGCTCTCTGACCCAGCTGCAGTGGGACAGAATTGCACACACCCTCTAGGCCTTAATCCCCCCACTTCCCTACCCTTCTCTGAGCATTAAGATGTAGCTCGGAGAGAAAGCTCTACATATTTAGACAAACAGCCTCATGCCTAAGCTGCCTGGTAGTGAAAGCCATGCTGGGAGAAGTGGCCCCCCACCCCTGCACTGCTGCATATCGCCTAGACAACACACGCCTTACATAGCCATACTTCATTAAGCTCACTCTGATTTGTCTTCAGAACCAAGCACGTCTCTCTGCCTCCATCCCAGGAAGCTAAAACATGTTTGGTTCTGGTTACTCTGCCTCCAACCTCTCTAGTACCTTTTTGTCCTCAGAAAAATCACACCTGAAGAAATTCAGTTCTGTATTCCCAAAGGGAACCACGTCCCTTCGTTAGTTCCTGTAAGGCAGTTAGAGACGTTCATGGCTCCAGAAAGGAGGGCAGAAAGGTAGCCTTGTACATCGTGCGAAGCTGGCTCTCTGTATGCATCAAACAGCTGCTCAGTGTCCCAGGCTCACACAGCATCTGGGGAGGAGTCGTGTAGATCCAAGCATAACCGCGCAGGGAGAGAGGCATAGTACCTGTCTGCCACCTCTGACTCCACCCTCTTCGGTAAGTTCCTTGTTTGCTCAAGCACTTGGAGCCTGCCTCCTCGCAACCTGAATTACTCACTCTTTCAAGTGTGCCAACTTCTTCCCAGAGCTTTCTGAACGCAGCACCAGCTGTGACCCTCGTTGCTGCAACATCTTCAGCAGAGCAATGCCTGTGCTTTGGGTGTTCAGGATATGAAACACCCGTTCCAAAGGACATCCATGAAGGTTCATCTGAACTTCCCGGGAATAAATGGAGTTGTACTTCACGCTACGTTTGTCCTTTTCCTTTAAGCACAGTCCAAGATGCCAAAGGACCTCTCACACCGATGGGGCGACAGGGCAAGCTTTGCAACATACTTGATCTCCTCAGTGTCTAATGGGCAGCTGGGAGCCTCGAGCCTGCCTCTGGGGGGACAGGACTTGGGAAAATGGTCAGTAAGGAAGTACAGTTGGAATCACTTTAGCCAAGTAGAGAGTCTTGAAGTGGTTAGGATTAACAGAAGTAGCCAGCTCCTGGGAGTCAGAGGCAGGCAAATCTCTGTGAGTTTTAGGCCAACCTGAACTACAAATGGAGTTCCAGGACATCCATGGCTGTTACACAGAGAAACCCTATACCAAAAGGGGGAGGGGGGACTTATCAGAGTTAATTTTAAGCCCATTTACTCATTTTTTTTTTAGGATTTTGTAAACTTTATACATTTTCAAGGTTTTTAAGAAAAACATTTCAAATTTATTATCTATCGAGGAAATGGTTGGAATTTACATAATTCCATTAAGAAGTGTAGTGTTATTTAACCTGTCAGTATGAAAATGAAAATATTTCTAATTAGCTCATGACACAGTACTCTCTCGCATATAAATATCTTTTAAGGGCATCCCCACCTTGTGAATGTTAAAATGTGAGGGAGTGAGCTGCAGAAAGGAACTGTCCCTATGCCCCAGGAATGACAACCTGCAGGACAGAAACTCCAAAAACCCAGATGTCAGGATTCCACTAGAGAGGAGTAGAACCCTCCTGTAGGATCTTTGGACAGACAGACAGATAGACACAGACACAGAGACAGAGACAGAGACAGAGAGACAGACGCATGGAAAGAAGCAGAGAGAAAGAGAGACAGAGAAAACAGAGAGACAGAGACAAAGTGATTCACCCCTCCTAACATCTCTCAAAAATGAAGAGGTTCCGGGCTCTCCAGACCGAGTGAACATGGGAGCCAGAGCCTGTGTGCTGTGTGCCCCATAGAGAGCAGGACAGGAAGGATAACACCCCAATCTTTCTTCCCAGTGCACACAAAAGGCAGGGCACAAAAAAACAAAGAGAGGAGGGGCCTAACCAGGACCAAAACAAAACACCAGAGAAAGAATTGGCAAGGCAGGGAAGCTAGGAGGGGAGAGAAGCAGACTGAGGACTTACTCAAAAAATAGGAGCCTGCCACTATTTTCCTAAACCTGTATAATTTCATAACTGCATTCTAAATACTTATTCTTATATTTTTGGTTGTGAGCCTAGCCTTTAACAGCTGAGCCATCTCTCCAGCCCCTAAATACTTATTCTTAAACCTGTGATGTAGCTCTCATGTCTCATCGATGAAGTTTCTCTTTGCAGCAGGAGATTATCAGAAAAAGCCGCACTGGTCAAGATACAGAGAACACCTGACTGGTGCCCAGTTCCAGTTGATACATCTGCACCATGATGCCTGGATCTAAGGCTCAGATGATGTCACAGAAGAGAGAGCAGAGAGACTGTAAAAGTCAGAGTACCAGAAATCTACTGTGGGGTTGTGCCTTCCAGCTGTGAAAGCGTATTGGTCATTTTTCTATTGCTGTGATAAAACACCATGACCAAGGCAATTTATAGAAAGAAAGGTATATTTGGAGCTCACAGTTTCAAAGGGTGAGTCCATGACCATCAGGGAACATGGACACAGGTTATAGGCATGGCCCTAGAACAGCAGCTTAGTGAGAGCTTACATTTTGAGATGACAATTGTGAGGGAGAGAGAGATATAACTGGAGTAATGTAGACCTTTGGAATTTCAAAGCCCACTCCCAGTGGTGACACACCTCTGAATCCTTCCCAAACAGGTGCAGCCACTGGGGACCAAGTATTCAAACATACGAGCTTCTGTGGTCCATTCTTATTCAAACTACCACACTGTATATTAATTACACCAGTGCTTAAACACCATCCAGCAACAATTGACATTCCAACCTAGAAGGAAGGAATTTCACCTCTAGATGGGGTCAATTAATACCTTCTGAAAGGGGGCACTGAATTCCTTCCGGAGATGAGCCCCTGTTTGGTTATCCAATACCCAGTGCTTGGGCCTCCTGCAGGCAACACTGACTTGCTCAGCAGATTGCATTTACTTATGTACTCATCTACATGTAACATCCATGGCTGAAGGAGAGGCTATAAATTGAGGAGGAAATTTTGGGATACTTGGAAAGGATAGGAAGTGTGCTGTCTCCCTTTCTCCTTGGAGACTGTTGGTCACCAGCCTGGGAGGACAAAGAAGCAGAGACTGATATCAGGATTTGGACAGCTGTGAGTATGACAGAATGGCCTCCAGAGACCGCCCCAGTGAGGCAAGTCTACATTATTGTTTCAGGGATAGAGTATATAAGGGCTTTTTTTAGGGATACAAGGGAAAGGGACTAGATGGTCACAACATCAGCTGAGTGTGAAGGGCTGATTGGTTATAATACAGCATCTAAATATCATTCAGTCAGGAAGCCAGAGTAGGATGTGTGTGCTGAGTTATGCAGAGCTCTGAGCTTTGCAGAGACTCTGTACAAGGCCACTTTTCAGACAAGGCCAGCCACCCGAGTTCAAGGACACTCTCCAGACAAGAGGCAAAGATGGGGAAGCCCCACTGAGATAGAGTCCCCCATTTCACTCTGAGCTCAGGAAACCATCTGGTCATGGGGGACTGCTACCGTAATAGCAAGGTTCTCTGACAAGGAAGGAGGAAGAGAGCAGAAGACTGAAATAATTATATTTAATTAGACTTTTTAATGTACATAAAAGTAGGACCCTTGGACTGGACTACTCAAGGCGGTGACCGTTTCTTAACTTCAAAATGAAATGGATGGGGTTGGCTAGATGGCGCAGCCTGTACAGGCGCTTGCCATCAAGCCTGACCACTTGAGTTGGATTCCTAGGATCCACACGGTAGAGGGAAAGAACTGACTTCTGCCAATTGTCCTCCGACCTCCACACTCTCACTAAGGCCTGCGCACACCATGCGTACATCCATAAACACAAAATAAATGTCCAGGAAGCTTATGAAAATGAAATGGCCTGATAAGTCAGAACCCTCTGTTCTCCCTGGCTCACCTGCTGTCCCCACAGATCTATGGCTCTGCAAAAATAGCTACACAAAACACCCCCTCCAATAGACACAATTAGGAATGAAGAGAAAGGTAGCTCATTCCAACCGAGCCAGCTGGCAGAGCAGGCCCGCCAGACCCAACTTGGAAGTCACATGGTTCAATTGCCCCAAGCATTAAGCATTAAGTTCTATTTCCACAGAACACCATACTACGAGCGGGTAGACTTCCTGCTACTTAACTACAGTCTCTCTCTCTCTCTCTCTCTCTCTCTCTCTCTCTCTCTCTCTCTCTCTCTCTCTCTCTCTCTCCTCTCTCCTCTCTCCTCTCTCCTCTCTCTCTCTCTCTCTCTCTCTCTCTCTCTCTCTCTCTCGATGCTGGGAAGCTTCACCCACACTCATCAGAACATCTAGGGTCCCCATGTTTCAGCAACCACTTTATCATGGTCAGCCCAAACCTCAGTAGCTAGAGAAAATGTCAGAACTTCAAATGTTATTCAACAGGTTGGGCATGACTCAGTGGCTACCTTGGTCAGCAACATAGAGGCTACAGGAATGCTGCCATCTTGGCCTGGGCATCATCTGGGCATCAAGCCTGCCTGGAGGTCAGGGGGTTTTCATGTTCCTTGCTCCCTATGATCTCTCCTCCCAGGCTGGCCACTGACTCCAAGATTGTTCTTAGCAAAAGGACAGACTCCTGGGTGCCCTGCAGCAGCTCAGTCATGCCAAGCCTGACCACAAGCTGTTCATTGCTAGAGCCCATGCCCAGGTCCCTGAGACCTTATGCTCTAGCTCTGATTGAACTCATGGCTCAACTTATCTCGGGAAGGCCTGGCTTAGAAGCCAAGGCTCTATGGAAGGCCTTAGCTCCTCTTTCTCAGTCTCTCCTTCTTTCCAGAGCTGCTTTTCACTTGCAGTGAGCTCATTTGTTCCTTCTACTCCGTTGAGTGCCTTTCCTAAGGGGCATGGGCTGGACAGGGCAAGAATCCACACCATAGGAGCAGCCATTTTCTATATTAATTATCACTGCACTGGGGCCATGACTATAGGCACAGCAATGCCTTCCACTTGCCCCCTTCCTAAACACACACACACACACACACACACACACACCACCAGACCATACATACACATACACACCACACCAAACTATACACACACACACACCACCACCACCACCACCACCACCACCACCACCACCACCACCACCATCACTACTGGACCACACACACAAATACACACTTATACACCATACCAGATCACACACATATGCACACACGCCACAAAACACACACATATACCACACACACACACACACACACACACACACACACACACACACACACACACACACACCTGTTCTCAGGTCATTTACTCATTACACTTCAGTCCTAGATAAATCCCTGCTGCCGGATTTGACCTTCAGAAAACCAGTCTCCCCAAACTCTCTGCTATTCTGCACCCTTCTATAGGCACAGAAGTCATGCCAAGCCACTCAAATCAACACCTGTGCCCTTCTTCCTCTTGGTGTTCCACGTATCTATATATCTTCATTGCCTCCTGAGGACTAAGCTCCTGTAGAGACACGGGGCCTGGGTGTGCCTAGCACCTGGCATATCCTTTGACATGCACAGGCTCTGAGGTTGCTGAGTTATACAGGGTGAGTCATGGGGAGTACTAAGAGGGCAGATAGGGACTAAGATACAAAGCATTTGGGGAGCAGAACTTGACTCAGGAATGGAGAGCTACCGGAGAAAAGAAGGATTCAGATTCAACCACAGACTTCCCGTGCTCGTATGAACTGTGAACACTGGCATACGGCTCGTGGCAGGGTAAAGCTAACGTGAATTCATAAATGTCTGACTCAACTGTGGCAGCCTCCTAGTCTAGCAAAGGATTGTGGAAGGCGATAGAGAGTTGCTACATAACTCAGGGGAGAGAGCTGGGGATGGAGAGGGAGATCGTGGAGTTGGCTTCTGCAGTACTGGGGGCTGGCAAACCTGAGATCCACAAGGAGGAATGACAAACTGACCCAGGAAACAGCTGGTGTGTCCAGAGGCTTTCTGTGGGCCAAATGTCTGCTTGCTCAGGAAATCTCCTTCTCCCCAGAGGCTTCAGCCGGCTGGTGGCGGCCCACCTACAAAGCACAGGGTCAATGCTCACAGCATCTCCGAATGCTTCACGGCCACAGACACATTGTGTCTGGCCAAGCAGCTGGGCATCTTGGCCCAGACACACTAACACATAAACGCGACTGCTGTGGCTGTTCCGTATGTCCCCGAGCCCACAGACAGACATCAGCATTGTAGAGCTGGGTATGGCTCTTGGAGGAAGCTCTCCCGCGGCATAGCCTTTATCAACACACACACACACACACACACACACACACACATGAAAACAGCCTCCCTGTGGGCTGTGCCACAAAGGGGCTGCTGCCTTCAAATCGAAGATGGAACAGATAAGAAAATCAAGTCAGAGAGGGCAAGCTCCGCCCACGAGTTATCCACATCGTCTGCCCCTTCCTGCTCCTGCTGTTTCCTGCCCTTTAATAGTTTTGGGAAGGGAAAGACAGAAAAATTTTAAGAGATCTTATCGAGGAAGCATGGCTGTGTGTCCCCGGGCACACCCACATCTATGGAAGGGTAGACCGGATGAGAGGCAGGTAACAAGTCAGCTTGCTGGTACTCGGAGCACCTGTTTTCAATTACTCCTGTCGCATTTCATAACTCATAGATAAGTTTGGCTGCTGAGGCAAAAGAAGAGTCTGTCTATGCACAGACTTTAATCCACACGGTTTAAAGTGCACAGGAGTCGTCCATCAGGGCTGCCTTATGTGGAGCACACAGAGTCAAGCACTACCAAGAGACTGGGGACTCCACAGGAGAGGAACAGCAGGGATGACAGTGATGGGGGGAGGGTAGTGGAGTGACAGTGATGGGAGCACTGGGATGACGGTGATGGGGGCAGGATACTGGGATACCCTCCCGTGACTGCAGGCTCTGGGTGTTTATTTCATTCTTTTAGGTAAATGTGTGTGCTGACCATATACTATTTCTCACTATTTGAATAATTCTGCAGTTTATTACCTGCACCCTAACAGGAATCAAGGAGTGTAAATCTGCCTTCCAAAGCTGTGAGATTCTGAAGGTGAAGATGGACCAGAATACTTTCTGGCCCTGGACTAGGGGACTTCCCCAACCTCCTGCCTCCCAACTCTAAGCCATGTGTGTTTACCTTGGCTGCCTGTTACCATTTCAATTAAATTTGGTGGTAACAGAAACAGAGGCACCAGCCACAGTAAACACAAGGAGTTTCCTCACCTTGATCAGGTTGGAAACAGAAGTGTTCGTACATACTACGCTTATTCAACACAGCACCTGAGGCTGCAACAGCCACCGGAACATGAAGAAACACAAGCCTTGGG